>NW_026652282.1:89691549-89709095 GCF_009828535.3 Hylobates moloch | reverse complement strand
TCCTGCTCCTGGCCCAAGTCCAGAGCAGGATAGAATCATTAGCACACCTATTCATTAGGTCCTATTTATTCACTCTAAAGGCTCATAATTTGTTTCAAGGGAGACTTTTAAACCCCGATTAATACTGTAGGCTCCCATGCATACATTAAAATGTGTTTGAATCTGTATAAGCACATTTGAAGCAGCATTGTTTGCACTTTCCAGCAGGGAAGCAGTGTCCCTGTCAGCACTGTCCTCTCCAGATGCCTATGACCAAGGCTCAGGGTTCTATCTGAACCAACACATGATTAGGCCACACTATCCAAGTTTGAAAAAAAAAAAAAAGCCCCAATTCATGCATTGATAATTTAATCTTTGCTGCTTCCTTCACATAGAAAATGATTTCATGAGAAATAACCCTTCAAACAGAGGTATCCCTTCTCCTACTCAACTCTAGCCCCTCTTCTTGGGCTGTAAGCCCCCACCTTCCACTCCCTATCTGGCTCCACTAGTTAATTCCTTTGTCTTCTAGGTTTTCAGCCTAGCCTGTCTAGTGACTCTTTCTCTGTGGCTAAAACAGGCTTACTTGTCTCTTATCCTTATAATAAGGACTCTCCTCCAACCCGTCACCCTCCACTCCTCCCCTGGCTACCATCCCACCTCACTCCTTCCCTTCATTCCTCAGTCTTGCAGTTTAGCTTCTGCCCCTGACACTCCCCTGGACCTGCTCAAAGATCCAATGTAAACACCAGACCCAGTGGACATTTTTCTGCTCCTATATTAGAGGGCCTCTCAGCCCTGGGCCCTGAGCATACTGAACATGCTTCCCTGGAAACTCTCTTCTCCTCAGCCTTCTCCGACTCTCTTCTCTCCTAGACCTCCTACTGTGCTATTACCACTCTTTTGTGGCCTCCTTTACTAAGTCATCCTCCTCTGCCCCTTTTACATGTCAGTGGTTCCCAGGACTCTGTCCTCAGACCTCTTCTCACTCCAGTACATACACTCTCCCATTCTGGCCCCATCCAATCTCATCTTTCCCCCCTCCATCTATATGCTACCACATCTGTGGCCTGATCCAGGCCTTCTCCCCTGAGCCCCAGATCCATATGTCCAACTGCTGGGTGTCCCACTGACATCTCACACGCAACAGATCCAAGACTGAACTCATCATCTTACGCCACGAATTTTGCTCCTTGTTCCCTGTTACCCATCTTGCCAAGTGGCTCCATCAGAGACACCCATCACTTAAGCCAGAAATCTGGGAATTATCCAGTACTTCTTTTTCTCCTTTACCCTCCTCCACATCCAAACCATCAATTTGTCCTGCTGACTCTACCTTCAAAATATACCCAGGACATGGCCACCTCTTTCCACTTCTACTACAGGTTGAGTATCCCTTATCTGAAATGCTTGGGACCAGAAATGCTTCAGACTTTGGATTTGGGAATATTTGCATTATATTTTCCGGTTGAGCATCCCAAATCCAAAAATCTTAAATCTGAAATGCTCCAATGAGAACTTCCTTTGAGCGCCATGTCAACAAGTTTTATATTTGGGAGCATTTCAGATTTCAGATTTTTGGATTTAGGATGCTCAACCTGTACTACCTTCCTGGTCCAAGCCACCATCCTCTGTTACCTGGCTACAATAGCTTCCTAACTGGTCTCCCTGCTTCCACTCTCATCCCCTTCAGTCCACACCCCACTCTACAGCAGAGGGACTGATGGAGCATAAACTGGCCCATATCACTCTCCTGCTGAAAATATTCCAATGGGTTCTCATCTTACTGAGATGAAAATGCAAACTCCTTACCATTGCATAGAAGGAAGTCCACCTTCTGGTTCCTGCCTGCTCTGTCCAGCCTTCTCTCACAATAGTCCCCATCCCACCCAATGCTCCAGCCACTTTACATACCAGGCTACTTCTCCCCGTGTGGATCTTTGCTCATAACTGTTCCATCTGCCTGAAACAATCTCCCCATTATGGTCAGCAAACCTGATGACCACACACTCATCTTTCAAGACAGCAATAGAAAGCTTTCCTGATGCTCCCAGGCTAAGTCAATCATTCCCTTTGTTATGTCCTGTAATTCACCATCAGGAAATGCTTATTAAGCACCTATTATGAGCCATTCCTATCCACTCCTGTAGGTAACCAATTCCATCAGTTTCTGGTTTATTCCTCTTGTGTCTCTTTTTGTACAAATGAGCAGATGCCGCTCTATGTTTTTTTTTTTACTTCCCCTTCCTTCTTACACAAAAGGAAGCATACTACAGACATGTTTGTTTTGTTGTTGTTGTCTGTTTTTTGTTTTTGCACGTGGCTTTTCTTTTACTTAACAATATATCCTGGAAATCACTCCATATCAGTGCATAGACAGCATCTGCATTATTTTTCATAGCTGGATAATACTTCACTCTGTGGCTATGCCATAATCTATTCAACCACTTTTCTATGTATGGACATTTAGGTAGTTTGTAATATTTTGTAATCATAAACGACACTGCAATGAAAATTCTTGCACATATGCATTTCCATATTGTTGGAGGTGTATCTTCAGGGTAAATTCCTAAAAATGGGATTGGTGAGTCAAAAGATAAATGCATATATAATTTTGTGAGATGCTGTATCAATTTTATTTCCTTCCAGCCACATATGAGAGTCACTTCAGGTGTTTCTGAAAGAGGGTGTTTTCAGAACATTAACTAGCTCTCTTTCCTAGCTGACCTGTCTTTGTCTGTGACTGATTCATCCCAGTGCACACGAAGGCCCCTCAGGCACTCAGAACACAACCCTGCCCCTTGAGCACTCACATCCCAGGGTTGGGGTATGGGGAGCAATGAACAAAACCAAGCCTTACGTTGCTGGAAAAGCTCCTGCATCATCCGCCTTTCACATTCTTTGTTGAGGAGAAACAATAAGCAAATTATACTGACTCCAAGTACACAAGGCTACAGGCCCATCAGAAGCTACATAAACAGGTGTCAAATAGCTTGAAGAACACAGGAGGAAGTACAAGGAAAATTTAGTACTTCCAGGCTCAACAAGTACCAATTTGATTTGTTTGAAGGCCTCCAATGAGAACAGGTATCTATCTTGTAGATAAGCAAGCCATCCTATTGAGAAAAATAATAATAAAAGTAATTTACTGTGCTTCAGAGATCACACAGTGCTTTCACACTCACACATTATCTCATTTGATCCTTACAATAGAAGTTTCCATGCTGGAACCATTGCTTCATTGGTCAATCTTTGATGCACATTAAGTGGTTCTTGGACTTGAGCTGTGATTTATCCACTCAGACTTCAAAGGGTTAACTAGAGCTGAACTCTAAACAACCTGAACTTATTAAAGACACAGGGTTGGAGGAAGCCTGGGAGCAGGAAGTGGTCAGGAAGCTGAGTGGGCCCCAGGCTCAAATTTCCCTGACCGAGAGCCTCAGATGAATTATGGTGGAAAACCCCCAACTGCACTGTGTCCTTTCCCTTTAATTTAGGCATTTAATAAACAGATTGCATCGTCCTCCAGAAATGAGGAAGGTTAATAATTTCCTTGGATGGAGAGTTCCAAGCAGCTCTGTGGCTTTGTGTGGACCTTCAAAAGAACTTCTGCAGACAGAGTCTGTGCAACTTTTTATACTGGTCTATTAAATTTTCACTAGGCTCCCCTGCCCTCATTAATCTCATTAGAGTATAGCACTGAGAACCTGTACAGGATTTGTCAGACATTTCAGAACATAAGTTAGGGGATTGTGAGGCATTCTTCCTGCCAACGTTCCCAGCTGGCAGTGCCCTCCTGCTTCTCCCCGGATGCCCAGGGCACCCCAGCATGGCAGTAGATTATCACCAGGCGATTGCTCTTGGCAATTCAGCTCATAGGATCCAAGTGCCCACCTGCTTCTACCAACATGTCAGTCCCACCTTCAAAGTGTGAAACAGGGAGGAAGGGTCATTTTTGCTCCTTGGCAGTCCCAGCTTATCAGGGCTTTAAGGGCAATTTGGATGGCATAGAACCTGTAAAGTCACTGCCTAGGGAAGCAGTTATGAGTGTGGAGTGTGGAATCAGGATCAGACAGACCTGAATCCACATCCTAGCTGTGCCCTTTGCTAGTTGTGTGTTTTGGGGTAAGTCACTCAATCTCCCTGAACTGTGATTTCCTCATCTGCGACGTCTATATGTGAGGTGAGGGGCATAATAGTATCTGACTCACAGGAGCTGTTGTGGGAATGAAATTAAATAAGAAATGTAAAATGCTTAGCCTGGTATCTAATGCATAGCAGCTATTTTACCCTTTGCATGTCACAACTGGAAGTGACCTTGGAGAGTGTTTACTCCAACTCCCTCAGTTTCTAGTTGGAGAAATGGGTCTAGAGGGGAGGTTATCCAACTCACCAACAAAAGAACCAGGATTAGAAACGGTTTCCTGACCCATTTCACTCCACTATGGTATTTCTCTTGTCCAAAGCAGATGGGTAGGTAGTGAACTGAGGCCCAGCCTGCTAGAGGTCAGGTTGGGGAGATGGCAAATGCCCCTTTGACTGGTGCAGTGTAACGGCACCTGTGCTGCCTAGAAGGTAAGGCCTCGGCCGGGCGCAGCGGCTCATGCCTGTAATCCCAGCACTTTGGGAGGCCAAGGCAGGTGGATCACCTGAGGTCAGGAGTTCGAGACCAGCCTAGCCAACATAGTGAAACCCTGTCTCTACTAAAAATACAAAAACTATCCAGGCATGGTGGCGCATGCCTGTAATCCCATCTACCTGGAGGCTGAGGCAGAAGAATCACTTGAACCCAGGAGAAGGAGGTTGCAGTGAACTGAGATCATGCCACTGTACTCCAGCCCAGGCAACAGAGAAAAAAAAAAAACAAAGAAGAAGAAGATAAGGCCTTGGGAGAAGAGGAATTTTCCTGTCTAGGCTTATTTTCACGATTATCTACACTCTAGGCTATTTCGGCAAAGCCTTGGTTGAAAATCCATTTGGTGTCATTTCTCCCTAATTGGTGCTCACCCTGGTCCCCTACAAAGAGCAAATGCTTCTCTCCAAGCTTTGGGAAGCAGGGCATTCATCCTTTGGCTGTAAGCAAGGCGCCTCTCCCCAAGGCCTTTTGGACCGGTTATGGAGTGGAGGAGGGAAGGAACTTCCCTCCCCTGCTCACTTTGTGGTGGGAAGTTCTGTGGCTTTTGCAAGGACAAGTGAAGGGGGCGGGAAGAAGTGAGCAAGGATACTGTGGCTCTTGTGATTGGCTGTCCACAGAAGTGGTGTGTCAAAGAGGAGCCAATCTCAACCAAGTTCAGGTATTCGGACCCCTCCCTCCTGACCTCACATGGCCCCGCATGAGGTTTCTGCTTGCTTTCTCTGAGACCAAGACAGCACTGGGAGTCCTGCCCAGCTCACACTTCCTTATACTATGGAGGCAGGAAGGAACTGGCCTGCAAGCACTTAGCTCTTGTCTGAGCAATGGCCAGACTAAAAAGGGTGGGGATATGTAACTGGGGGCTGATGCCAGCCTCACCGCAGCCCCAGGCACTGGAACAACAGAGTACCCCAAATACCAGAATTCTTCATTTACTTCCCACTCTAAGCATCTGCATCAGCTTCCAGAACCCCAAATTTGCCACGGTGCACCAACAAATTCATCCTACCAGAATTCACTTAGAATTATCTGCTTGGTTCTCTGTTAAATTCCCTCTTATGGGAGAATAGGACCAGGAAGCAGAGTGACCTTGGGAGAGTCACTCCCCTTCTCTGGGCCTCAATTTCTTCATTTGTAAAATGTGTGGGCTCAACTTTCACAGGAGGCCTCCACAGCCACCACCCACTGCCAGGTCACCATCATAACCTCCAAACTTGTCTTTCTGCTTCCACTCTTGTCCCCACCTCAATCCATGACCAACAACACAGCAGCCAAGGGACTCTCTTTAAAACACAAATGAGGTCGGGTGTGGTGGGTCACGCTGCCTGTAATCCCAACATTTTGGGAGGCCAAGGTGGGAGGATCGGTTGAGCCCAGGGGTTTAAGACCAACCTGGGCAAGATGGTGAGACTCCCCTCTCTATTCACACACACCTACACACACACACACACACACACACACACGCACACACACACAGAGTTAAATTGTACCACTCCCCAGCTTAAAACCTTCCCATTCCACTTTCAGTAAAATGCAAGCTCCTTACCATGGCCCACAAAAGCCCTAGTGACCTGGACCCCAGCTAGTTGTGTAGTCTCGCCTCCTGCCTCTCACTCCCTCAGTCCCTCTGTTCTAGCCGCATCAGCCTCTTGCATGTTCCTCACACATGCCAAACTTGCAACTGACTTGGGTCTTCCCATAGCTGCACCCTCTGCCTGGACGCTCTCCTCCAGGGTTTTTGTGTTTAACCCCTGGGCATGCTTATGATCTCAGTTTATGGCCACTTCCTTGGGTAAACCCTCCTTGAACAGCTCCACTGCCCTCGTGTCAGGCTAAATCGAGTCCTCCTGTTATATGCAAATTCAGTGCACATTGTTCTTTTCCTTTACAGCACTTATCATAGCAATAATTCTTTCTGAAATTAATAACATCCATCTCCCCTTCTAAACTGTAAACACTGTAAGGGCAGGAACCTTGTCTGTTTTATTCACGGCTTTATCTTTGGTACCTTGTGCAGTGCCTAGCACATAGGAGGAACTCACTAAAAATTTGTTGAAAGAATGAATGCATGAAGCTCCCTGCCAGCTTGGCCTGTCCACAGTGCCAGCCCCACAGCTCTTGACCTTGCTATGGCCTTGGCAGGTCACTCTGTTCCCACCTCTCTGGGGCTTATAAAGCAGTGGTGATGACCTATTAACCTCACTGTCAGGCAAATCTGTTCTTGGAAAAGACCCGGAATGCAGTCACTCCTAAAGCCAAATGCACAAGACTTTGATTTATGTTATTCAGGCCTCTTGCTCCTCTCATGAGTGATTCAATTCCCTAAGTATCTATCAGGCACCTACTGTATGCCTGGCCCTGTCCTAGATGCTGCTAGTCTAAAAGCATTAGTCTTCCCAGACTTGGCCCAGGCTCTTCACGAGCTCACATGTAAACAACCAATTCTCACACGAGTCAGACTGTGATAAGTGCCTGGGAGGACAGAGGAAAAAGCAATTGAGTACTGATTGTCCTGTGGAAATTTAGTGGGGGAAGGAGGAGGGGCAGAAGATTGTGCAAGATCTGATTAGTGGCAGAGCAGGAGTGTGTTTCCTGGTGGAAAGATGAGCATTGAGGGAGCATGCCCATGTTGGGAGAGCATTCTAAGGAAGGGTCCATTGAGTGGCCCCCAGGGGTTGTGTGCAGGGTGGCAGGAGCACATGCACCCTTAATCCACACTCACACTCTCCACCACAGCAGCTCCCATATTACTGGGTATCAGGACCACCCAGGGAACCTCTGAAACATGCGGGACTGATGCATTCCTTCTACCCAGCCCCGTAGAATCTGATTTAGTGGAGCAGACATGGAGTGTGGCCATCTGCGTGTTTAATAAATCTCCCTACCCATGTGGTTCTGAGGCAGGTGGTCCAAAGAGAATGCTGAGAGGCCCACTGCCGGCCTGGTGGATTGGCAGGTGGCTGATTCCAGCGGGAACTTCAAAGGAAACGTAGGCCCACAGTGGGAAATCTAGGAATGAGGATTCCAGTCGCATCACTAATTGATGGGAGGCATAGCTGGGTAGGATGAGGCGGGTTTGTGGATGAGTGGCAGAGTCTGGGTGAGGATGCAGGTTAATGATACAAGAGAGGGTCCTGAGCTCATGACAAGGGTACTCAGAACCTTGGTGGCTATCCACTCCCAAGTTCCCTCCCATCCCTCCGCCAAGGCCAAGAATCTCTTGGGTGACCAGGCAGTTTCTGGACCAGAAGGAAAGAAATAAGATAATGGTATCCTGGGGCTGAACCCAGGAACAGCAGAATCTCCAGGCTGCTCCATGCCTCTAAATGGGCAGTGGTGGAATCAAGTATGCTGAGGTTCAAAGGTCTACCCTATGGGTGATAAGGAGCCACAGAGAGGGAGGGGAGGACATGAATACACTTCATTCAATCATTCAATTGTGTGTTCATTCCACAGACTTGTGCTGAGGGCTAGACACTGTACTGAGCCCTGTGGGGTTTGGTGGTACCACCATCTGCCCACCTGTCAAAGCCAGAAACCAGAGTGGCATCCTAGACTCTTCCATCTGTCTAACTTATTCCCTCCCCTCAATCCGTTTATCTACTCTCATTGATTCAACCTCCTAAATGTCCTCTGACTTTCAACCCTCCTCTCCAGCCCCTCTGCCACTACCTTAGTGCCAGAGCTCACTAACTCTTGCCTGGGCCATTGCAGAAGCCATTTCACTGCTCTCCCCACACTGAGGTTAGCCTCACTCCAATCCATTCCCCATACTGCAGCCAGACTGATTTGATGGTCTCTTATTTTTATTTTATTTTTTTTAAGATGGGGTCTTGCTATGTTGTTCAGGCTGGTCTCCAACTCCTGGTCTCAAGCAATCCTCCCACCTCGGCCTCCCAAAGTGCTAGGATTACAAGCGTGAGCCACAACACCTGGCAGACTCTTAATTTTAAATAGATTTACTGAGGTATAGTTTACATACCATCCAATTCAAATTCATACCTCTTGGCCGGGCATGGTGTAGGGCCTGTAATCCCTACACTTTGGGAGGCTGAGGCAGGTGGATCACCTGAGGTCAGTAGCTCAAGACCAGCCTGGCCAACATGGTGAAACGCCATCTCTACTAAAAATACAAAAATTAGCTGGGCATGGTGGTGCACGCCTGTAGTCCCAGCTACTCGGGAGGCTGAGGCAGAAGAATCGCTTGAACCCGGGAGGCAGAGGTTGCAGTTAGCTGAGATCGCGCCACTGAACTCCAGCCTGAGTGACGGAGCGAGACTCTGTCTCAAAACAAAACAAAACAAAACAAAATTCATACCTCTTAAGTGTACAATTCAATTACTTTGAGTGTATTCACAGAGCTGTGTAACCATCACCACACTCCAATGCTAAAACATTTCCATCACCCCAGAAAGGTCCCTCGTGCCCATTAGAAGTCACTCCCTTGTTCCCAACCCTAGCCTCAGACAACTACTAATTTACTTTCTGTATCCATGGAGTTACACTTTCTGGGTATTTCATATAAATAGAAGCATATGATATGGGGTCTTCTGTGTTTGTCTTTGAGTGCCTCTCAATATAGAAGTCTGCTCAGTTACCCTTGAACAGTTTCCCATCATTCTCCATCTGAACACTTCCCGCTGCTGTTCAAGGTCCTTCATACCTGACCCTGCTCTTGAACTTCCATTGTTCCCTAATACACACCATGTACTCTTTCCTGCTTCCAAACCTTTATGCTTCCAGCTCCTCTGACGGGAATGTCCTTACCTTCCCTCTAAGCAGGCACTGCCTCTGCTATATCTTCAACATCCCGTTCCCAAATTCTGCTTACCACTTTCACCTCTTCAGGCATTTTTCACCTTGTCTATGCTTGATTCATTGTACATCTCACACTGCATTGTAAATATTCACACACATTGGTTTCCCAGCTACATGGTAAGTTCCTTGAGGGCGGGGACTATGCTTTTCATCTCCACAATCCCACACCTGGAACAGATCCTGGTCAAAAAATGTTCGTTAAGCCAAACAGAACAGCATAAGACTCTGTCCAGAAACTGCCCTCGAGGAGTTCACAGTCTTGTGAGGGAGAAAATAGCCCATTCATCAGCCAATCTACATTTACTGAGGTCCCCACTGTGCGATGGTGGGAGGAGAGGAGAGTAAAAAGGATGAGTGAGGCATGGTGCTTTCCCTCTTGGAGCTTGCAATTGAGTCAAGAAGATACACTCCATAGATAGACGGATTGCAGTGCAAAACATTATGCAGTCAAATGCTAGGTGCAACAGTGGGGTGTGTCAAGAGTCCAGGGAAAAGAGGGTAGTGACTGTTGTCGGGACACTTTGAGAAAGTCTCATGGAGGAGGAATCTGAGGGTGGGGAAGGACAGGAGGATTTGGGCAGGAGTGGGCAATGTACAGAGCATCCTTGGATGGCAGTGAGAGAGTGACTTGAGCCACATCTTGGGGCACAGGGCAGGATGGTTTGGAAGACAGAGAGCCAGGAAATCAGCTTGGAAGTGAGTGACTTCATCCAAAAAAGCGATGATAAGACCTGAACTAAAGCTCTACCAGTGGAAATGGATATGCAGCTAGAGTAGGATTTCCAGATGTAATGAATAAAAATACAGGACACAATGCAATGGACATACTTGAACTAAAACATTGTTGTGTTTCTAAAATGCAAATTTAAGTGGGCATCCCTGCGTTTTCTGGCATCTATCCTGCGTTTTCTGACAGCAAGTTTGGGCCAAACTGTGAAAATCTTGAATGCCATGCTACAGTGTTTACTTTGTGCCCTGGGGGAAAGGAAGGCCCTGAAGGGTTTTAACTTGAGGACTGACCGGATCAGATATGCCTTTTAGAAAGACAGTTTGGATAGAGCAAGGAGAATGGGTTGCTGGGTGGAGCAAGTTCGGAGGCTGTCACAGCAATTCAAGGGACAGAGGATTAAGCCCTGAGCCATGGCAGAGGAGCAGGCATAAAGAGGAAGGTGGGATACAGGAGCAACTCAGCCCAAATCAGAGGGTGCTACCTTAATGACAAGTGCTCACTGGGGGAGTGAGGCATGGGGATGTTGCTTGCAGAAGGAGCAGCCTCCAAGTAGGGGCTAGGCGAGCATCGAGCATCCTGTGATTTTCCTCACTACCTCCTGCTGCCCAAGGGAAGGAGGCGAGGCTTAGGTAGAAGAGCCTGAGCAGCTGCCATAGCTGAAACCTCTCCCAGGCTTTCCCCCAGTCAGTCCTGCACACTCCCCTTTCCCTCTCGGGCCCCGGCGCCTGTCCAGAGCAAACAGTGTTCTCCCATGCAGATGTGAGCATTCTGGGCTGGGTGAATCACTGTCCCTGAATAGAAGGTCCTGCCTGCCGGGGGAGGGGCCAGGCAACCCCAAAGAACACTCCAAACAGCCTCCTGTGCAAACTCTTTCAGAAAGCTTCACACAGGGGGACACAACAGGTGCCAAAACAATGCTGGCCTTTTTTGGGGGTGACTTTCAGCACAACTGATGAAAAAGATGCCCCATCTCAGCCCTGCTGCTGGCCAGGAGTTATCTAGAACACTCTCCTAAGCTCAAGCCTAGTACCCCTTGGGGATGCAAGAGTCAGGAAGGCAGAGCCTGCTTCTGTGTGTTGATTTGCTCCACCCTGGCCCAGATGCTTGAGCTAACCTCAAGTCCCGCCCCCATCCTGTGACCTCATGGCTGCACATGGATCTGCACATGGCTTCATCAGGGACAGGAGGAGGCTGATAGCAGGAAAGGGCTCTTTCCCATAGGATGCAAAGGTAGGGTTAGAATTTGCCCAAGATCCTTGCTGTCTTTCTCTAGGATCTGGGAAGCAGTGGTCCCTCGGGGCTTGGGATGGAGTTGCCAGCACCTTCCTTGGTGACCTCTGAGGCCATTATGTAGTTAGTGGGGAGGCTGCCTAGTATGGTGGTTAAGGGGAGTGGCTCTAAACTCAGATGCATCTGAGTTCTAGGCTTCACTCTCCCCTCACTAGCTGCAGACCTTGGACAAATTACTCAACCTCTCTGAGCCAGAATGTCCGCTACCAAAGTGCAAAATTGTGATAATAAGGGTACATGCTAGGATTAAATGAGATTATTCAGGTAAGCATTTAGCCTTGCATCTGGCACATAGTAAGGATTTAATAAGCATTAGTTACTATGATTATCCCCCTTCAATTTTATGCCCATAGTCTCCTCTTGGTTCCCTCATCTCTCATCAGACTTTTTTCCCCAAGGCCACAGCTCAGGACCATCCCCTTCGGGCCACCATTGCCTGGCCACAGAGCTTCCTCATGGATCCTTCTCAGACAGTCTCAGTCCTTGCTCCACAGATGGCAGTTCTCCCTGGGACTTTCACCCTAATTCGGAGCCACTTGCCCTCTATACCTCAGCACTTTGCCTTTTCTGTCTTGTGCCATCGTAGGAGAAGGAGCCAGAGACAGGGAACAAAGGACAGGGACAGAGAGCAAGCTGGCTAGGCCAGGCTGGGCAGAAGAGATGCTGAGAGTCTGTCCAGTCAATGCTTTTTCCATGCGGGGAAGCAGCCACTGAGGGACTGAGCTTTTTGAGAATGTCCAGCTCCCATCCTGTCCAAAGCTGGGCTTCCCTGGGGCCACAGCCTCCACCCCAGCTGAGTTTCTGATCTCTTGGGCGGAAGAAAGGAACAAGAAGCTTAAAAAGATCAAAAGATCACCTCCTACATAGCCCTCCTGGCAGCCCCCTCAGTCCAGCCCAGCACTGCCACCTTCGATTGCTCTCTTGCAGGCACCCACATGCCCCAATCCACACCACACACTGAAAACCCAAGGGGGGAAGCTAATCTTTTCTTTTTGTTTTGTTTTGTTTTTTGAGACGGAGTCTGGCTCTGTTGCTCAGGCTGGAGTACAGTGGCAGGGTCTTGGCTCACTGCAATCTCTGCCTCCCGGGCTCAAGCGATTCTCCTGCCTCAGCCTTCTGAGTAGCTGGGATTACAGGCATGCACCACTATGCACCACTAATTTTTTGTATTTTTAGTAGAGACGGAGTTTCAAGCATGTTGGCCAGGCTGGTCTCGAACTCCTGACCTCAAGTGATCCACCCGCCGCGGCCTCCCAAAGTGTAGGGATTACAGGCGTGAGCCAGCATGCCCAGCTGGGAAAGCTATTCTTGAAAAGAGAGGGAGTTCCTGAGGTTGACCCACCACCGGAGGCAGCGTTTTTTGCTCTCCAAAGTGCCCACCAGGTCTCTCCAAAGGCACTTACTTCCCCTCCACCTCAGATGAGTTATGGAGAGCAATTGTGAAAACGTCCGTGGTGCTAAATCAATTAGGATCGCCTTGGCAATCAAGCCCTTGATTTGTCAGCTTTATTTCCCAGCTTCTTCTGTACCTTCTAGGTAGAATCTCATTAACTCCTTTCCAATCTCTAGGGAAAAAGCAAGCACCTGAGAAAAAGAGGACACACACAGCTGCATTCAAGCCGCCTTCACAGAGAAAACAGGTAGTCAGTGGGGGAAAAAATTGGCGATGTTATGCTTAAAACATCTGGGAAATGGTAGCAGTGCTTTAAAAGCAAGCCTGGCTGGGGGGCCTTTCCATTGGCCTTGCCCAGCTGTCTCCCTCCCACTCAGAACGAAATGTTCTGTCTTTTTGTGGTTATAACCTCTTTTCACTTGGAATGACTTGCTGTGTCTGGACGTTGATCAGGGCTGCTGCTCTAAGACGCTCTCACGCAATAACAAATTACCCAGTAAGCCTTGGTGTAAGATCTCCTCCCCCGCCCCCGCCCACTTTTTTCTCCTCCCCGTCCTCCTCATCCCACTGGAAAAGTCGCTGTGGTTGGTTCTTAGGCGGCTTCCAAGCCCATGCTGATCAGCATCACTTGCCTCTGGCCACCCTCCCCTGTGACCGGCAGCACATGTCTCCCCACGCGGCCCCGGCTTGGGGAGCGTAAGGCATGTGGGCCTCCATGCGGTCGCCAGCCGAGGGCGGGACCGGGACGCTTCGCCCTGCCTGGGGCTCCTGGTGAGTTCCGGGTGACTGGAGTGGGGACAAGAGGCACCAGGGAAGGACGTGAGTTCTTCAGATTTTCCAAACGCCTCTGACACATGTCCTCACTCAAAGCTGCCCAAGAAAGCAAAACAAGCTCCACTAACTAGGGAGGCGGGAAAAAGTGGGGGAGGCAATGAATGTTTGGCCTCAGAATCCCAGAACTACAGTGGAATGAGGAGTGGGCAGGGAGGAGGTGGAGAGGCAGGCAGGGCTGGCCGCCCTGGCACAGTCTTGGAAGCCAAGCTTTGGGGTTTGGAGGAGAGCAGGGGTCAAATGCCTGAGAGCCTGCCTAGGCAGGAAAGGGGAAAGTGGCCAGGGTACAAGAGGGTGGTTCTCAAAATTGGCTGCAAATTATAATCACCTGGGGAGCTTTTAAAAATCCGGACACCCGGGTCTCACCTTACACCATTGTTATCAGAATCCCAGGGGGTGAGACCTAGGCAGGAGTGTTTTTCTAAACTCCCCAGGTGGTTCCAATGTGCAGCTGACTGAAAACCAGCAGTGCGACAGCTCGCTGCTCAGAGCTCGTCCCAAGCCCGGCAGCATGGACCACAACTGGGAGCTTGTCAGAAATGCAGAATCTTGAGCCCCAGCTGGGATCTACTGAATCAGCATTTGCATTTTAAAAATAACAGCCCAATTAAAGTATCATTCACATGCCATAAAATTCACCCTTTTAATGTGTACAATTCAGCAGTTGTTAGTATATTCAGAATGTTGTGTAACCACCACCTCTATCTGGTTCCATTTTCATCACTCCAAAAAGAAACCCCGGACCCTTTAGCAGTCAGTCCCCATTTCCCTCCCCACAGCCATGAGCAACCGCTGCTGTACTTTCTATCTCTAAGGATTTGCTCCGTCTGGATGTTGCAATTACACACATTACGGTTTGCAAAGCACTGGCATGAAAAGCCCTCTAAAACAAACGGCCCTTACTCCCTTCCCACAATCATTGCCATGCAGCCATGAGGGTCCAGAGTTGCTAGATTCTCTGCTTTTTTGCAAAAGAAGCCAATATGTGGATTTTTATGTGACATCTTCCACTTTTTAAAAGGTTGGCAACTAATTCAAATTTATGGAAAACACTGTTCCGGCCAAACAAAACCTGCCCGAGGGCTGGATTCAGTCTGTTAGCCACCAGTTTGCAACTTCTGACAGTCACCAGGTTCTTACCCACACCCACCCAAATCCTTTCTACTCCAGCGATAGTCTTTCTTTTTGTTCCAGTTTCCATGAGTGTGGGAAAATTACTGCTTAGTAGCCTCCTTATAAAATCTTCTCATCTTATTTCTCCCTTCTCCAAATGGACAGCCAAGCATTTCTTGAGGACCTACTATGTGCTTAGTGCTTTATATATTTTGTGACTCACTTAAATCTTCACAACCACCTTTATGGCAGAGATTATTACCCAAGTTTTAAAGACGCAGAAACTGGAACTCAGAGAGGTTAAGTAACTTTCCTGATGTTGCACAGCCACTAAGTGACAAAGCCTGAACTCTTTCCGCCTCACTACACTGCCTCTGCTTCACCAATCTCTGCCCCGAGGCCCCATCTTTCATCTCTTTCTTCCTATTCTGAGCCTTTTCCCTTTTCCCCAGATGATGGACATGGCTGTCTGATGAAGACTGTAGACTGTCACAGAGCATGGTCTCAACAAGCTTAGGACCCATGTTTGCTGGGGAGAGTCTCAGCTTCAAACACTCAGGCTTGTTTCCCCATAAGTACATTCATCCTTGTCAAATATGTGTCCTGATCTTTGGTTTGGAAAATGTGGTCCACAGAAGTGAACTGTGCTCTATTTTGACGCTGAATATTACTCAGCTTGTGGTCAACTCCCTCCTTCACTTGGTGTTTTCCTTGTTTATTTGTGTCGAGCCAAATTATGTTGTTAGGTTTTGTCACTAATGAACCCCTTGCACTCATCCCTGCTGAATTTCACCCGGGTTTCACAGGACCTTCTTCCTCTAACCCGTCCAACTGGAAGTCCCTCCCCTCTCTGCTGTGGGTTTGGCCCCCCTCCCAACCTTCTGTCATTTTCAAGTCACTTCAGGCTTCGGAAAACTGTCTCCACCCTCCCAAAAGGTCCCATCTGGCTTCCTCCCTTCACTGCTCTGGAAACCCTACATAGGCCTCCCTGAGTGGGGGAGGGAGTGGGGTGGGGAGGACAGGTAAAGGGAAGCAGAATCTGCTCCCCTAAATTGGTTGGGGGTGGAGGAGGATCTGGATGTGACTGGGAGTGTCCCCGGCCAGTAGCCTTTGGCTAGAACCTCTCCTAGGCCAGCTCCAGACTTAATCTGGTCCCAGGAGGGTGTCAGGGGGTCCATGGACCTCTTTTTCCGATCAGAGGGATCCTTAGTCCTGGGGGACCATTTGGCAGAAGGTCCTTTAACTCAGTCCTGGCCCCTGAGTACACCCCGTTGTCTGAGCACTGCAGGCTCCCAGGCCGGTTGCTAGGTGCAGGGCTCAAACAATGTAGTGTGACAGTTCCGCAGCCCACCTCAGGGGCCTCCCCAAGCCACAAGGGTGTGGTTTGCAGTCTGGGTACATTCTGTACCCTCACTCTGGGGGCGGGTTTGTGGTTCCAAGTGCTGTGCAGCCGAGCCCCGCCCATGCCTTTCCTCTCCAGCCACAAAAACAAGCTTGACACCAAGAGGGGAGGAATTGAGAAAAAAAAAAAAAAAAAAAAAAAAAAAAAAAGGCTGTTACTGTACAGCTGGTCCCTGGAGACTCCAAGGTGGCCCCGCCCCTTCCCCTTCCTCTGAAGGTTTCCCATGGGTGGAAGGCCAACAGTGTCACTGGATGTCTACTGCTGATTCTTTCCTTCCCTTCCCATGCCTTCCTGAATGGCTGCCTGAGCCACAGACAACAACCTAGAGGAGATGCCAAGCAGTGCTCTCTAGGGACTTCCTGCCACTGTCTTCCCTAGAGCCCCCGAAACAGGGCTTTCCTTTCTCTGCCAGCACTAGGCATCTCCACATTCCTCTGGCCATTGCTCTGACTGCTAGGTTCTCGGGCCTCTGCACCTTGATCGTTATTATTAGCATCATTATATCAGCTACCACCGATTGAGGGCCTGTACGGTACTGGGTGCTTCCACCCTTTCACCATTTAATAATCACTTCATGAGGTAATCCTAGCTGATGCTTATCTCACAGTTACTATTGGAAGTGCTTTGCACATCTCATTTAATCCTCAGCAATTTTGAGATGGGTCCCTGTACTGTTTTACAGCCAAGGAAACTGAGGCACAGAGAAGTTAAACACTGTGGCCAAGGTCATACTCTACTAAGTGGGAGAATCAGAATTTGAACCCAAGTCCGCTACACTTGAATCGATGATCTTTCTGCTGGACTGCCTCCATTTCTCCCAGGGCAATCCTGAAAACTGGACACCTTCTATCAGTTTTTTCACTGGAGAATAGGCTAGCTAACTTGGACCTCAGAGGAGAGGACAGCTCCCTGAAGAATCTGGAAGAGGCAGGAGCGACCTTTGCTCAGTTGCAGGGATTCCCCAGGACTCCCTGGGAGTCAGGCCACACCCAGTTGCTTCTGCTGGGCTGGCGGTCTGTCTGCTCTGGAGTGGGGTGGGTGGTGCAGTGCACACCACACACACACACACACACACACACGCACACACGGAGTGAGGGGGGAAGGGAGATGGGGTGGGTGAGGAAACTCACCGTCCCAGAGCTCTCTTGCACCCTCTTCAGGCAATAAGCTCTCACTGCTGTTCATGTCCAGGTGACCAATTTTTGCCATAGGAGGCCCTATTTTTAGACCTCAAAACCCACCACCAATGTCTGAGCTACAAGCTCAGTGGACCAGGCTGCTGCACGGGCTGTTTTGTTTTTGTTTTCGTGGTGTTTTAAAATTTTTTACCATTTGAATCTTTTTTTTTTTTTTTTTT
>NW_026652282.1:89632835-89661594 GCF_009828535.3 Hylobates moloch | reverse complement strand
CAACATAGTGGGACTCCGTCTCTAAAAAAAAAAAAAATAATAATAATAAATAATTACCCAGGTGTGGTGGCACTTGCCTGTAGTCCCAGCTACTCGGGCGTCTGAGACAGGAGGATTTCTTGAGCCCAAGATTTCAAGACTGCAGTGAGCCGTAATTGTACTACTGCACTCCAGCCTGGGTAACAGAGTGAGACCATGTCTCAAAATAAAAATAGAAGTAAAAATACCATTCTAAGAAACAATGCTGCTCATAGTGGCTTGGATTGTTAGTAATGAGGGGCCACTTAAAATCTTAAAGAGTGATGGGATCGAGCTTCAGTTGCAGGAAGATTAGCAAGCATGGAGAGATGGAGTGGGGAGGTGAGAGAACGGTGACTGGCAGTGGAGAACAGAGTGGGGAGGCAATTTAGAACACTGCAGGCAAGAGATGACAAGTAATATAAACATTAACCTATCACGGGATTAGAGTGAAAAAAAGAAGTAATAATGAACAAAAGTAGCAGCCAGTAAAACAGACAGTCGAGAAGTAAGATCAAGGGTTCCAGCTTAGGTAAAATAAAAATATGAGCATACACGCCTGTCTGCTCAGGATTTTTATTTTAACTCGTTAAAACAAAAAAACAATCGCATGTAGCATACTCAGGGTGATCAAAAAACTTCGGTAATCAGGCGATGGTTGTCTAACTGTGAATATAGTTAATGTCATTGAATTGTACACTTAAAATAGTTAAAATGGCAAATTGTGTTATATGTAGCTTAGTACAATATAAATTTAAAAAAATAAGAGTACTCAACAATTTCTATGTATTATAATTTAAGCCTTGGGTGATAAAAATCTCACAAAGTTACCTATCCCCTCAATTTGGTTCCAAAAGGAATCAGCAGGCTGAAGACATTCAGACAGCAATTGCTAGCTTTTTCCTTCTAACTACCAGCCCCATCAATCCACACTTACTTGTCAGCTGCATGGCAGATTGTGCCACAAGTGTCAGCCATGTCATCCACAAGGATGGCCACCCGATCCTTCACATCTCCCACAAGCACCATGCGGTCCACTTCATTGGCCTTCTTCCGTTCTTTGTGAATCAAGGCAAAGTCCACATTCAGCCTGTCTGCAATGGAGGTCACTCTGCAAAACAGAGGGTGTTCATATGTATGTGTGGCTTCTAAGACAAAAGAAATGGACTAAAGAGGCCAGGGGCGGTGGCTCACACCTGTAATCCCAGCACTTTGGGAGGCCGAGGTGAGCGGATCACAAGGTCAGGAGATAGAGACCATCCTGGCTAACACAGTGAAACCCTATCTCTACTAAAAATACAAAAAATTAGCTGGGCATGGTGGCGGGTGCCTGTAGTCCCAGCTACTCGGGAGGCTGAGGCAGGAGAATGGCGTGAACCCGGGAGCTGGAGCTTGCAGTGAGCTGAGATCGCGCCACTGCACTCCAGCCTGGGTGACAGAGCGAGACTCTGTCTCAAAACAGAAAAAAAGAAATGGACTAAAGAATGGGCTTGTTTTGGGGAGAATACTCCTTGAAACCAATAGTTCCCAGGGCTGGAAGAAAGAAAGCAACTATCATTGACTGACTTCTCAAAGGCAAATATCACAAACTGGGTTTTATAAACCAATGCCTCCATATCTCAACAGAAGCTTATGAATGTACTGATCAAACTTAGATGAGTATTCATTCTGGGTAGAGGACAGACACCCTCACCAGTCCTGGGAAGCAGTATAACGCTGACACGCACATTTATTTAATGGATTGGCAGCAGAAGGAATGAGGAAAGAATTAACTAATGCCAGGAGTACACAGACTGTCCCAGTTCCCATCATGGAAGACCCGTGACTGGGGATGTGGTGAGAAGATAACCTGACTGGCAGGAGAGGAGCAGCATCCAGCCTGTTCCAATGCCTGTGCCCTCATCACTTCCCTCAGTGCTGTTGGCAAAACATCCATCAACTGTCACTGTCAACTGTACCTGGACACCAAGCTTGGGAGTTTCTTTCACAATTGCTAGACAGAAAGTTATACCAATTACCCAGACAAGCTGGGCATCTCACCATTCGGTCTAAAGTATCTTCTAATCAAAGAGAATTCTTATTTTTCTTATTACAAGAGAAAATAAACCAGACTAGGTGGGATAGAAGACAAATTTGTCTTTTGACAAAGTACCACATAATTCAAACAAAAATCTATTCAGTGTAAATGACAGTGAGCTGCCCCAGTGGCATGTCTGTCCGTGCTCCACTGTGCCATCTCCATCATGTGTGAAGCAGCCCGTGCTTGGGGATTTGTCCTGTTTGTTAATGTAGAACTGAACAAACTATAGCATTTTGTCCTGTTTCTCTTGTGACTATGGTCACATGAGTTTTTGCTGGATAAGTGAGAACCTGTGACCACATAATAAGGTTTGAACCATAATCTAGGTAACATTTGTACCTTGATCTAAACCAACCATACCCTGTACTCTCCATTACTGCTGCATAAGCACATAACATCAATGGTAACCAATTTGCTTGGAATGATTACTTATCCAAGGCAAATGCATGATCAATTAGTTCAAGTATCCCAAACCAACCATACTCAAAGGCCAACAAATTCAGTGACCAACAAAGCATAAAAAGGGCTAGAAAAAGTAACTCTCTACACCTTTTGAGGAGAGAACTACTGTACAAATGAATATCACACAGGGATCTCTACCTACTCCCCAAACCCTGCCAAGGCAGAAGTGATAGACACTCAACTGGAAAATACTCCATCACTATAAGACAATGATAATGAAAAAAAAAATCAGGTAGCAATAAGTTGTCTACTAAAGGCAGTTTTCCTATACCCACCTTTGGAAAGAAAATCCTGCCTATTTCAAATGTGACTATTTTCTAAGTCCCATAGAAAGATACGAAAATAATGACCAACAAATTAAATATGACAACTACTAGTTGGGGGGATGTTTCTTAGGCTGTCTCTAGCATTACAGATGGTAACTAGCAATTACATGGGACTCACCAACCCATATATCTGGCTGGATAACAGAACTCAAGTTCTCAGCTTATCAGTTCTGTTGAAGTTACTGAAATAAAAGAGGTTGTTGAGAAACAGTCATTGAAGATCTGAATGGCTTTTAGAAAGTTCTGAATTAGCTCTTCCTAATCATCTGTGTTTTGTAGCTCTTCATTCTATTTCCACAATAAGAAGAACATGTGTCACACTTTTGAATGCATTACTAACGAGTAATCCACTAAGGAAATCAAGAGCTCTTACTCTGCACCATGTGAGCTGCAAAGCACTGCTAACTGGCAATCCCTGGCAATCAGTTTGTTTAAAATGTTAAGATCTTGGCTTTAAATAAAAATGTCACACTTTACTTTCCTTCCTGCTTAATATTTTAATCCCAAGGATCAAAATGATCTAACCAACAGCACTGTAAGAGGAGTGTAAAAGCGAATTTGTCCACCAATATGTGGTTCAATAGCAGCTGCTATTCATTAGAAAACCACATTTTCTACCCTTCCCAAAAGGTTTATAGCTGTATTGCTAGCTCTGTAGCGCCTAGTTACTCGAAAGTTATAGTCAAATCCATAATATGATGATTTAGGACCCCTTTTCTGTCTTGTCTTCCAAGTAGTAACTGAAGACAGTAAAAGAGGAGAGGGTAAAACTATATTCAACCCATGTGCTAGCTACTTACATCCATTCAAAAATACTTAAAAACTGCCACTTGGATAGAAAAACTTCACTTTGTGACACAACCATCTGAAAGATTTTCCCAGTACATTGGGAACAATACTAATTTCAACCATACCTCTTAGCTCCACCAGCATCAGGTGAGACAATAGTGCAGTTCCTCCACTCAGAGATATTCTCCCTTATCCACTTTAGGACAGCCGGCTCTGCATACAAATTGTCTACTGGGATATCAAAAAAGCCCTGTAGAAAGAAGCTGGATCAGTTTTGCTTCACTTTTCTTCTCTTCCATTTATAAGTGCCAAACACAAAGTAGTAACTTGCTCAGAGAATGTCTTACTGCAACATTCAAACTGATGGGAAGGCAGGCCCAGTGTGGTAGATTATAAAAGCCTCCTTGAATCTGGGCTATGTGAGAGAGCCCAGCCAAGATCAGCAAAGCCAGCCCTCAGTCAACCCACAACTGAACATAGGAACGTAAGTGAGCCCTTGTAAAGAACGGCTAAGTTCAGACAAAACCATTAAGAACTGCCCAGTCAACATGCAGACTCAGTGAGTTAGTAAATACTGCTTTATGCCACTAAATGTTGGACTGATTTGTTAAGGAGTAAAAGCTAATGGATAAACCAGTTAGAGGTGCTATGGTATATAAACTTAATGGAAGCTACTTATGATAAATAGTCACAATGAATAATTAGAAATCAGGAGATCTGTGTTCTAATTCTAGTTGATACAAATTAGTTATATTTCTCAATTAAGTCATTCCTTTCCATAAAAGGAGTACAGTCCCTGTCCAATGTACTTCACTGAATTCCCACAAGCTTGAAATGATAATGATTTGAAAAATCTCCTTGAAAAAATATAAAATAAAGGTGGTATTCCACCCCCCTTACTTTGGGTTTATGCTGGAAAGTAGCTCCAATATCTGTGGCTCTAAATTTAAGACCATGAGGCCAGGCATGGTGGCTCATGCCTGTAATCGCAGCACTTTGGGAGGCTGCGGCGGGCAGATCACTTGAGGTCAGGAGTTCGAGACCAGCCTGGCCAACATGGTGAAACCCCATCTCTACTAAAAGTATAAAAAAGTTAGCTGGGCCTGGTGTTGGGTGTCTGTAATCCCAGCTACTTGGGAGGCTGAGGCAGGAGAACCGCTTGAACTGAGGCAGAGGTTGCAGTGAGCCAAGATCGTGCCACTGTACTCCATGAATATTCAAGGGGAATAAGAATGATAATAACAGCTCCTATCTATGAGTATCTGTCATGGGCCAGGCATTATAATATGAATTTAATGTTTTACACTCACAATAATGAAAAAGTATATGTTCAGAGAAATTAAGTAACCTTCCCAAGCTTACAAAGCTAGTAAATACCAGAGCCTTTATTCAAAGTAGTTCTGATCCCAAGGCCTATGCTCTTCCCATAAAACTAGACTGCCTCCCTATCTAACCACCTGAAATGACTAAGATCATGAAGTATGCTTAAGGTGAACACATTTAAAATGTTGTTGATATCTAGTTTATTTCAGATGTACTTGGGCATAATTTTTGGCTTCTCTGCGGTCTTCAGCATCATCAGTCCTTTCCTCCCACCTTTCAAACACCAGTATTTAACTTCCACTGATACCTGAATTTGAGAAGCATGTAGGTCCATGGTGATAATATGATCTGCGCCTGCTACAGATAGCATATTTGCAACAAGCTTGGCTGAGATTGGCGCCCGGCTCTAAATAGAGGGGGGGAAAGAAAAGAAAACCAAAAAGCCAATTTGAAAAACAATTCATTTACTCAAGAAACTATTTATTGTGTACCTACTATGTTAAAGGCACTATGGTACCCAGAAATTCACAGAAGGAGACATGGCCATTGACTTTAAGTGGATCATAATTCAGAACAAATATTAAGTGGAACATCCCTATTCCAAATCAGGATACACTTATCAATAAAGAAAATACCTTCCTAACTTTTGTTTTCTTAATGTACATATTTTCATCCTATTCAAGTGTTTCCAATGCTCAATTATTCAAACTAGGCAGACTTTAAAAAATAATTTTATTAAAATCTCTTTCAACACATACATATGTAAACCTTTAACACCTAACATGTCAAGGTTTGAAGATACATCACAGAATAGATATTAGTTTCCTTTGTAAATCACATCACTACTTACTCATCTGGAAGTCAACTTTCCAACAACTATGAACTCCTCAAATAAAACATACTTGCTGCACTGTAAAATAGCAAAGTCCATGCCTTTTTTTTTTTTTGTAGAGACAGAGTCTTGCTCTATCGCCCAAGCTGGAGTACAGTGGCATGATCTCAGCTCACTGCAACCTCCGCCTCCTGGGTTCAAGCAATTCTCCTGCCTCTGCCTCCCAAGTAGCTGGGACTACAGGCGTGCAGCGCCACGCCCGGCTAATTTCTTTTGTATTTTAGTAGAGACGGGGTTTCACAGTGTTGCCCAGGCTGGTCTCAAAACTCCTGAGCTCAGGCAATCCTCCCGCCTCGGCCTCCCAAAGTGCTAGGATTACAGGCGTGAGCCACCGCACCTGGCCCATGCCGTTTACTTTATACTCTGTTGGAATAAAAATATCTGACCTTCTTCGAGGCATTGTGTGTAAAATTGGGCATTAATTACAATAGACTTGCAAAGTTTTATGTATATGCCTTATCCTCTAATATACCACGATAAGGTGAGAGATATATATAGTTTATCTATCTATCTATCTATCTATCTATCTATCTATCTATCTATCTATCTATCTATCTATCTATCTATCTATCTATCTATCTATCTATCTATCTATCTATCATCTATCAGATCAAATATTCATATAACAGACTTCAAGTTTTATGAAGAGGTCACAACTAGGATCCCAGTCTTACACTCTGAGAGGATCTACCATAATTTTAAAAATATACTCCAGTACTCCAGAGGAGTTGGTGCTTAGTCTTACTGATACAATTAAAAATACCAGTGAGCTAACTGAAAGTTATATATGTATCATTGTAATAAAATACAGACTACAAATGTGTTGCTTTATACAAACCAATTATATTTCTATTGTTTTGAAGATAGGGTAATATCTAAGAAAAGGGGATTTTTTAAATTCCCCCTAAATATATATTTGATAATTTTGGAATTTATTTGTGATTTGGGGCAAGTGCTCCTGCTTCCTCTGCTCAAAAAATAAGATTCTGCTCCTACCTTATCTTTCTTATCCTGCCGGGCATAAGGGAAGCATGGGATGACTGCAGTAACCCGGCTGGCTGAAGCAATCTTGCAGGCATTAATCATGATCAAAAGCTCCATTAAATTGTCATTGATTTCGCCACAACCACTCTGAACGATGTAGACATCCTCTCCACGTACACTTTCACCAATTTCCACACTACAATGAGGAAAGAAAGACAACATGAAATAGATGTTAAACCACTGTACTGTCAGCCCTCCATATCCATAGGTTCCACATCTATGGATTCAACCAAGTGTGGATTGAAAATATTTAGAGAAAAAATTGCACCTGTATTGAACATGTACAGATTTTTTTCTTTGTCATTATTTTCTAAATACAGTATAACAACTATTTACATAGTATTTATATTGTATTAAGTATTATAAGTAATCTAGAGATGATTTAAAGTATATGGCAGGGCTGGGCGCAGTGGCTCACGCCTATAATCCCAGCACTTTGGCAGGCCAAGGTGGGTGGATCACTTGAAGTCAGGAGTTCGAGACCAGCCTGGCCAACATGGCGAAACCATGTATCTCTACTAAAAATACAAAAATTAGAAGGGCATGGTGGCAGGCGCCTGTAGTCCCAGCTACTCGGGAGGCTGAGGCACGAGAATTGCTGGAACTCAGGAGGCGGAGGTTGCAGTGAGCTGAGATCACACCACTGCACTCCAGCCTGGGTGACAGAGTGAGACTCTGTGTCAAAAATAAAATAAAATAAAATAAAATAAAATAAAATAAAATAAAATAAAATAAAATAAAATAAAATAAAATAAAATATATGGGAGGGCCTGGCATGGTGGCTCAGCACTTTGGGGAGGGGGGGCAGGGTAGAAGGAGGATCATTTGAGCCCAGGAGTTCGAAACCAGCCTGGGTAATACAGTGAGACCCCATCTCTACAAAAAATAAATAAATAAAAATAAAGTATAAGGGAGCATGTGCATAGATTATTTCATATGGCCGGACGTGATGGCTCATGCCTATAATCCCAGCACTTTGGGAGGCTGAGGTGGGCGGATCACCTGAGGTCAGGAGTTTAAGACCAGCCTGGTCAACATGGTAAAACCCCGTTTCTACTGAAAATAAAAAAATTAGGGTGTGGTGGCTCATGCCTGTAATCCCAGCACTTCAGGAGGCCGAGATGGGTGGATCACCTGAGGTCAGGAGTTTAAGACCAGCCTGGCCAACATAGTGAAACCCCATCTCTACTAAAAGTATAAAAATTAGCCGTGCATGGTGGCACATGCCTGTAGTCCCAGCTACTCAGGAGGTTGAGGCAGGAGAATCACTTGAACCCAGGAGGCAGAGGTTGCAGTGAGCCGAGATCACGCCACTGCACTCCAGCCTGGGCAAGAGAGTGAGACTCCATCTCAAAAAAAAAAAAATTAGCTGGGCGTGGTGGCAGGTGCCTGTAGTCCCAGCTACTCAGGAGGCTGAGGCAGGAAAATTGCTTGAACCCGGGAGGCAGAGATTACAGTGAGCAGAGATCGTGCCTCTGCACTCTAGCCTGGGTGACAGAGCAAGACTCCATATCAAATATATATATATATATTTATATATTTATATTACACTATTTCATATCTGCAGATTTGGTCTTGGGACAAATCCCCTGTGGATATTGAGGGATGCCTTTACTATGCTTCTATAGACAATAAGGTCTAAGAAGAACAGCTTCCCTACTAGTATGCTGTGAATGGTTACAGCTACATGTGGATATTGATCACCCAGGCTTCAGGAGATCCTCTGAAGGAGCCTCTATACCAGAAGCAGTTCACTGCCTCAGTTTACTCCAGTGCACTATACAAATATTACCATTTTCTATGGTAATATTTTCTAATATTACCATGTGACAGACATGAAAAAGATGCATGAAATGGTTGGCACATGTTAGTCTAAAGTACTTACAAATAACCGGACCATAATTTTAGCAGGTGGCCTGTATCTCATTTCATATAGGTACATGTGATGTACATAAAATTTGATGCATTACCTATTACAGTTACAGAGTCCATAAATAGCAAAAGAAGTAGAAATATCATAAGGAGTGAATCACTACTGTTCTATAGTGACACTTTAACAGAAGACAGTACCACCTCTACCATATTGGCAATTTACCCAGTAAATATTAAATGTTCATATGCTCATCACTGTACTAGGTGCTAGGGAAACAATGGTGAATAAAATGTGGTCCTTGCCCTCATTCTGTTAACTGTACTCTGGTCCAATTACTAAGTAACTCCATAGGAATTTACTCTAAGTATGAAGTAGGGCTATATTTTACCACAAAAGTTTCAATGCCCATACTTGGGTCTCTACCAAGTAAAACCTATCATCTAGAAAAAAAAAATCACCTCTTCCTGTTCACCAGGTTTAAAAAAAAAAGAAAATGATTTAAAAATTTTTAAAAATCACCTTAGTGATACCTCAAACAACACTATATTCCCAATTAATCCTCTAGGTGAAGTAGAGGCATATGTGTGTATATACACAAGTAGATCAGAATGGCTGACAATACCTATTGAACAAGAGAAAACTTCAGTTCAAATCAAAAGGCAATAGAGTCATTAAATAAAAGATCCATACTTCTGTCTCACTCTAAGCACTATCTTCTGTGTGGCTTCAGGAACTACCTACTGTCCTATTTCTGTCAAGATCACTTTTACCCACCCTTCTCTCCCCAAACAAAACTTCAAGGAGAACTCCAAAAGGGACTTATATGAAAACTGGCAGAGGCAATTCTATTGCCAGAAGAAGCTGACATAGGAGATAATTACTTATTTATTCCTTTCTAACCCAAGATGAAAGGGAGCTGGGAGTGGTGGCACATGCCTGTAATCCCAGCTATTCAGGAGGCTGAAGCAGGAGGTCTGCTTGAGCCCAGGAGTTCAAGTCTAGCCTGGACAACACAGGAAGACCCTCATCTCAAAAGCAAGAAAAGACAAATGGGGTTAGTTTATATTGTAAAGCAAGAAAAATAAAAGCAAGTGAAAAAAAAATCAAACTAGAAACCAATTAAAATCAGGGAAGCTGAGATTCCTGGCAGCCAGAACAAAAAAGAAAATGCACTAGTTTAGGATAAACCTTTTTTAAGACTGGACGCAGTAGCTCATGCCTGTAATCCCAGCACTTTGGGAGGCCAAGGCAGGCAGACTGCCTGAGCTCCCCATTTCGAGACCAACCTTGGCAACATGGCGAAACCCCGTCTCTACCAAAAAACACAAAAATTAGGCATGGGGACATGCATCTGTAGTCCCAGCTACTCGGGGAGCTGAGGCAGGAGAATCGCTTGAACCTGGGAAGCGGAGGTTGCAGTATGCGGAGATGAAGCCGCTGCACTCCAGCCTGGGTGACAGAGCAGGACTCCGTCTCAAAACAAAACAGGCAGTGGTCATTTCAAGGGACTTTTGGGACGTTTTCAGTTTTTTTTTTTTTTTTTTTTTTTGAGACAGAGTCTTGCTCTGTCGCCAGGCTGGAGTGCAGTGGGACGATCTTGGCTCACTGCGACCTCCACCTCCCGGGTTCAAGTGATTCTCCTGCCCCAGCCTCCCGAGTAGCTGGGACTACAGGCACATGCCACCATGCCCAGCTAATTTTTTGTATTTTTAGTAGAGACAGGGTTTCACCATGTTGGCCAGGATGGTCTCGATCTCTTGACCTCGTGATCTGCCTGCCTTGACCTCCCAAAGTGCTGGGATTACAGGTGTGAGCCACCATGCCCGGCCCAGATCTTTCTTTACTACTAGCTCTACCCTTTGAGAGATTTCAAGCTAAAAGAGTCACTTTTAGGTTTTATGTTAAACAACTCTGTGGTTGGGAGGCAGAGGCAGGAGGATCGCTTGAGCCCAAGAGTTTGAGACCAGCCTGGGTAACATAAAGAGACCTCTTCTCTACAAAACAATTTAAAAATTAGTCAGGCATGGTGGCAAGTGCCTGTGATCGCAGCTACTGGGGAGACTGAGGTGAGAGGATTGCTTCAGCCCAGGAGTTAGGAGCCATGTTCATGCCACTGCACTCCAGCCAGGGTGACAGAGTGAGACCCTGTCTCAAAAAAAAAAAAAAAAAAAACTCAGTAAATTTTAATCCTGCTCACACTCATCCTCCATATATCAGCTCCTTGACCAAAATATCCATTTCCCTGGAGGAGAATGAAAGTCAGGCAGGCATATTGATTTCCAATCATGTATCAGAAGCCTATGGCTCTTGTTTCAGTCAAGAACACAGAATATCATCTGTGCTCCAGACATTCACTTGCCAGAGTCAGGATGTTTGCTTAAAAGTTGGAGAACAAATGAACAAATGTAGTTTGACAATTGATATCAGACAGTAAAAGGGACAAGCTATTCCGCTATGTTTTTAAAGCTTTATCATTATCAAGTAAGACCAGAAAACAACATTCTTAGACCACAGCGGCTTATCTCCCTTTACAAATGCCTCAAGTATCAGTCAATATAAAAAATACCCACAAAATTGCTATATCGTGCATGATGTTATTTGATATCACTATTTAGAGGTCTCACCCATAAAATTCTTAGGATTTTTGCCTGGAAGTTTCTAAATAACTTTATGAAAATAAAAACACATAATCCATTGCATATGCCTTTATCCCTCTGGCTGTCAGGAAGCCAAGGGATACAGTTAAAAAAAAGTAACACTAGGCTGGGGCGGTGGCTCACGCCTGTAATCCCAGCACTTTAGGAGGCCGAGGTGGGCAGATCACCTGAGGTCAGGAGATCAAGACCATCCTGGTTAACATGGTGAAACCCCGTCTCTACTAAAAATACAAAAAAAAAAAAAAAATTAGCCATTAGCTGGGCGTGGTGGCGGGCGCCTGTAGTCCCAGCTACTCGGGAGGCTGAGGCAGGAGAATGGCGTGAACCCGAGAGGCAGAGCTTGCAGTGAGCCGAGATTGCGCCACTGCACTCCAGCCTGGGAGACAGAGCAAGACTCCGTCTCAAAAAATAAATAAATAAAATAAAAAGTAACACTAAACTTTAGAAATTGTTTTATGCCAAATAGTTGCCACAATTACTGTAGTCCACAGTTCTATAAGGCTTCTGATACCTACCTTAACAAATGGTTTGTACTTGTGACTATCAAACATACTTCAAATCCTTTCTTGAAAGCAGGTGAGATATTATTTAAAAATTAAATTATCACTGCTAATTAAAACATCAAAGGGCATCTGATAAATATATAGCTTTAGTAGAGGTGATTATTTTATTTTTTTAATTTAATTTTTTTTTTTGAGACGGAATCTCACTCTGTCACCCAGGCCGGAGTGCAATGGTGTGATCTCTGCTCACTGCAACCTCTGCCTCCCAGGTTCAAGCGGTTCTCCTGCCTCAGCCACCCAAGTAGCTGGGACTACAGGTGTGTGCCACCACGCCCAGCTAATTTTTGTATTTTTAGTAGAGACGGGGTTTTGCCACATTGGCCAGGCTGGTCTCGAACTCCTGACCTCAGATGATCCACCTGCCTCGGCCTCCCAAAGTGCTGGAATTACAGGCATGAGCCACCACACCCAGCCGAGGTGATTATTTTAAAAATATACATATTCTAACATCACATAAGGCTTGAATAATAATTTTTTATAAATCACTTATCAAACAAAAAATAAAAATAAATAAAAATCACTTATCAGCATACCACCCAGTACAGTCGCGAGTACCATTTTTGTTATTATATCACTTAATAATCAACCAACAGCTCAGCTATTTCTCAAAGCCAAACTTTCTCTTTTTTTTGAGACGGAGTCTCGCTCTGTCGCCCAGGCTGGAGTGCAGTGGCTTGATCTTGGCTCACTGCAAGCTCCGCCTCCCGGGTTCACACCATTCTCCTGTCTCAGCCTCCCGAGTAGCTGGGACTACAGGTGCCTGCCACCATGCCCAGCTAATTTTTTGTATTTTTAGTACAGACGGGGTTTCACCGTGTTAGCCAGGATGGTCTCCATCTCCTGACCTGGTGATCCACCAGCCTCGGTCTCCCAAAGTGCTGGGATTACAGGTGTGAGCCACCATGCCCGGCTCAAACTTTTTAAAATTAAAAGCTACTTTCAGCATAGAAGGGTGTTTGTTATAAGGCATGTATCTAATAACTTGAAAAGGTTATTTAACTGTTTAAAAAATGTGGGGCTTTTGAAAAGATCTTACAAAAATGAAATAAAAGCAGAGAAACTTAGAAAGAAAATACATAAATAAAACAAGGTGGTGCAAGTAAACTAGGTGATACTGCCTTGTTTTAACGTGTATAATTCTAATTTCACTTATTAAGACCAATCTTTCCCTATAGTAGTACTATAACATACAGACTTTGACAAAGTCTAAAAAAGTCCGTGAATTGCACTCCCATTATACAGCTTGGTTCAACAAGTCCTCTAAAAATCTTAACCTTATTCTTATGGTTTCTTCTAAGTTATGGCAGTGATTGAGAAGAACACTTGTGCCTAAAACCTGTTTGCTCCTAACATAATCTATTAAGTGGAAAAACCTAGTTCAGCAATTTAGAGAGTAATACTCCTTGTTCTCTCCCTCTAGTTAATGGAGTGTTCTCCAAATGGCTTTGGGCCAATCATTCTCTCAGCTGTTTTGGTGAGGCCAGAAGACTGGCTATGTCTATCCAATGAGTGAGAAAACTAGCTTCTCTTTTCCCTTTCCTTTAAGGTCAGGCATAAGTGTATCCAATTGAAATGGAATGCAGGAAACACCAAAAGTGAATCTAAAAGGTGGAGAGTATTCTTAAAATCTGAAGAATTTAGATTATGGAGATATTGGCATGTGCAAAATACATGAGATTAACTAACCACAACCAGAAGAGACAGTTCTCAGGAAAACCCTAGGCAACCAAAGTTCAAGTCTTCCTCCTCTCAGCTCGTACAGAATAACCAAATAAACCAAAGTTATTTACAAATATTGAAGAGAATAGAGTCAAAATTTGAGAGTATCTAAAAGTTTTTAAAGCCAGGTGAGAGATCTTGTCAGCAAAAATTTAAAGGAACAATAATACCCAGAGCTGGGCAAGTTACTCTGCATCTTACTGTAGTTCCCTTCTCCGTAAAATAGGGATAGTAAGAGTTATTCCTCATAGCAGTTTTGAGGGGATTAAACACAATGTATACTAAATGCTTAGCATGGAAACTAGCACATCTTAGGCATTCACTATACATTAAATATTATGGCCGGGCACGGTAGCTCACATCTATAATCCCAGCACTTTGGGAGGCCAAGGTTGGGGTGATCACCTGAGGTCAGCAGTTTGAAACCAGCCTGGCCAACATGGTGAAACCCCATCTCTACTAAAAATACAAAATATTAGTCGGGCGTGGTGGCACATGCCTGTAATCCCAGCTACTCGGGAGGCTGAGGCAAGAGAACTGCTTGAACCTGGGTGGCGGAGATTGCAGTGAGCTGAGATCGAACCACTGCACTCCTGGGCAACAAGAGTGAAACTCCACCTCAAAAAATAAATACATAAATAAATATTATTAATATTGTATTATTGCTGATGAGACAGATTGGTTCAACTTTTCTGGGGAATAATTTGGCAATAGGTATCCAAAGCCTGAAAAATGGTATCTACCCTTTAACTTAATAATTACCTTTCTAGGGATTTATTCTAAGGAAATAATCAGAAATGGTCAAAGATTTATGTTCATGGATTTTCATATAAAAGCATTAGATCAAAAACTGGAAATGTCCAATAAGAATTTGGTTATATAAAATTATGGCATAACCATAAGGTAAGACTATATAGCTATTTAAAATCACATAAACTAGGCCACCTCAGTGGTGCATGCCTGTATTCTCAACTACTTGAGAGGCAGAGGCAGGCAGATCACTTGAGCCTGCGAGTTTGAGGATGCAGTGTGCTATGATTGTGCCTGTGAGTAGCTATTGGACTCCAGCCTGGGCAACATAGTGAGACCTCATCTCTAAAAAATAAATTGAAATATTTAATAGTAAAAAAAGAAAATCATATATACTAAATATTAAAGGGAGAAACTGTTCAAAATATATTGCTAAGTGAAGAGAGCTATAAATGTGTTAAACATTCTTGAAAAAGTATATCTTACACAAATATCTGGGAGGTCAGAAATGATAATGTGACATTTATGTCAGGTGGTGGAATTAAGAGGCATATCTTCTCCCTTCCGTGTTCTACATTTTCCACATTTTCTGCAATATTATCACCACCCTTTCTTGTCAACATTTACTGTTGTACTTATTATGTTTTGGACAAGATCCTAAGAACTTTATTTCTATCTCATTTAATCCTCCTAACAACTGTACGGGTAGGTACTACTTTACAGATTAGATTATTGGGGCAAAGAAAGGTTAAGGATTCAGATCCAAGTTCTCTGATTTCAGCACTTTAACACCCACCCCCTCCGCGCACGCGCGCGCGCGCGTGTGTGTGTGTGTGTGTGTGTGTGTGTGTGTGTGTGTGTGTTTCCTAAATAACTAGACAGCCAAGGATGATCCTTATGTTAGAACAGAAGCTACTCTGCTCAAGAGAGCATCAACCAACAGTCACCTGGGGGAGCAGTTATAGGGGGCAGTTACCATTTCTTCAGTGTAGGAAAAACAAAGATAGGGGGAACTCCACAAAAAAAAAAATATGTGATTATGTTCAATGAAGATTTCAGAATATCTAGGAAACAAGAAGCTAATGATTAAGCCAGAAACAAGAAAATCTAACCAGTCAGCAATTATCCATGTTGGACTTAATAGAAATCAATCAGTAGAAAACTAAGTTGTCCTCCCCCTCTCCTCTCCTAATATAGACTTAGGTTCTGGGGTACTGCATTATGCAGAGGGCAGAAGGATTAACACAAGGAGAAAATAAAGCTTTCATGCCTTCACATTTTTCCTAGACGCAAAGGAAAAGGATTAAATATCCACAGGGGCCAAAGAAAACCTCTAAATGAAAAAACATTCTTGTCCCCTAACTATATTGCCAATCACAAAGTCTAGTCCTGTTTGTATTCTTTATTAAGGCCCATGAACCATAATGGTTTGGAAAAATCTAAAGACAGCAGTTTGCAAGCCTCTTTTAACTAAGGTATTGCCTGGTTACAGATGGCAATGTTTACACTACCATTTGCATCACAATCAGTAGCACAATAATTCGGTTAGAAGCTGTTCATTATCGATGACATTACTTTATCAGCTGGGTCTAAAAGAGATAAGGCGAGTTAAACTTGGAAATCAGTCCAAAGAAAGCAAAAAAGTAAGCAAAAACATTCAGGAAAAAATATTCGAAATATTCTTATCTGATTATTAGGTGAAAACTTTCCCCTTAACAGATCTGTAAGATTGTGGGCAGGGCTCTGATTTAATCGACAGGCTAACAATAAAATACAAATTACACCTATCAGAAACTAAAGATCCCACACTTAGGTGGAAGGGGCACTGAAATAATCAGGTAACCAAGTCATCTCTAAAACAGTCCCATGGTGCCGGTAGAGGGTGTAAGTCGGAGTCGAGGAAGCAAGTTTTACGGCAAGGCAATGGAAAAAATGCAAGTTGCAATGCACTGTCCAATCCTGGTCTTCCACTACATTACCTGTCTTCAATTATCTTTAACATTCAGGTATAAAATTGTTTCCTAAATTCCCTACACAGAGCTTAAAGAAGGAGCCAAGTCCAGGATGGACTCGGTTACTGAAAAATACGCTTTTGTATTATCTGTACCACTAGCTGCACTGGGGAAGGTCAAACATTCCAGAATCGAGATTTCCAAGATTTTTTGGATGGCTCAAGCTGAGATGCTGGCTATCAAGGATGCAGAGTCAACGCATCACTTTAACAAATCAACTAGATTTATGGCTCCAATTACTCAGGTAGATGATTCATAAGATGAGAAAAGCCAACGCTTGCTGATCTAAGGGAAGTCGTAATAATTTTGGCGCCTGCAGTACACAATGTCGGTTTCCCTCAACACCAAGCCGAATGGACCAACACCATTTCGAATTAAAAAGCTGCTTATTGGACTCTAGGAAAAGAAAGACCAGGAGAGCTCAGTACGCAGGTAGGCTCTCTAAATACAAGCTAGTCTAAGAGCTGAAGCAACACAGTCCAGCCTGGGTGGCTCAACAGCAAAGCCAAGCCACGTGTCCCTACCGCCCTGGCTAAGCGTCGGTCCCCTCTCGTCGCTCTATGCAGCCACTATCTATTGGGTCCCCCAGCCCTTGCCCTCAAATGCAGAAGCATTGCCTCACACTCCATCTTTTGACTCCACCCCACCGCACGGTAAGAATGAACGTGACCCTCCCGCGAGAGGTAAAATAACGGAAACAGCCCGTGGGGTAGGCTAGTCACAGAGCTGCACCCTCTCCCCCCATCCCCCAGTCTGAGCTCAAGCGGCGACCCCATCCCTCCTATCCTCCGCTGCCTGGGCAGGTGAGGTCTAGTCGGGGTCCCAACTTGGTCCTTACCAGGTCTCCTGGTTGCTGAATTTCTTAGTCACCACCTTGCCTAGCTCCAGGCCCAGGCGGTCAGCAATTTTCTGAGATAAGTCCTGGTGGGAGCTGCCGCTGAAGATTTTGATATTCGGCATCCTGGCCAACTACCCTAAGCACTCCGCTAAGCGATCACGGCTGCTGCAGAGACCGGAACCTAAGTCGGCCAGAGACTCAATACTAAGCGCTTTGCGTTGCTACTCCGCCATCTTACATTCCCGCCCGGCGCGCGGCTCTAAATTACCCAGACCGGCGGAGGTGGGGTCAGCGGCGAAGTCCACACCCCGCTGGCAACGATTAGCTAAGAGGGAGCGAAGGGCGGGGTTTGGTCCTCGCTGTAGCTCTGCCTCCTTCCGATTCTCTCAGGTATTGGCTGAAGAGCATGAACGGGGGCGAGACTAACCCATAGCCCGGCCCCCTGTAGCTAGGCGGTCGGGCACAGGAGACGTTCGACTAGGGGTGGAGGGATGCTGGTGACGTCTGGGGCCAGATCGTTCCCGCTAGCGGGAAATCAACCATGCCTGCTTTTTTATTTCCCCTCCCTCAGCGCAGGAAAGTAAGTCTGGCTCTGGTTTACAGTTTCCGTTAAGAAAATCTGTTTATCAGGATGACAGCCACGAGTTTGCATGTTTCCGAACACATTTTTTATCTCTTTATAAGGATGGGGCTGAATTAAAACACTTTTACATCACAGAGGTGCATGCAAAGAGTTTGCTTGCCCATTGTAATTGCAGTGTCGCCTTTGCCTGCAAGACAGTTTCCAAGGGGGAAGTGACTGAAGGCATGCCACCTGAATCATCCAAGAGGCACTGCAAGAGAAAGTTGTTTTGTTTCTAGTGCTGCAACCAAGTATGTTGAAACAAGTGAAGGAGGATGGATTTTCCAAACTATCTGGACAATAAAGATTTAACTTTTATAGCCCTTGGAAAGGAAAGAAAGTATAGTGTTCTATGGGACTTCAGATAAAGAGCCCTGAAGGGATTTGAAAAAACCTGGGTTTTTGTCCTGTCTGCCACATGTAAGCCTCAATGTCATCATCTACATGTTGCTAATGTGGCCTTTTACACCATGTTTTATTATTTTTATAGTGATACTTGTTAATTGGACCTAAGTGAGCCTTTATTCTTGCACCACGTTTCCATTAAGCATATTTCAAGCATGGGTTAGGAGAAGATAAAAATCATACAATTCTGGAATCAAAAGTGACCATAGTGCTCATAACTACCAAATGTAAAAATAGAAGGGACCTCAGAGATCATATAGTCGTTTTACATATGATAAAACTGAGATGGAGGTGGGAGAGGGATTTATCTAAGTGGCAAAGGCAGAGAATACTCAAAGCAGCATCCTGTCTTTGTCTTACTGCCATTTTCAGCAGTGTCCATGGAGGACTTCTCCTTCTGACCTTTTGTTGCACTTTTACAAGCTCAGAAATTTAATGTAGGCCCATGTATATAGGAATACTTGGAGAAGGAAGTAAACTGCAAGGCAGAATATTAGTAGTCTTCCATCATACGCCATTCATCAAATATTTACTGAGTGTTCTATTGCATACAAGGCAGTGTGCTAGGCATTGAGGGGACTACAAAGTATTTGCCTCAAGGGATTCATTCATTCAATAAATATTTAGTGAACATTCTTTATGTGCTAGGCCCTGTGTATTGACACAAGAATACATTAGTAAACAATTAAAAATACCTTGCTCTCATGGAGTTTACATTCCCAAACAATAAACATGTAAATAAGCAAAATAGATAGTATGTCAAATGGCAATAAGTGCTGTGGAAAAAAAATCAGGCAAGGAAAGTGGGATAATGTGCCAGAGTGTAGAGGAGAGGAGTACAATTTTAAGTAGGGTGGTCAGAGAAGACCTGTCTTGGAAGGTAACGTTTGGGCAAAGACCTGAAGGAGGAAAAAAAACCAAAAAAATGAGCCATGTTGATATCTCGATAAGCAAAGAGAACAGCAAGGGCAAATACCCTAAGGCAGATGTATCTCGCTTGTTTGAGGAATACCAATGCGGGGCGAGTGTTGTGTGGCGGAGGTGGAATGTATCTATAAGAGAAAAGGAGGAAAGTGAGGTCAATGAGATAAGAGTGATTGGAGGCCGGCCGGGCACGGTGGCTCACGCCTGTAATCCCAGCACTCAGGGAGGCTGAGGCGGGTGGATCGTTTGAGCTCAGGAGTTCAAGACTAGCCTGGGCAACATGGCGAAACCTCGTCTCTACAAAAAATACAAAAATTAGCCGGGCGTGATGGTGGGCACCTGTAGTCCCACTGAGGCAAGAGAAATCACTTGAACTTGGGAGGCAGAGGTTGCAGCAGTGAGCGGAGATCGCACCACTGCACTCCAGCCTGGGCGACAGAGTGAGATTCTGTCTAAACAAAACAAAACAAAACAAAACAAAACAAAACAGTGACTGGGGGACTCAGGTGGGCGCGATGGCTCATGTCTGTAATCGCAGTACTTTGGGAGAACCAGGCAGGCGGATCACTCGAGCTCAGGATTTGCAGACCAGCCTGGGCAACATGGCAAAACCTTATCTCTACAAAAAATACAAAAATTAGCTGGGAATGGTGGCAAGCACCTGTAGTCCCAGCTTCTGGGGAGGCTGAGGTGAGAGGATCACTTGAGCCTGGGAGGCAGAGATCGCAGTAAGCCGAGATTGCGCCACTGCCCTCCAGCCTGGGTGACAGAGAGAGACCCTGTCTCCAAAAAAAAAAAGTGATTGTGGGGAGAGTGCTGATCATGCAAAACCTTATAGGTTATTTTAGTGATTTTTGCTTTAACTGAGTAAGAATTTTTAGCAAAGAGTGACATAATCTAACTTCCCTTTTAAAAAGATCACCCCAGCTACTGAGAACAGAGTGTAGGAGGCAAGATAGGAAGCAGGAAGACCGATTAGGAGTTAACTTCCAAAGAAAGTTGATAAGACATTTATACAAATAATTACAAAGCACAGACAATGTAATATACTACCACAGAGAAGCCTGTGCTTGGATAATGTGGAGGCTGCTGTAACAAGGAGTCTCTAAAATATAGCGGCTTTAGTAAGACAAATTATTTGTCTCTTGCATAACAGGCTGGCTGGTCTAAGCCAGTGGGATGATTCTGCTCCATGCTAGGTCATGGACACATCCACATTCTAGCTCAGAGAAGAGGTCTAGGCAAGGGATTTTCTTTTAAGCAAGTGAGATGAAATTTGTCCATCCCACTTTCTGTCACATCCCTTTGGCAAGAGCTCAGTCACAATTCGCACCTAACTGCAAGAAAGACTAGGAAATGTTTTGTTAGGTGGCCCTGTTCCCAGAAAGAAGAGAGAATGAATTTTGGGTATGCAACTAGAAGTCTCCCATAAGGCCCAAACAAAACGCTCTGCAGGTACAGAGGTAGAAGATATCACCTCTGCATGGAGTATCTTGGGAAATATTCTTGGAGGTAGAAGCACACGAACTAGGCCTTGATTGATGAGTAGGGTTTTGACAGGCAATGATTGAGAGGAGGTGGATCTCCCAGGCAGGAAGAAAAGATGAGGACGCAGAGAGAGGTTTTGAAGAAGAGAAAATGGTTTAGTTTTGCTGGAATATCAAGTACCATATTGGGACTTCATTCCGCAGGCAATAGGAAGCCATTGACTGTTCTGGAGTAAGAGCATGACACGATCATAACTGTGCTTTAGGTAAACTTTTCTGTGTAGGGTGAAGAATAGGGAAGAGATTGGAGGCAGGAAAACCAGATTGGGAGAGCAAGTTAGTAATGTTACTAACTATGCCAGTAGCTGTAGGGTTTAAGAAGAAGAATGATAAAGACATTGTGAATCTCAACCTTTTAGAGATTATGGACCCCTTTGAGAATTTTATGACCACTATAGATCCTCTCTCCAGACACAAGTATTCCTCATTTTATCGCACTTTGCTTTATTGTGCTTTGCAGATACTGCGTTTTTACAACTTGAAGGTTTATGGCAACCCGCTATTGAGCAAGTCTATTGATGCCATTTTTCCAAGAGCATGTGTTCATTTTGTGATTCTTTGTCACATTTTGGTAATTCTTGCAATATTTCAAGCTTTATTATTATTATTTTATATCTGTTATGGTGATCTATGATCAGTGGTCTTTGATGCTACTATTGTGATCGTTTTGGGGTGCCATGAACCATGCCTATATAAGACAGGGAACTTAATTGATAAATGTTGTGTGTGTTCTGTGTTCTGACTGTTCCACTGACCAGCCGTTCCTCCATTTCCCTTTCTCTGCTCATGCCTTCTTATTCTCTGACGGACAACACTATTGAAATTAGGCCAGTTAATAACCCTGCTATGCCCTCTAAGAGTTCAAGTGAAAGGAAGTGTTGCACATCTCTTACTTTAAATCAAAAGCTAAAAATGATTAAGCTGAGTGAGGAAGACATGTCAAAAGCTGAGATAGGCTGAAAGCTAGGTCTCTTGTGCCAGTCAACCAAGTTGTGAATGCAAAGGAAAAGTTCTTGAAGGAAATGAATAGTGCTACTCCAGTGAACACATGAATGATAAGAAAGCAAAACAGCTCTATTGACAATATGCAGAAAGTTTGAGTGGTCTGAATAGATCAACCCAGCTACAAAATTCTCTTAAGCCAAAGCCTAATCCAGAGCAAGGCCCTAACTCCCTTCATTTCTATGAAGGCTGAGAGATGTGAAGAAGCTGCAGAAGAAAAGTATGAAGTTAGCAGAGGTTGGTTTATGAGGTTTAAGGAAAGAAGCCATCTCGCCTGTAACCCCAGCACTTTGGGAGGCCAAGGTGGGCAGATCACAAGGTCAGGAGATCGAGACCATCCTGGCTAACACGGTGAAACCCCGTCTCTACTAAAAATACAAAAAATTAGCCGGGCGTGGTAGCGGGCACCTGTAGTCCCAGCTACTTGGGAGGCTGAGGCAGGAGAATGGCGTGAACCCGGGAGGCGGAGCTTGCAGTGAGCCGAGATCGTGCCACTGCACTCCAGCCTGGGTGATAGAGCGAGACTGTGTCAAAAAAGAAAGAAAGAAAGAAAGAAAGAAAGAGACAGAGAGAGAGAGAGAAAGGAAGGAAGGAAGGAAGGAAGGAAGGAAGGAAGGAAGGAAGGAAAGGAAGGAAGGAAGGCATCTCCGTAACATAAAAGTGCAAGGTGAAGCAGCAAGTGCTGATGTAGAAGCTGCAGCAAGTTACCCAGAAGATCTAGCTAAGATTATTGATAAAGATGGCTATACTAAACAACAGATTCTCAATGTAGATGGTAAAAGCGTTCTATTGGAAGAAAATGCCATCTAAGACTTTCACAACTAGAGAGGTCAATACCTGGCTTCAAAGCTCCAAAGGACAGATTGACTCTCTTGTTAGAGGCTAATGCAGCCTTTGACTGCATCAGCCAATGCTCATGTATCATTCTCAAAATTCTAAGGCCCTAAATAATTAGGCTAAATTCTACTCTGCCTGTGCTCTATAAATGGAACAACAAAGCCTGGATGACAGTACATCTGTTTATAGCATGGTTTACTGAATATTTTAAGCCCATTGTTGAGACCTACAGCTAAAAACAAGAGAGATTCCTTTCAAAATATTACTGCTCATTGTCAATGCACCTGGTCACCTGAGAGCTCTGATGGAGATGTACAAGGAGATTAAAATTGTTTTCATGCCTGCCAACACAACAACCATTCTGAAGCTCATGAATCAAGGAGTCATTTTGACTTTCAAATCTTATTTTTTAAGAAATATATTTTGTAAGGCTGCCATAGATAGTGATTCCTCTGACGGATCTGAGCTAAGTAAATTGCAAATCTTCTGGAAAGGATTCACCATTTTATTTCATTTTATTTTTGTGATTGAAAACAACAACTATTTTATTTATTCATAATTCTGCGGTCAGGAATTTGGGCAGGGCTCAGCTGAAATGTTCTTATGCTTCATATGGTGCCAGTTGGGATATCCTATAAGGTTGCAGTCAGGGTCAGCTTCACAGGCATGCAACCTGTGTAGCTGCAGAGAGCCCCACACTCAGAGGGACCTTGCAGTTAGTTTAATGCTCTGCTGTTGCCATCTTAAAATTCTAAATAACTTTTGAACAATGGATCTTTCATTTCTATTTTGCACTGGGCTCCACAAATTATGTAGCTGGTGTTGGTTATAATCAGATAGTGGCTGGGGCTGGAATATCCAGGATAGCTTCATTCACAAATCTAGGGTCTTAGCAGGGTTGGCTGGGAGGCTGGGATCTCTCTGTCTCTCTCTCTACATGACTAGCTTGGGCTTCCCCACATGGCAACTGGATAAAAATATTCATAAGCCTTCCATGTTATGAGTTTTTTCTTGTTGTCACCTCCTCCTTTTTCCAGGGTACATGCTGCTGCTGGATTAACCCCATAGAAAGTTTCAGTTCATATAGGGACACCAGATTCACCATTTTAGATACCATTAAGATTCATGATTCATGGGAGGAGGGCAAAATATTTACAGGAGTTTGGAGGAAGTTGATTCCGGCTCTCCCAGATGACTTTAAGGAGTTCAAGACTTTAGTGGAGGAAGTAACTGCAGATGTGGTGGAAATAGCAAGAGAACTAGAATTAGAAGTGGAAACTGAAGATGTGACTAAATTGCTGCAATCCCATGATAAAATTTGAATGCATGAGCAGTCATCTCTCTCTCTCTCTTTTTTTTTCCTTTGCTTATGGATGAGCAAACAAAGTGGTTTCTTGAAGTGGAATCTACTTCTGGTGAAGATGCCGTAGGCATTGTTGAAATGACAATAAAAGATTTAGAACATTACATAAACAGTGGCAGGGTTTGAGAGGATTGCGTCCAACTTTGAAAGAAGTTCTGCTGTGGCTAAAATGTTATCAAACAGCATTTTATGCTACAGATAAATCTTTTGTGAAAGGAAGTCAATCAATGTGGCAAATTTAATTGTTGTATTTTTAGAAAATTTTTATAGCCAACCTACCCTTTAGCAACTGCCACCCTAATCAGTCAGCAGCCCTCAATGTTGAGGCAAGATCCTCCACCAGCAAAAAAGATTATTACTTGCTAAAGGCTTAGATGATCATTAGCATTTTTTAGCAATAAAGTTTTTTTGTTTGTTTGTTTTTGGTTTTGGGTTTTTTTTTTTTTTTTGAGACAGAGTCTCACTCTGTCACCCAGGCTGGAGTGCAGTGGCATGATCTTGGCTCACTACAACTTCCGCCTCCTGGGTTCAAGCGATTGTCATGCCTTAGCCACTTGGGTGGCTGGGACTACAGGCGCGCACCACCATTGGCTCATTTTTGTATTTTTAGTAGAGACAGGGTTTCGCCATGTTGACCAGGCTGGTCTCAAATTCCTGGCCTTAAGTGATCTGCCCACCTTGGCTTCCCAAAATGCTAGGATTACAGGCATGAGCCATCATGCCCAGCCTACCATAAAGTATTTTTTAATTCAGGTATTGATATGGTTTGGATATGTGTTTCCTCAAAATCACATGTTAAAATATAATCCCCAGTTGGAAATTGTTCTGGTGAGAGATGTTTGGGTCATTGGGGTAGATCCCTCGTGAATGGCTTAGTGCTGTACTTGCAATAGTGATTGAGTTCTTTATTCTGAGTTCATGGGAGATCTGGTTGTTTTAGAGTGTGGCACTTTTCCCCTTTGTTCCCTTGCTTTTGCTCTTGCCATGTGACATGCTGGCTCCCTGTCACCTTCTGTCATGATTGGAAGCTTCCTGAGGTCCTCACCAGGAGCAGATGCCAGCACCACACTTCCTATAAAGCCTGCAGAGCTGTGAGCCAATTAAACCTCTTTTTCTTTATAAATTACCAAGACTCGGGTATTTATAGTAATGCAAAAAAACAGCCTAATATAGGCACATACTTGCTATTTTAGACATAACGCTATTGCACACTTAACAGACTACAGTATAGTGTAAATGTAATTTCTATATGCACTGGGAAATCAAAAAAATTCATGTGATTTGCTTTATTGCAATGTTTGATTTACTGTGGTGGTTTGGAACTGAGCCCACAATATCTCCAAGGTATGCCTGTAAATTATTATAGAAGCTTGAACTCATTAGTTTAAAACTAAACACAGGCCGGATGTGGTGGCTCACTCCTGTAATGCCAGCACTTTGGGAGGCCAAGGTGGGCGGATCACAAGGTCAGAAGTTCGAGAGCAGCCTGGCCAACATGGTGAAACCCTGTCTCTACTAAAAATACAAAAATTAGCCAGGCATGGTGGCATGCACCTGTAATCCTAGCTACTTGGGAGGCTGAGGCAGAAAAATTGCTTGAATCTGGGAGGCAGAGGTTCCAGTGAGCTGAGATTGCATCACTGTACTCCAACCTGGGTGACAGAGCAAGATTCCGTCTGGGCGGTGGGGTGGATTAGGAACTAAACATTCCATTAGGGCAAAAACTAAGTGCTGTAATCTGATTGGCTAACTGTAGAATGTAAACGTGTGTGGAAAGAATGTTATCTTTGCTCCTTATTTCTCTCTAGAAAGATAAGCACAATCAGGGTATGTGGACAAGGAATTACTCTGTGAGAGATTTAATTTTTTATTTTTATCTATCTATCTATCTATCTATCTATCTATCTATCTATCTATCTATCAATCATCTATCTATCTATCATCTATTTATTTATTTTGAGACAGAGTCTGGCTCTCGTCACCCAGGCTGGAGTGTAGTGGTGCAATCTCGGCTCACTGCAACCCCAGTCCGCCTCCCAGGATCAAGCGATTCTCCTGCCTCAGTCTCCTGAGTAGCTGAAATTACAGGCACCCATCACCATGCCCGGCTAATTTTTTGTAGTTTTAGTAGAGACGGGGTTTTGTCATGTTGGTCAGGCTGGTCTCGAACTCCTGACCTCAAGTGATCCACCCACCTCAGCCTCCCAAAGTGCTAGGATTGCAGACATGAGCCACCTCGCCCGGCAAGAGATTTAATTTAAATCTCTTTGAGGAGATTTGAATTAAAATACTTCAGGAAAAAAAAATGTCCTCAGCCAGGCGTGGTGGCTTATGCCTGTAATCCCGGCACTTTGGGAGGCTGAGGCAGGTGGATCACCTAAGGTTAGGAGTTCGAGACCAGCCTTGTCAACATGGTGAAACCCCGTCTCTACTAAAAAAAAAAAAAAAAATACAGAATTAGCCGAGTGTGGTGGTGCATGCCTGTAATCTCAGCTACTTGGGAGGCTGAGGCAGTAGAATTCCTTGAACCTAGGAGGTGGAGGTTGTAGTGAGCTGAGATTGTGCCACTGCACTCCAGCCTGGGCAACAAGAGCTAAACTCCGTCTCAAAAAAAAAAGAAGAAAGAAAGAAAGAAAAAGAAAAGACGGCTGGGCGCAGTGGCTCACGCCTGTAATCCCAGCACTTTGGGAGGCCAAGGCGGGTGGATCACGAGGTCAGGAGATCGAGACCATCCTGGCTAACACGGTGAAACCCTGTCTCTACTAAAAATACAAAAAATTAGCCGGGTGTGGTGGCAGGCACCTGTAGTCCCCGCTACTTGGGAGGCTGAGGGAGGAGAATGGCGTGAACCTGGGAGGTGGAGCGTGCAGTGAGCTGAGATTGGGCCACAGAGCGAGACTCCATCTCAAAAAAAAAAAAAAAAAAAAGAAAAAGAAAAAAACCTCAAACTTTTAGGGACGGATGAACATGGACAAATTAGACCATCAGAATAGGGACAATGTATGTGTCACGTAGGCATTAAGTTCGTAAGAGGTTTTTAAAAACTGGCTAAGTTACATGTAAATCATGGCGAGTTCTGTAAATTTGATATACTGTCATTCAGAAGAAATGTGCTGAGTACCTATATACCAGGGCCTCTGGAGGGTGCACCTACAGAGAATTAACACTACACTATCTTTTCCCTTGAGTGGAGCGGCAAGACAGATACTTACAGAAATAAGGTTAATAATGGGGGCGTGAGAAACATGATCATATTGAAAGAATCTGGGAAGGGTATTGCAGAAAATGGGTGAGGTAAGACCAAAGATATTAACCTGAGGATACAGAGCAGGGAGAAGAGCTTTAACAAAGGCCATGGGCAGGTGAATGTATGTGTGGGGTGAGGCGAGGAAGGGTGTGTTCAGAGCTCAGGCAAGAAAGGCAGCTAGAAGCCTGTGATGGTCAGATTTTTTTTTTTTTTAAGATGGGCTTACTATATTGCCCAGGCTGGTCTTGAACTCCTGGGCTCAAGTGATCCTCCTGCTTCGACCTCCCAAGTAACTGGGACTACAGTCATGTGCTGTTGCACCCAGCTGATGGTGAATTTTATGTGTCAACTTGAGTAGGCTGTGGTCCCAGTTATTGAATCAAACACTGGTCTAGGCGTTGCTGTAAAGGTATTTTGTAAATGTGATTAGCATTCATAATGGGTCGACTTTAAGTACAGGAGATTTTCCTAGTTAGTCTGGGTGAGCCTGATCCAATCAATTGAAAAGCCTTAAGAGTGGAACTGAGGTTTCTGTAAGGAAAAATAAATTTCATGTGTGGACTGCAGCTTCAGCTACTGCCCAAAATTCCAGCCTGCCCTTCCTGATGGCCTGCCCCATGGATTTCAGACTAGCCTAGCCAGCCCCCACAATGATGTAAGCCAAATCCTTACAATAAATTTCTTAATATATGTCTCATACTGGTTCTCCTTCTCTCTCTCTCTCTTTTTTTTTTTTTTTTGAGATGGATTTTCACTCGCTCTTGTTGCCCAGGCTGGAGTGCAATGGCACGGTCTCGGCTGACTGCAACCTCTGCCTCCTGGTTTCAAGCGATTCTCCTGCTTCAGCCTCCCAAGTAGCTGGGATTAGAGGCGTGTGCCACCACGCCCGGCTAATTTTGTATTTTTGGTAGAGATGGGGCTTCATCTTGTTGGTCAGGCTGGTCTCAAACTCCTGACCTCAGGTGATCCACCCACCTCGGCCTCCCAAAGTGCTGGGATTACAGGTGTGAGCCACTGTGCCCAGCCTGGTTCTCTTTCTCTAGTTGACCCTGACTGATATAAAACCAGATTGTGGAGGGCTTTGAATGCCAGTTTGAGAGTGCTGAGTGCAGTCCAGATGAGGGGAGCTCTGATCTAAGACCTAGAAGGAAAGGGAAGGGAAGAGCATTGATAATTCTAGAAAATGCTGAGGGATGCCCTCTTGCCCATATTTCATATTTCCAACTAACTCCAAAGCTCAGGGCCTCTGGGAAAATTATGTAAACACCCTTCTCAGTGGAAGGGCTCCCACCCTCTCCTCACCCCGTGGGGTGTTTCGGTCTGGCTGGCTGTACCTCCCTTTGAGATCCCAGGCATTATAGGAGAGTCTAAATTCATCCACTTGTTCCAGTCAGTCATTTCTTCTGCAGGCATTTCTTTTTGTTGCTGTTTATTTACTTTTTTTTTTTTTTTTTTTTTTTTTTTTT
>NW_026652282.1:89601733-89622859 GCF_009828535.3 Hylobates moloch | reverse complement strand
CCAACATGGAGAAACTCTGTCTCTACTGAAAATACAAAATTAGCTGGGCATGGTGGTGCATGCCTGGAATCCCAGCTATTCGGGAGGCTGAGGCAGGAGAATTGCTTGAACCCGGGAGGCGGAGGTTGCAGTGAGCTGAGATCATGCCATTGCACTCCAGCCTGGGCAGTGAGAGTGAAACTCTGTCTCAAAATAAATAAATAATAATAATAATGTGTCATCAGAATGATAACTTTCCTCCAAAATCTTGGAGAAAAATTCAAATGTGTCAGGAGTATGGGCCACATTGTAACTGTGGCTTTTTGTGTCTGCCAGCACATTGCCACATACTCTGGGGGGCTCAGGCCCCAGGTGGAGGAGCACAGGGAGTCCCATAACAATGGGCAGATGGTACAGGATGAGGGGACCACCTGGGAGCCACCTGCGTGTTTTGAAGGCTGCTTTTTGGACATAACGCTCAACCCACAAATTTCCATGCACATATACTGTTTCATCCCTGGCTCCCTCAAAGAGGCATGAGGCACAAGAGCAGACCAGTGAAGATAGGTTAGGGGACAGGTGGGCTTGCACTCACACTTCAATGTTATAGGCCATCTGTTACCCACGGGTTGCCAGGACCCTGAGCAGCAATTACAGGTCATCTTCTGATGAGTGTGGCTGCATGCATGCCTCTGTTTCTGGGAGAAGTGATTAGCAGGTAAGGTTGAAGCCAGGCGTGGTGGCTCATGCCTGTAATCCCAGCATTTTGGGAGGCTGAGGCAGGCAGATCACTTGCGCCCAGGAGTTTGAGACCAGCCTGGGCAATATGGCAAAACCCTGTCTCTACAAAAAAATAAATAAATAAAAATAAAAATCAGTTGGATATGGTGGGTGCCTGTAGTTCCAGCTACTTGGGAGGCTGAGGTGGGGGATCACCTGAGCTCAGGAGGTCTAGGCTGCAGTGAGCTGTGATTATGCCACTGCACTGCAGCCTGGGTGACAGAGTGAGAACCTGTTTAACAGCAACAACAAAAACCCCACAAAGGTAGGTTCCTCCCTGCACTTCCAGATGCTGCGGAGAATGACCCTGGGTCCACAGAAAGGTGGGGTCGGGCTAAGTACTGTAGGGTAGTAGTTGAAAGCATGATGGGCTGGGTTTGAAAACTGATAGGCTTACCACTTACCAGCTGTGTGACCTTGGGCTAGTGATTTGTCTAGGCCTCAGTTTCCTCCTCTGATAAATGGAAATGATAACAGTACCTCTCTCAAAGGATTATTGTGAAGGTTAAATGAGATCATGTGTGTAAAGTACTTAGCAAGGTATCTAGCATATGGCAAGTGTTCATACACAGTTGTTTTTGTCTATTTAAGGGCAAGGTTCAATTTTTCTGTGTTGTGGAAGACTCCCAACATAGTACAGATGCATACTCCTTTTAGCCAAAGCCTTGAAAATGAGAATGAGGAATCAATACCCAGAGGGAAGGACATCACAGACAGGGGAGCAAGAAAAGCTAAACCTGAGCTTATTCCTAAGTGGTAGGTAAAAATCCTGCAGCTGAAAACATCACACAGACACTAGAACCTGTCCCTGTTATGCTGGGGTGTGGCATCAACCAATGACTTGGTGCATGGATGCGTAGGCCTTTGTGGGCGTCACTAGAAACGCTCATGTGAAACAAGCAGTTCTGTACCTGCAAGAAGGCAGCCTTCATCATTTCCACTTTACAGTGGCTTCCAGCCGGTCAGGACATTGAACCCAAGAAACCCGCCTGGAGTCCAGGACATTTCTCCAGGGACCAAGACTGAATCCTGAGAGGTCATTTCCTCTGACTCCATGGAGGACGTCCTCTTCGCTCCAGATGTACACCCACAGTCTGGCTTCCAGGCTGCAGGATGAGGAATGGCATGTGGCTATTACCTTGGAATCGGATGTGGTTATTACCCTCATCCTACTGGCTGTTTGGAGGAATTCGATCCTAAGACATAAATGTATGCCCCCTCCCAATGCTGGCAGTTGAGCCTCCCCTGCCTCTTTGGCAGCAAAAATTCTGGCAGAGGCAGGTTTTTTCAATTCATTGCTGATGAAATTACCTATTATCCACAGTGCCTTCACAACAGCTTGAAAAAAATGTGATTGTGCCAGCACCCACTGGCATTTTGGGTCCACGCCAATAGTATGAACCCATTTTCCTTTAAGTGGCTGAAGTCAGAAAGGCAGGAGTCAGGCTCTGGGACACTTGGATGGGGTGACTGGAGAGCATCAGCTTCAGGTTCAGATTGAGGCCAAAGATGGCAAGGAAGACACTGGTGGGAATATGGCCTTTCCCTGCACTCCCAGATACTGCAGAGAATGACTCTGGGTCTGAGGTGAGCTTTTGGAAAGTAGTTGGTGAAACTCAGCTGAGTTGGTGGGGCATGGAATGATGCCCCAACTCCTCATCTTTTGATAGGAGAATGCCAGGCTGTCTAGCCATGTCCAACTACACTGCCCCAAATCAACCACTCCCAGAGGAGAGAGAGCCCTTTTCACTCACACACAAGTCTGGGATGGCTCTCTCATGACAGTCATCTCCTTCAACACTCATTCTACAAATATTTGAATACTACTATGTGCCAGGTACTGTGTGGGTGGGTACCCAGGGTGTAAAACTAAATAAAAATGTTTTCTGACCTTAAGGAGCTACCAGTGTAGTTAGTGCAGGGCCTTAGAGCTCCCAAGTTTTCAGACTGTCCAGTTGGATCATTTTGAGTGGCAGTGGGCTTCAGATTATCATGGCATTGACTCACACTGAATCCCAACCTTAGTGTTGTGGGACAGTATGCCTGGCAGGCAGCACCTGGAGGAGCTCTGCCTCTAGTCCAAGGGCTGCTGCCTGTAGTTCCCTCCCATGTTTAAAGAGGAGCTTTGGCTTGATGTTGAGGAACATGCAGAGAATCCCAGCCTGACTGTGCTGCCCCTGACTGTGCTGCCCCTGGCTCCTCTTCAATGCTTTGCTTCCAAACCTCTTTAGCCATAACCTTTGCAGACATGGAAAAAAAGGAGTCTGTAGGCCGAGTGTGGTGGCTCACGCCTGTAATCCCAACAGTTTGGGAGAATGAGGTGGGTGGATCACCTGAGGTCAGGAGTTCGAGACCAGCCTGACCAACATGGTGAAACCCCGTCTCTGCAAAAAAAAAAATTAGCTGGGCGTGGTGGTGGGCACCTGTAATCCCAGCTACTTGGGAGGCTGAGGCAGGAGAATCACTTGAACCCAGGAGGCGGAGGTTACAGTGAGCTGAGATGACGCCATTGCACTCCAGCCTGGGTGACAGAGCGAGACTCTGTCTCAAAAAAAAAAAAAAAAAAGAGTCTGTTATCAATCTTTGGAAGTGACTAAGTAGGATGGATCACTGTACACAATTGTGTAGCTTGTATACCTAGCCAATAAGGCAAGTCGGGCTGGACAGGGCTGAAATTACCAAGCCATGTGCCCATCACACAGAGGGTGTCATGGTGGGGGCATGGGCAGCAGGAAGAACCTTTTTCTAATTTGGACAAAGATGCCTCAGGCTAGTGAAGACCTGTAAGTACCAGAAGAAAATTAGGAAACAGGAGAAACAAAATAATTTCTCACCCTTGGGTAACTCTGAAGAGCCAGAAGGGTTAGCTCTGATTAGGGTCCTAATGCTTCCATACTATGGAAACAATCCCTCCTTCCCACCCCACTACATGGCCAGAGGCTGTTGCCAGGGATTCCATAGCCTAAACTGCGAGGCAGTCAGGCTGCACTCTGAGAGCAAGAAGGCACAGTTCAGAGAGAGAGGCCCCATTTCCCAACCCCAGTCTGAGGAGTGGCCTAAAATCCTAATTCCCAGGCCATCTGATACACTAGGCACAGAGCACACTGTTTCTCCACACACTCCCCCACACCACCTCCAGCCCTTCAGCTCTGAGGTCACAGCCATGGGGGCCAGGTGAGCCAGAAGCCTCGTGGTCAAGAGAAAGAGGTAGACAATTTCCAACTCCCATGAGAAACAGGCTTCAAAGAGGAGCAAAGGGGATCCCCTGTGTGTTGGGGAGGTGGGAGGAACAGGGTCCTTAGCTGTCATCACCCACCAGTGCCCAGTACATAAGAGCAGGGGCCCAGGATGAGCACACAAAGGGCCACCACCATCCAACAATTCAAGGACACAAGGACACCCACAAAGAGGCACCGCAAAGACTTATTGGGATAGTAAGATGAATAGATTTAATCATTCTTGTTTGAAAAACAAGACATAAATTAGTATATATATATATATAATTTATATAGTTTATGTAGTATATATACTATATACAGACATTAGAAAATGTTTCCTCTCCATGAGGCTGAGGGAGAGGTGAAGGATGGTGGTGGAATGACACAGGCAGGAGCTGAGTGGCGAAGTTGGGAGAAAAAGAAGACCATGTCAGCACTCCAGCTTGCAGTGGCTGAGGGGAAAAGGATTCCCCATTGCCTGCATCTCTCGCCCATTCAACAACTTGGTCCTGGGGGAGGAGAAGCAAGGAAGTGAGGGGCTGGATTCTGCAGAAGAAACTCCCCTCCTCCTTGCCGGGAGAACTCACCACTCAGGGAGACTTTATTGCACTAGGGGCTACCAAGGATGGGCAGGGGTTAAGCACAGTGTACATCTTTATAAAACTTACATCAGAATGAAAGATTTCACATGGGCCTCTGACACAGTGATGAAACAGAGGCAGACACAGGGCACAAGGGTGTGGGAAATGGGGAGATATGGAGAGGCGGACGAGAAGCAATCTATACAGAAGAAACATTGGCTTTCTTTGTTCCCTACAGTGGGACAGTTGGTAGGGACTCCGTGTCTTCACTCCCAGGAAGGTTGCGGGGGTGGGGGGAGGGTTGGCAGCAGTGGTGGCGGTGGTGGTGGCAGCGGCGGCGGCGGCGGCAGCGGTGGTGGCAATAGGAGGTGTGTGTCAAGGTGGATGTTAAACAGTGTGAATTCCCTTCCAGATGACTCCAGAGAGGGAGAAAGAGGTGCAGGACTGCACCGGGTAAGGCGCTCAGCTTCTTTTCTTAGAGAGACAAATCCACAGGGTCAATACACAGCCAAAAGCATATACTCAAGATTAACATATCACGCTAGCTTCCAGAAGTTTAAGATATAGTCATCAACACCCCCCACCCCTACCCCTTTCCCCCCTCCCCCCGCCCCCCTCCCCGATCCACAGCTAAGTCAAACGCCGAAGGACAGTCTGTCTGGTAGAGAGATGTTGAGGGAGGAGCCTCATGCCTGCAGCAACAGCCCCTGCACTGGGCTGGGCCGGGCTAGGCGGGCTCCTAGGCCTGCACTGGGTCTCCCCAGGCAGACGTTTTCACCAGGTACCTTACCCAAAACGAGTGGGGTGATCCCAGATGCTTGCTCCCTAGTGGACTGAGCTGCCCTGCCCCTCAGCGAGGGGCAGGGCACTTTGGGGATGGCTGGTGTGGAGCTACTGGACCTGGAGGTGAGGGCTCCCCAGGCTGCCGGCCAGCTGGGCAGCTGCAAACAGCCTAGTGTGGCTGTTTTCTGCAGACATCTCACCCAGGCACAGGCCTCAGGGTGGCACCTGCCAGGTGAGTGTGAGCCCAAGGTGGCTGGGCACATCTGGACTGAGCGCCCTCTCCCCTCGGCACGGCAATGTGGCCTGCTGCTACTGCCACTGCTCCCAGCACGGGAGCTGATGCCACGAGGAGCTCAAAGCCTGAGGGTCTGCTTGCTTCAGGCTCTGGTTCCCCCAGCGCCCAACACGGATTGAGCAGGAAGTGAGCCCGATGTCACCGCTCAGCCCCAGGGAAGAGATAAAATACAGCTCTGCTGTGAGCAGAGTGAAGAGGGGCCTTTGCCCTCACAGTGAGGCCCAGAGGCCAGGGAAGGGGTGAGGACACCCAGGGCGGCAGCTAAGCCTGCAGCCCTTAAGAGAGAGCCTCAATCAAGAGAGTTTCCACTCCCTGGAGACTGATGGGCTCTTGGACCCTGACTGGCCCAGCAGACACAGACACACTCACCACAAGATGCAAGGACCACAAAGCTCAAACCTGGGGCCATGGTTGGGGAAGGGGGACAGGTGTGGGCAGATGCCCTACTTAATAAGGGTTTTTAAGGAGTGGGTGAATGTGCTCATAACAGTCGCCGAAGTTGGGGAGCCTGGTGGATGCTCTGTGGCTGCCCCTGCAGCTGCTGCCACCTGCTGCTGCTGCTGCTGCTGCTGCTGTTGTTGTTGTTGCTGCTGCTGTTGTTGTTGTTGCTGCTGCTGCTGGTTGAGGTTACGGGCTGTGGACTCCTCAGCTGCACGCAGCAGGAAGGTGTAGTTCCTCACCACCTCTTCTACCTTGGCCAGCAGCTCTTGGCGCTGGGCCTCGGAGCGCACAATGAACACCAGCCGCACGAAGGTCTCAATGAGGCTGCTCAGCACCTGGAAGCTGCCCGTGATGGCTGCCAGCATGTGAGTTGGGCTCTTGTCCACATTGGCCACACGGCGGCAGGAAGCCCGGAGCTCCTTGAACTTGAGTGCTAGCTCGAGCTTATACTCGGAGATCTGAGAGACATAGGGCTTGGGGGCACGGGCCTCGGGGCTGGCCACACACTGCCGCAGGACTGTCAGCAACTCGTTGGTGTCCAGCCGGGCAGCCAGGAAGCCATCAGGGAGGCCATAGGCATGGGCCCGCAGGGCATTGATCTTGGCCAGGCTCCCCTCGAAGGTGGACACACGGAGGTCAATCTCCTGAGTGCGGGAGGCCTCAGGGCTGCTGCTGCTGCAGGTAGCAGCATCCAGCACCTGCAGGGTCCTGCTCACCACAGGCACCACCTGCTCGTCCAGCTTCATGCCAGGCAGGATCTTCATGGGGATAGAGTAGGAGAGCTCATCCTTGCCATCACTGGCATCATCTGCCATGTCACACTTGCGGTAGTAGAAGCAGTAGCGGATGGAACAGCACTTGCTGCTCTCACTGTCCTCATCTAGCTCGGCAGGCTTCCGGTACACCTCCTCGGGCAGTGAGAACACGGCCATCTGTCTGGGGCCTTTGGTCTCTGGGGCAACCTGGACGTAGAAGGGGTCTCCCAGTGTCGGTGACTCCAGAGACCTGCTTTTGGGACCCAAGGCTATGGGGTGGCTTGTCTCTACCTCCTTGGCCTCCCTGGGCAGCATGCCCAGGGGAGGATGTGGGTAGACATCTGAGGTCAGCGAGGCCCTGTCACCCTGGTCCAGCTCACTGATACTGTAGCGGCGCATCAGTTTCCTGTAATTGGGAGCTCCCAGACACTCGCCCCCCGAGGCACACGTGGTCAGGCACGAAACACCACTCTCAGGGTCCGATCGGCACTCTCGGGATTCCAGGCTGGTAGAACGAATGCGCCGGACATTGATGGGGCTGCTGAGGCTCACGCCTGGGCCAGCCTCTGGCTGCCTCTGGCTAGGGAGGACCCTGTCCCTTTCCCTCCCCCGGAGGCTGGGCACTGGTGTCTGGGTGGCTTGTGGCCGGCCCCCCCGGCAGATGCGCTTGCAGTCGCAGCTGCGCCTCTGCTCACGGGACATGCCAGGCCCCTGCTGCACAGGGCTGCTGCGGAGCTGGCAGCTGCAGCGGCCAGGTGCTGGAGGTTGCAGGTACTCAGTGCCTGGCAGCTCCCCCTGGCTTGGTGGCTTTAGAAGTTCCTCAAGGAACTCCAGCTCATACTGCTTTACCTTCTGCAGTTGGGCCTGCCGCTCATCTGTCTCCTTCTTCTGGCGGGTTGGGAAGGTGGCAGAGAATAAATTGCGTAGCCGGAAAGGACCTCGGGATGACTTGGGTTTTGCAGGGCCTTCAGAGGTCGAGTGGGCTCCATTGAGAGTTGTTTCAAGCTTCCTAGAGGGCATGGTGCTCACCTGCCGGCTGGCAGCCTGAGACCTCAGTGGGCTCTGGCCTCGAGGTTGGCAGCTGGGGCTCTGGCCTCGAGACTGGCTGCTGGGGCTGTGGCCATGAGGCTGGCAGCTGGGGCTGTGGCTTCTTGACTGGCAGCTGGGGCTCTGCAGAGCCATGGGGTACGTAGCTCGGGGAACCAGGCTGGTCTCTTCGAGCTTGCTTCTTTTTGGTGTGCTCTCCAGCTGCACCTTCTCCCCTTGGCTGGAGATGGTGCCCTGCTTCTGCAGGGTGGGCTTACCACCCTCTGGTCCGCCTTTGCCTGCCGCCTCCCCTGTAGCTTGCTTGCCCACTGACTGTCGGCTTGTTCGCAAAAGATAGCTTTTGGGAGGGAAATTTTGAACAGGCAGCCTGTCCTCTTGTTGGGAGAGGTGCAGGCTGTCAGACCGGCTGCCTGTGGGTGCTCTGGGGCTGGAAGAGACCTCTGCGCCCAGCTGATGCTGAGAATTCCGTGAGGTCTCTGGAGCACTGGGGCTAATTTTGAACTTCAGATTCTTATTGGCACTGCTGCTCATCATGCTAACCTCTGGCCTCCCCATGCTGGCCTCCAGCCTTCTCTCACCCCTGCTGGGGGGGTTCCCCAAAGCCCCACCAGCAGTGACTAGACTCTTACTGTGAACCACTTGCTGTAGAGCGGCCGAGATGATGGCAGGGGTCACACTGCCCTTTGGGTCCAGGATAAGCTTGGGGCTCAACCTGACCTCCTTGGGCAGGTTGTCCCTCAGCTCAGAGACCTGCTCTTCACTGAGGGATGATGTGGCTGCCCTCAGTGACATTTCTAGGCCTGCCCTAGTGTGGCCAGGCCCTTTGTCCTCAGGAACTGGGGACAGCAGACTCAGATTCTTCTGTTCACTGAGCTGTGGGGACAGTGCTGGGTGCACTGCCAAGGAGTATGTTCGTTCTCCCTCTACCTGGCCCTCTGACTGGGGCAGCTTCCTCCGAGCGCCAGGGGGGCCAGGACTCTTGCCTGTGGCAATGGGTTGGAGAGATGAGTTGGGATCCGGGCGCCCGAGAGAATAAGGGGCCGTAAGAACGGCCTGGGCTGCACAGCTCTGGATCCGGAAGGGCAGGTCCTTGCGGGCAAGGAGGCTGTCCTTGTTGAGGTGCTGGGCCAGGAAGTAGGTGGTGTTCTGGTGCTGCTTCATGGCCGACATCATCTCTGACATGTCTGTGAGCTCTGAAGAGTTGGTTTCATGACCCGAGTCCAGCGATGATTCAGGGGTGATTGTGGCCAGCACAATCAGACCTGGAGGAACAGGGATAAGGCTTGTTATGCTTACTGAAATCAAGTTCTTTTCCAGCTCTACACGGTTGTCCCTCAGTATTCATGGGCGATTGGCTCTAGGACTCCTGAAGATTCCAAAACTTGCAGATGCTCAAGTCCCTGATATGAAATGGCATAGTATTTGCATGTAACCTATGTACATCTTTCCATGTACTTTAAAGCCTCTCTAGATTACTTATAATACCTAACACAATGTAAATGCTATGTAAATAGTTGTTATACTGTGTTGTTTAGGGAATAATGACAAGAAAAATCTGTACATGTTCAGTATAGACATATTTCTTTTTTTCAAATATTTTCGATCTGTGGTTGGTTGAATCAGTGGATGCAGAACCCTCAGATACAGAGGGCTGACTGTATAGGAAGTGCATAGAAGCCAAGGTTAGCCAGCAGTATTTCCAGCTGGAAAAAAACAGTCAGGCCTGGCGAGAATGCAGGGCTGAGGGTGGGAAGAGTGGAGGGGAGGGGACAAAGAGGGGCAAGCTATAAGAAGGGGATGAAAGGCTGGAATCCAAAACAGAAGCAAAAGAGGTGGCGAGAGGATCTGGGCAGTTTTATGGCAAATTACCATGCAAATCACATGCAAAACAGCATGCTAATCACAACTATTTTTAGATTCAACAGCTAGGAAATTTTTGTTAATTGTTCTAAAGAGGGGCTGGCAAAGAGAGGTCTCTCTCTGTCCCTCCTCATCTGGCCAGGCCTGCCTACAGTCATTGCAGCTGAGGCCATTTAGCTGAGCTTGTCCTCTCTCCAGCAGCCACATGGGACTCAAGCCTAGGAGCAGCTAGCACTCTCTCCAGACTCTAAGCAAAGAGAAATGCCAGCCCTGGGGGCCAAATACATGGGGGCTGCCCAATGTCAAGGGTGTCCTCACACATGGAAAAGGCAGGCTCTCTCTGACCCCAATCCCTCATGGTCCCTATTCCTCCCTATTCCTTTTCTGTTGCTGTGTCATTTACCTCTTCTCTTTCTTTTTCTTTTCTTTTTTTTTTTTTGAGTCTCACTCTGTCACCCAGGCTGGAGTGCAGTGGTGCAATATCGGCTCACTGAGACCTCCGCCTCTTAGGTTCAAGTGATTCTCCTGCCTCAGCCTCCTGAGTAGCTGAGACTACAGGTGTGCACCAGCCCACGCAGTTAATTTTTGTATTTTTAGTAGAGACAGGTTTTCACCATGTTGGCCAGGCTGATCTCGAACTCCTGACCTCAAGTAATCTGCCCACCTTGGCCTCCAAAAGTGCTGGGATTACAGGTGTGAGCCACCACGCCCGGCTCTCTTCTCTTTTTTTAAGGTGTATGTATATGGAGGGACATATGTGTGACTATGGGTATGTGTCTGACGTGTGTTTGTCTACAAGATGGACATACGTGTGTCTATAACAGGGAACAGCATGCATGTTGTACGGTTCTCCTATGAACTAATACTCAGTAACAATAGCTACCACTTACTGAGGCCTTACTGTGTGCTAGGCAGTGTTTACATGCTTTGCATGAATGATCTCATTCAATCCTTATGACAACCCCATGTGATAGAACTTTTATAAAACCCATTTAAGATGACGGAATGAGGCTCAGAGAGAGTAAGTGCCTTGCCAAAGGTTACACTGACAATGATTGAAGAAACCAGGACTTGGGTGCATCTGATTCAGAGCCCATGTTCTTAGGCAGGATAAAGACCTCAGCCATGAGCAGTGATGGCCCTTGGCTCCCCTGGTCCCAGGTCACTAGGTAGTGAGCTGGTCGTTTTGCTTTTCTTTCAATCATGTGCATGCTGGATGTTCTGTTCTTCACCTGTCTTCTACATCTCTCACAGTTTTTCTCTGATCCTCCATCCTGGCCTGCATCCATAGCTGTCATGACCCCAATCCCTGGGATCTATCTGTAAGGCATTTCCAAAGAGATGCAATGACAAGAGCCAGAACTCTAGCTAGAGCTGAGCAGCTGCTCCCTGCTGAAACATCGTTGCTCCTCTGACCCTATCTAAACAACCTTTGGTACATCCACTGCCCTGACATACCTCAGTGACTCTGACACCTATTTGGGAAGACACAATGTTACCTACTGGCCCTTCTTGGACAAGAGAAGGGGGTGGAAAGAGGGAGAAGGAATCGGTCATTACCTGCAGTCTGTGGGGGTGGTGGGTGTGGTCCATCCTCGGATGCAGCCAGGGCTTCCAGAGCCTGCAGAGTGGACACCAGGGCATCATCTAGCTCCTGGGCATGATCTCGAACTGTCCGGGTCTGCACACTGTCAATCAATGTCACTGGAATCTCATCGTACAGAAGCCCACGCAGGTGGCGTCCTTGTTCCTGGCTCTGGACAGCCCGGCGCTTGGGGTCATCCTCATCAGAGCTGTTGTCTCGGAAACCAGGGGGTGGGGCAGCAATGGCTGGCAACAGAGAAGTTGTCTCATCTTCTTCCTCCTCCTCCTCCTCACTCCCAGGTGGTGGGAGGGACATCAAATCTACTATATTGTCACGAGAGGAGCCAGGCTTCCCACCTTTGCGAGGGCCCAGCTGCTCCTGAAGTTTGGCTTTGCAAGAGTCACAGTAGAAATTCAGGGCTTCAGCCCCAAGGGAATTGTCCAAGGTGTAGGACCGGGCCCTGCTGGCACAAGGCTCGTGGTCTAGGCTAGCTGCATCAAAGTCATCAGGGACTACCTCATAACCTTGGCCAGAGCTTTTGGATGTGGGGTCAGACTTGGTTCGGGGCCTGGTCTCCTCAAAGAAGATTAGGTTCTCGTTGACATCTGTCCGGCTTTCCTGCTCCTTCCTTTGTTCCCGCATATGGAGGTAGCAGAAGCTGACAAGCTCAGAGTCGGCAGGCGGGGGCGTGCAGCGGCTCGACTTCCTGGGGCTGGTGCCCACGCTGCCCACATAACTACTCTCCTTTTTCCCCAGGTGGCCCCCAGTGACAGGGCGGTGGGCGCTGTGCATGTAATCTAAACCCAGAAAGAGAATCAACAGATGAGTCCTGGTGCCAAGGATTGTGAATGAACTCCCTTGTCGTCTCTGGCCCATGTCTCTGCAGCACAACCGAGTGGCAGGTCCCAAGACAAAGCATTACCTGGCTGCCAAAGATTAGGGGTAGGGAAGTTGATGAGCTATGTTACTGCTGACCCTAAAAGTAGAGTGAATAGAGTCTAATAACCTGAGCTGCTAATAGCCCCATCACCTCTGAAATGGGAAAAGGCATGGGGTATGGTAGGGGTGGGGGTGAACACCCTGGTTTAGGGCCTGGTATCTGGGCATAGCTGGACTCTTACATGGATACCCTCTATCTGAAAGTCAGCTGTAAACGTATGTCCCACTTGGAACTGTTCCTGCCCCTGTCCCCACCCCTTTTCAGAGCTTTTCCAACCACCAGTGCTCTGTTGTTCTTGTTATTTTGAATCTCTTCTAGCAGAAGGAAATAAATCTGACAAGTTACTAATGCTTTAGTCAGAACCTGTTAAACAGGCTACATATAATGCCCAAGAGTTTGCATTTCAAAGAGGCCTGTTGATGGAGGGATCCTAAAAGAATAATGCTCTATATTGGAATTCCAGGGTCTGAATGTGTGAAGTATATGGGAGATATGCTGGGATGTGCATATGTGGGAGGAGGGCAGGGAAAGCATTCTTATAATTCTTCAAATTTTATTCTTTTCTGCATTCATGCAGGGCCAGCCCTACCTGCTACACATACATGTGGCAAATGCTCTCGTCAACCGCTCTTAATGATGGTAGGTGTGTGCATCTGAGAATTATCTATAGCAAATGCTCTAACTGTGAATACCTTCTCTCACTGTTTTTGGAGCTCTTCCCCATTTTATCTGTGAGAATATACTCGGACAGCAGACAGACAGATGACAAACAAGCACTAACTTAGGCTAAGGTCCTAATATACATGATCCCACTTATTCTTCATAACAACCCAGTGAGGTAGTTATTATCATTGTTCACATTTTACAGATAAAGAAACTGACTCGCCTAAGGTTACACAGACCAAGTGGTAGACTGGATTTCAGCCTAGGTCTGAAAGACTTCAAAACCCATGTTTTCAGCCATTACCCTTATAACTCATCATTGTGGTCAAGATGCTGGAAAACAAGCCTTTGAAATGCCACTCAAACTCCAGTTTGACAGAGTCAATATGCCAGTATTGCCTTTCACTAGAAATTACATCTATGACAAAAGTACCGCACTGGCACCTAACAATAAAACCCCCAAATACAGGAAGAAAAAACTGACAGAATTGAAGGGAAAAATACACAATTCAACAACAGTAGTAGGAGACTTTAATACCCTACTTTCTTTCTTTTCTTTTCTTTTCTTTTTTTTTTTTTTTTTTTTTTGAGACAGAGTCTCACTCCGTTGCCCAGGCTAGAGTGCAGTGGTGCAACCTCGGCTCACTGCAGCCTCCACCTCCTAGGTTCAAGTGATTCTCCTGCCTCAGCATCCCGAGTAGCTGGGATTGCAGGCGTCTGCCACCACGCCCGGCTAATTTTTTGTGTTTTTGGTAGAGGTGGGGTTTCACCATGTTGGCCAGGCTGGTCTCAAACTCCTGACCTCAAGTGATCCACCTGCCCTGGCCTCCCAAATGCAGGGATTACAGGCGTGACCCACCGCATCCAGCCAATACTCCACTTTCAATAATGGATAAAACAACTAAGCAGAATATCAACAAGGAAACAGAGGACCTGAACAATACTATAAATCAAACTAGACCTAACCAAAATCTACAGAACCATCTACTTAACAGCAGCAGAATATACATTATTCTTAAGTGCATATGGAACACTGTTGTGTATAAACCATATGTTAGGATATAAAATAAGCCTTACTAGATTTAAAAGGAATGAAATCATACAAAATATATTTTCTGAGCACAACATAATTAAATTAGAAATCAGTTACAGAAGGGAGTCTGGGAAATTCACAAGTAGAAATCAAACAAAACACTTTTTTTTTTTTTTTGATACAGGGTCTTGCTCTGTCACCTAGGTTGGAGTGTAGTGGTGCAATCTTGGCTCACTGCAACCTCCACCTCCTGGGCTCAAATGATCCTCCTGCCTCAGCCTCCCAAGTAGCTGGGATTACAGGCACCTGCCACCACGCCCGGCTAATTTTTTGTATTTTTGGTAGACATGAGGTTTCACCATGTTGGCCAGGCTGGTCTCAAAATCCTGGCCTCAAGTGATCTGCCTGCCTCGGCCTCTCAAAGTGCTGGGATTACAGGCATGAGCAACCGTGCCCAGCCAAAACACTCTTAAATAACCAGGCTGTCAAGGAAAAAAATCACAAGAGAAATTAGAAAATACTTTGAGATGAATAAAAATGAAAATACAACATACCAAAATTTATCAAATCTAGCTAAAGTCGTTCTTTTTTAAAATTTTTTATTAGTTTATTTTTAGAGATGGAGTTTTGCTCTTATTGCCCAGGGTGGAGTGCAATGGCACAATCTCAGCTCACTGCAACCTCCACCTCCCGGGTTCAAGTGATTCTCCTGCCTCAGCCTCCCAAGTAGCTGGGATTATAAGCATGTGCCACCATGTCTGGTTAATTTTGTATGTTTAGTAGAGATGGGGTTTCACCATGTTGGTCAGGCTGGTCTCGAACTCCTGACCTCAAGTGATCTGCCTGCCTCAACCTCCCAAAGTGCTGGGATTATAGGCGTGAGTCACCATGCCTGGCCTAAAATAGTTCTTAAAGGGGAAATCTGTAGCTGAAAGTGCCTACGTTAAAAAAGAGGAAAGATTTCATATGAATTACCACAAACTTCCACTTCTACCTTAAGAAACCAGAAAAACAAGAGCAAACTAAGTAGAAAGAATGAATAAGACCTACTATTTGATAACGCAATAGAGTGACTACCGTCAATAATAACTTAATTGTACTTTTAAAAATAACTAAAAGAGCCAGAGTAATCAGACAAGAGAAATAAATAAGGGGCATCCAAATAAGTAAAGAGGAAGTCGAATTGTCACTGTTCACAGATGATATGATCATATACCTAGAAAACCCTGAAGACTCATCTGAAAAGCTCCTAGATCTGATAGATGAATTCATTAAAGTTTCAGGATACAAAATCAATGTACACAAATCAGTAGCACTGCTATACACCAACACTGACCATGCTGAGGATCAAATCAAGAACTTAACCCTTCTTACAATAGCTGCAAAAAAAATAAAATACTTAGAAATATACCTAGCCAAGGAGGTGAAAGACCTCTACGAGGAAAACTACAAAACACTGCTGAAAGAAATCACAGATGACACAAGCAAATGAAAACACAGCCTATGCTCATGGGTGGGTGCAATCAATATTGTGAAAATGACCATACTGCTAAAAGCGATCTGCAAATTCAATGCAATTCCCATCAAAATGCCATCATCATTTTTCACAGAACTAGAAAAAAAAATCCTAAAATTTGTGTGGAACCAAAAAAGAGCCCACATAGCAAAAGCAATCCTAAGCAAAAGAACAAATCTGGAGGCATCACATTATCAGATTTCAAACTATACTACGAGGCATGGTACTGGTATAAAAATAGGTACATAGGCCAACGGAACAGAATAGAAAACCCAAAAATAAACCCAAATACTTACAACCAACTGATTTTCAACAAAGCAAACAAAAACATAAAGTGGGGAAAGGACACCCTTTTCAACAAATGGTGTTGGGACAATTGGCTAGCCCCATGTAGGAGAATGAAACTGGATCCTCATCTCTCACATTATACAAAAATTAACTCAAGAGAGATTAAGGACTTAAATCTAAGACCTGAAACCATAAAAGTTCTAGAAGATAACATTGGAAAACCCCTTCCAGACATTGGCTTACACAAGGATTTCATGACCAGGAACCCAAAAGCAAAAGCAATAAAAACAAAGATAAATAGTTGGGACTTAATTAAACTAAAGAGCTTTTGCACAGCAAAAGGTACAGTCAACAGAGTAAACAGACAACCCACAGAGTGGGAGAAAATCTTTGCAAACTATGCATCCAACAAAGGACTAATATCCAGAATCTACAAGGAGCTCAAACAAATCAGCAAGAAAAAAACAAATAATCCCACCAAAAAGTTGGCTAAGGACATGAATAAACAATTCTCAAAAGAAGGTATACAAATGGCCAACGAGCATATGGAAAAATGTGCAACATCACTAATTATCAGGGAAATGCAAATCAAAATTACAATGCAATATCACCTTGCTCCTACAAGAATTCGCCATAATGGCCAGGCGTGGTAGCTCACGCCTATAATCCCAGCACTTTGGGAAGCTGAGGTGGGCAGATCACAAGGTCAGGAGTTCAAGACCAGCCTGACCAACATGGTGAAACTCCATCTCTACTAAAATACAAAAATTAGCTGGGCATGGTGGTGCATGCCTGTAATCCCAGCTACTCAGGAGGCTGAGCCAGGAGAATGGCTTGAACTCGGGAGACAGAGGTTGCAGTGAGCCAAGATCGTGCCACTGCACTCTAGCCTGGGTGACAGAGCAAGACTATGAAAAAAAAAAAAAAAAAAAAGAAAAGAATGGCCATAATTTAAAAATAAAAAAAAAATACATGTTGGTGTGGATATGGCAAAAAGGAACACTTTTACACTGCTGGTGGGAAAGTAAACTAGTACAACCACTATGGAAAACAGTATGGAGATTCCTTAAAAAACTAAAAGTAGATCTACCATTTGATCCAAGAAGTCATTATATGAAAAAGACACTTGCACATGCATATTTATAGCAGCACAATTCACAACTGCAAAAATATGGAACCAGCCCAAATGCCCATCAATCAACGAGTAGATAAAGAAAAATGTGGTACAGTTGGGCACAATGGCTCATGTCTGTAATCCCAACACTTTTGGAGCCGAGATTGCACCACTTCACTCCAGCCTGGGTGACAGAGCAAGATTCCAGCTAAAAACATTAATAAACGAATATTAAAAAAAATTTTTAAATGTGGTTGATGAGATTGGACACATTCAGGGTGGTATGGCTGTAGACTAAAATGTGGTAAATATATACAATTAAATACTACTCAGCCATAAAAAGGAATGAAATAATGGCATTTGCAGCAACCTGGATGGAGTTGGAGACCATTATTCTAAGTGAAGTAACTCAGGAATGGAAAACCAAACATCATATGTTCTCGCTTACAAGTGGGAGCTAAGCTATGAGGATGCAAAGGCAAAAAAATGATAGGATGGACCTTGGGGACTTGCGGGGAAGGATGGGAGGGGGTGAGGAATAAAAGATTACACACTGGGTACAGGGTATACTGCTCGGGTGATGGGTACACCAAAATCTAAGAAATCACCTCTGAAGAACTTATCCATGTAACCAAACACCACCTGTTCCCTAAAAACTATTGAAATAAAAATAAAATAAAATAACTAAAAGAGTATAATTGGATTGTTTGTAACACAAAGAAAGGATAAATGCTTGAGAGGATGGATACCCCATTCCCCATGATGTGCTTATTTCACATTGCATGACTGTATCAAAACATCTCATGTACCCCATAAATATATACAACTAATATGTACACACAAAAATTAAAAACAAAACAAAAATAAAGGCAAAAAAAGAAGAGCAAACAACCCAAAGCAAGTGGAAGGAAATACATAGAGGATAGAAAAAAAAAATAGAGAAAATCAATGAAACTACAAGTTGGTGCTTTGAACAGATTAGCTGGAAAGATCAAACAAAAAAGAGAGAAGACTCAAATTACTAAAATCAGGAATGAAAGAAAGAATATCACTATTGACCATACAGATATGGAATTGATTATAAGGGAATATGAATAAGGATATATCAACTGGATAACCTAAATGGTATGGACAAATTCTTAGAAATATACAACTTAGACTGGGTGCAGTGGCTCACGCCTGTAATCCCAGCACTTTGGGAGGCTGAGGTAGGTGGATCACTTGAGATCAGAAGTTCAAGACCAGCCCAACCAACATGGTGAAACCTCGTCTCTACTAAATACAAAAAATTAGCTGGGCATGGTGGCACATACTTGTAATCCCAGCTACTTGGGGGGCTGAGGCAGGAGAATAGTTTGAACCCAGGAGGTGGAGGTTGCAGTGAGCCAAGATTGCACCATTGCACTCCAGCCTGGGCAACAAGAGCAAAACGCCATCTCAAAAAAAGAAAGAAAGAAAGAAAGAAAGAAAGAAAGAAAGAAAGAAAGAAAGAAAGAAAGAAGGAAAGATAGAAATAAAGAAAGACACAATTTGCCAAAACTGATCAAGAAGATAGAAAATCTGAATAGACAATAAGAGGAAAAGAAATTGAATTAGGATAGGAATTAAAACTCCTCCCTCACCCCCCAAAAAAGTCCAGGCCCAGGTGACTTCACTAGTGGATTCTACCAAATGCTGAAAGAAGCACTTATACCAGCCTTTCACAAACCCTTCCAAAAATCAAGAGGAGAGAACACTTCTTACTCATTGTATGAGGCCAGTACTACCTTGATACCAAAACCAGACAAAGATGTCACAAGAAAACTACAGACCAATGTCTTTCATGAATACAGATACAAAATCCCTCAACAAAATACCAGCAAACTGAATTCAGCGACATCTAAAAAGAATTATACACCATGACCCAGAGGTGTATAAATACTAATAAACTGAATCCAGCAACATATAAAAAGAATTACATACCATGACCAAGTGGGATTTATTGCAGTAATGCAAGGTTGCTTTAACATCCAAAAATCAATGTAATACACCATGTTAATAGACTAGAGGACAAAAACTACATGATCATCTCAATAGATGCACAAAAACATAAATAAAAACATAAATCTAACACCCTTTCATAATAAAACACTCAATAAACTAGGAATAAAAGGGAACTTCCTCAGTATGATAAAGGTTATCTATAAAAAACTCACAGCTAACATCATACTTGATTCAAATGAAAGGATAAAAGCTTAGATCAGGAAGAAGACCAGAATGTCTGTTCTCACCATTTCTTTTCTTTCTTTCTTTTCTTTTCAGTCTGGGGTCTGTCCAGATGTTCTCACCACTTCTATCCAACACTGTACTGACTGAAAGTTCCAGCTGGGGCAATTAGGAATTAAGATGAAATATAAGACATCCAGATTGGAAAGGAAAAAGTAAAACTATCTCTTGCAGCATACAAGCTCAATGTACAAAATATCAATTTTTTTTGTATTTTTATTTTTTGAGATGGAGTCTTGCTGTCGCCAGGCTGGAGTGCAGTGGCACAATCTCGGCTCACTGCAACCTCCCCCTCCTGGGTTCAAGCGAGTCCCCTGCCTCAGCCTCCTGAGTAGCTGGGACTACAGGTGCACGCCACCACACCCAGCTAATTTTTTGTATTTTTAGTAGAGACAGGGTTTCACCATATTGGCCAGGCTAGTCTTGAACTCCTGACCTCAAATGATCCACCTGCCTTGGCCTCCCAAAGTTCTGGGATTACAGGCATGAGCCACCATGCCCGACCTCAATTCTATTTTTATACCCTAGCAATGAACAACCTGAAAATATAATTAGAAAGCCCTTCTATTTACAGTAACATAAAAAAGAACAGTTATAAATATACTTTTTTTTATTATTTAAACCTTATTTTACTTAATAATTTGTCTTTTTAAAATTCGACTTTGTCTTTTAACTAGTTATGAATTTAAAAAGGAGGACAGGGCGGGGTCAAGATGGCTGACTAGAAACAGCGGCAATCAAGTTTCTCATGGAAAAGAACCATAATAAGCATGTGAATCCTTTACTGGCAACCAACATATCCAGGTTCTCTCATCAGAACTGACCAGGAGGTCGGCATGATCCATGGAGAGGAAAGAAGAATAGTGTGGTGAGGTGGCCCACCTGAGAGCCACACAAGGCAAAGAAGCCCCCATCCCCCAGCCAAGGGAGGCGCCTCCTTGAGCGACATCTCCAGGCGCGGGAGTGAACCAGATGAATAGGGCCTGACATGAACTCCCAGCAAATAGCAGCAGCCCTACAGAAGAGGGACCTGACCATTGAAAGAAAAACAAACAGAAAGCAACAACAGCATCAACAATAACAGCATCAACAACAACAAAAGCTCCCACCAAAACCCCATCCAAGGGTCTTTGAGGCTTCAAAGATTGAAACTACACAAACTCATGAAAATAAGAAAAAAATCAATGAAAAAAAGCTCAAAACTCAAAAGGCCAGAGTGCCTCTTCTCCTCCAAATGATCACAACGTTTTTCCAGCAAGGGCACAGAACTGGATGGAGGATGATAAGAACGAATTGACAGAAGTAGGCTTCGGAAAATAGGTAATAAAAAACTATGCTGAGCTAAAGGAGGATGTTCTAACCCAACGCAAAGAAGCTAAGAACCTTGATAAAAGGTTAGAGGAGCTGCTAACTAGAATCAGTTTAGACAGGAACATAAATGACCTGAGGGAGCTGAAAAACACAGCACAAGAACTTCATGAAGCATACACAACTGTTGATAGCTGAATCGACCAAGTGGAAGAAAGGATATTAGAGTTTGAAGACCACCTTGCTGAAATAAGGCATGCAGACAAGACTAGAGGAAAAAGAATGAAAAGAAATGAACAAAGCCTCCAAGAAATATGGGACTCTGTAAAAAGACCAAACCTACGATTGATTGGAGTACTGCAGGGAGACAGGGAGAATGGAAATAAGTTGAAAAACACACTTGTGGATATTATCCAGGAGAACTTCCCTAACATAGCAAGACAGACCAACACCCAAATTCAGGAAACACAGAGAACACCACTAAGATACTCCACGAGAAGATCAACTGCAAGGTTGGGTGCAGTGGCTCACGCCTGTAATCCCAGCACTTTAGGAGGCTGAGGCAGGCAGATCACCTAAGGTCGGGAGTTTGAGACCAGCCAGACCAACATGGAGAAACCCTGTCTCTACTAAAAATACAAAATTACCCGGGTGTGGTGGTGCATGCCTGTAATC
>NW_026652282.1:89308850-89601707 GCF_009828535.3 Hylobates moloch | reverse complement strand
CAAAAAAAAAAAAAAAAAAAAAAAGAAGAAGAAGAAGATCAACCACAAGACACATAATCATCAGATTCTCCGATTCTCCAAGGTTGAAATGAAGGAAAAAATGTTAAGGGCAGCCAGAAAGAAAGGCCAGGTCACCTACAAAGGGAAGCCAATCAGACTAACAGCGGACCTCATAGCAGAAACTCTAAAAGCCAGAAGAGACTGGGGGCCATGCTGGGTGTTGTGGCTCACGCCTGTAATCTCAGCACTTTGGGAGGCCGAGGTGGGTGGATCACTTGAGGCCAGGGGTTCAAGACCAGCCTGGCCAACACGGTGAAACCCTCTCTCTACTAAAAATACAAAAACTAGCTGGGTGTGGTGGCATGTGCCTGTACTCCCAGCTACTCAGGAGGTTGAGGCAGGAGAATCACTTGAACCCTGGGGACAGAGGTAGCAGTGAGCCAAGACTGTGCCACTGCACTCCAGCCTGGGCGATGGAGTGAGATCCTGTCTAAAAAAAATATTGAGGACCAATATCCAACATTCTTAAAGAAAAGAATTTTCAACCCAGAATTTCATATCCAGACAAACTAAGCTTCACAAGTGAAGGAGAAATAAAATACTTTCCGGACAAGCAAATGCTGAGGGATTTTGTCACCACCAGGCCTGCCTTATAAGAGCTCCTGAAAGAAGCACTAAATATGGAAAGGAAAAACCGGTACCGGCCACTGTAAAAACACACCAAAATATAAAGACAAATGACATTATGAAGAAACTACATCACCTAGTGTCCAACATAACCAGATAGCATCATGATGACAGGATCAAATTCACACATAACAATACTAACCTTAAATGCAAATGAGCTAAATGCCCCAATTAAAAGACACAGACTGGCAAATTGGATAAAGAGTCAAGACCCATGGGTGTGCTGTATTCAGTAGACCCATCTCATGTGCAAAGACACACACAGGCTCAGAATAAGGGAAAGGAGGAAAATTTACCAAGCAAATGGAAAGCAAAAAAAAAAAAAAAAAAAAAAAAAAGCAGGAGTAGTAAGCCTAGTCTGTGACAAAACAGACTTTAACACAACAAAGATCAAAAAAGACAAAGAAGGGCATTACATAATGGTAAAGGGAACAATTCAACAAGCAAAGCTAACTATTCCAAATATATATGTACCCAAAACAGGAGCACCCAGATTCATAAAACAAGTTCTTAGAGACCTATGAAGAGACTTAGACTCCCACACAATAATAGTGGGAGACTTTAACACCCCATTGTCAATATTAGACAGATCAAAGAGACAGAAAATTAACAAGGATATTCAGGACTTGAACTCAGCTCTGGATCAAGTGGACCTAATAGACATCTACAGAACTCTCCACCCCAAATCAACAGAATATATATTCTTCTCAGTGCCACATGGCACTTATTCTAAAATCGACCACATAATTGGAAGTAAAACACTCCTCAGCAAATGCAAAAGAAATGAAATCATAACAAACAGTCTCACAGACCACAGTGCAATCAAATTAGAACTAAGGATTAAGAAACTCACTCAAAACTGCACAATTACATGGAAATTGAATAACCTGTTCCTGAATGACTCCTGGGTAAATAATGAAATTAAGGCAGAAATCAAGAAGTTCTTTGAAACCAAGGAGAACAAAGAGACAATGTACCAGAATCTCTGGGACACAGCTAAAGCAATGTTAAGAGGGAAATTTATAGCATTAAATGCCTACATCATCAGAAAGCTAGAAAGATCTAAAATCGACATCCTAACATCACAATTAAAAGAGCTAGAGAGGCAAGAGCAAACTAATCCAAAGGCTAGCAGAAGACAAGAAATAACTAAGATCAGAGCAGAATTGAAGGATATAGAAACACAAAAAAACACTCCAAAAAAAAATCAATGAATCCAGGAGGTGGTTTTTTGAAAAAATTAACAAAATAGACCACTAGCTAGACTAATAAAGAAGAAAACGGAGAAGAATCAAATAGACACAATAAAAAATGATACTACTGACCCCACAGAAACACAAACTGCCATCAGAGAATACTATAAACCCCTCTATGCAAATAAACTAGAAAATCTAGAAGAAATGGATAAATTCCTGGACATATACACCCTCCCAAGACTAAACCAGGAAGAAGTTGAATCCCTGAATAGACCAATAACAAGTTATGAAATTGAGGCAGTAATTGATAGACTACTAACCAAAAAAAGCCCAGGACCACACGGATTCACAGCCAAATTCTACCAGAGTGTAAGTACAAAGAGGAGCTGGTACCACTCCTTCTGAAACTATTCCAAAAAATTGAAAAGGAGGAACTCCTCCCTAACTCATTTTATGAAGCCAGCATCATCCTGATACTCAAACCCGGAAGAGACACAACAAAAAAACAAAACTTTAGGCCAATATCCCGGATGAACTTCAATGAAAAAATCCTCAATAAAATACTGGCAAACCGAATCCAGCAGCACATCGAAAAACTTATCCATCACAATCAAGTTGGCTTCATCCCTGGGATGCAAGGCTGGTTCAACATATGCAAATCAATAAATGTAATCCATCACATAAACAGAACCAAAGACAAAAAAACACATGATTATCTCAACTGATGCAGAAAAGGCCTTTAATAAAATTCAACATCCCTTCATGTTAAAAAATCTCAACAAGCTAGGTATTGATGGAACATATCTCAAAATAATAAGCTATTTATGACAAACCCACAGCCAATGTCATATTGAATGGGCAAAAGCTGGAAGCATTCCCTTCGAAAACCAGTACAAGACAAGGATGCCCTCTCTCACCGCTCCTATTCAACATAGTATTGGAAGTTCTGGCCAGGGCAATCAGGCAAAAGAAAGAAATAAAGGGTATTCAAATAGGAAGACAGGAAGTCAAATTGTCTCTGTTTGCAAATGACATGATTGTATATTTAGAAAACCCCAACATCTCAGCCCAAAAACTCCTTAAACTGATAAACAACTTCAGCAAAGTCTCAGGATACAAAATCAATGTGCAAAAATCACAAACATTCCTTTACACCAACAATAGACAAGCAGAGAGCCAAATCATGAATGAGCTCCCATTCACAATCACTACAAAGAGAATAAAATACCTAAGAATACAGCTAACAAGGGATGTGAAGGGCCCTGTCAAGGAGAACTACAAACCACGGCTCAAGGAAATAAGAGAGGATACAAGCAAATGCAAAAACATTCCATCCTCATGGACAGGAAGAATCAATATTGTGAAAATGGCCATACTGCTCAAATTAATTTCTAGATTCAATGCTATTCCCATCAAACTACCATTGATGGAGTTCACTGAATTAGAAAAAACTACTTTAAATTTCATATGGAATCATCGAAGACCCTGTATAACCAAGACAATCCTAAGCAAAAAGAACAAAGCTGGAGGCATCGTGCTACCTGACCTCAAACTATACTACAAGGCTACAGTAACCAAAACAGCATGGTACTGGTACCAAAACAGACATATAGACAAGTGGAACAGAACAGGGACTTCAGAAATAACACCACACATCTACAACCATCTTATCTTCATTGAACCTGATAAAAACAAGCAATGGGGAAAGGATCTCCTATTCAATACATGGTGCTGGGAAAACTGGCTAGCCATATGCAGAAAACTGAAACTGGACCCCTTCCTTACACCTTATACAAAAATTAACTCAAGATGGATTAAAGACTTAAATGTAAAACCCCAAATCATAAAAACTCTAGAAGAAAACCTAGGCAATACTATTCAGGACATAGGCATAGGCAAAGATTTCATGACAAAAATGCCAAAAGCAATTACGACAAAAGCCACAATTGACAAATGGGATCAATTAAACTAAAGAGCTTCTGCACAGCAAAAGAAACTATCATCAGCATGAACAGGCAACATACAGAATGAGAGAAAATTTTTGCAATCTATCCATCTGACAAAGGTCTAATAACCAGAATTTACAAGGAACTTGAACAAATTTACAAGAAAAATAATCCTGTAAAAAAGAGGGCAAAAAATATGAACAGACACTTCTCAAAAGAAGGCATTTACACAGCCAACGAACATATGAAAAAATGCTCAACAACCAAAAAACAAACAAACAAACAAACAAAAAAAACAGGGCCGGGCATGGTGGCTCACACCTGTAATCTGAGCACTTTGGGAGGCCAAGGCAGGCGGATCACCTGAGGTCAGGAGTTTGAGACCAGCCTGGTCAACATGGTGAAACCCCATCTCTACTAAAAATACAAAAATTAGCTGGGCATGCACCTGTAGTTGCAGTTACTCGGGAGGCTGGGGCAGGAGAATTGCTTGAACTCAGGAGGCAGAGGTGGCAGTGAGCCGAGATCACGCCACTGTACTCCAGCCTGGGCAACAGAGTGAGACTCTGTCTCCAAAAAAAAAAAAAAAAAAAAAAAAAGAAAGAAAAAGAAAAAGAAAAAAAATGCTCAACATCATTGATCATTAGAGAAATGCAAATCAAAACCACAATAAGATACCATGTCATGCCAGTCAGAATGGCGATTATTAAAAAGTCAGGAAGCAATAAATGCTAGTGAGGCTGAGGAGAAACAGGAATGCTTTTACACTGTTGGTGGGAGTGTAAATTAGTTCAAACATTGTGGAAGACAGTACGGTGATTCCTCAAGGATCTAGAACCAGAAATACCATTTGACGCAGCAATCCCATTACTGGGTATATACCCAAAGGAATATAAATCATTCTACTATAAAGACACATGCACACCTATGTTTATTGCAGCACTATTTACAATAGCAAAGTCATGGAACCAACCCAAATGCCCATCAGTGATAAACTGGATAATGAAAACGTGGTACATATATACCATGGGATACTACGCATCCATAAAAAGGAATGAGATCATGTCCTTTGCAGGGACATGGATGAAGCTGGAAGCTATCATCTCCAGCAAACTAACAGAGGAACAGAAAACCAAACATCGCATGGTCTTACTCATAAATGAGAGTTGAACAATGAGAAAATATGGACACAGGGTGGGTAACAACACACACCAGGGCCTGTTGGGGATGGGAGGGCGAGGGGAGGGAACTTAGAGGACGGGTGAATAGAAGCAGCAAACCACCATGGCACATGTATACCTATGTAGCAAACCTGCACATTCTGCACATGTATCCCAGAACTTAAAGTAAAAAGAAAAAAAGAAAAAGAAAAAAAAGAGAAAAAGAAAAAAACAAGACGTGCAAAATTTGTACACTGAAAACTATACAACATTTATGAAAGAAATTAAAGGAGATTTAAATAATTGGAATATATTATCTGCTCATGGATTGGAAGACTCAATCAATATTATTATAATGATAGTACTTTCCAAATTGATCTCTAGATTCAACATAGTCTCTGTTAAAATCCCAGCTGACTTTGTCAAAATTGACAGCTAATTCAAGAATTAATATAGAATCACAAGACACCCAGAATAACCAAAACAGTCTTGAAAAAGAAGTACAAAGTAAGATGACTCACACTTTCTGATTTCAAAATTCACTACAAAGCCATAGTGATCAAGACCGTAAAGTGTGGCATAAGGATAGACGTATATATCAAGGCAGTAGAATTGAGAGTTCACAAATAACCTCTCACATTTATGGTGAAATAGCTCAATTCAAAAATGGAGAAATGATTTGAATAGATATTTCACCAAAGAAGACGTACAAGTGGCCAATAAGCCCATGAAAAGATGTTCAACATCATTAGCCATCGGGAAACTGTAAATCATAAACATAATGAGCTACCACTTCACACACACTATGACAGACATATCAATAAATAAAAACATGGCCAGGTGTGGTGGCTCACGCCTATAATCCCAGCACTTTGGGAGGTCAAGGTGGGTGGGTCACTTGAGGTCAGGAGTTCAAGGCCAGCCTGGCCAACATGGCAAAACCACAACTCTACTAAAAACACAAAAAATTAGCCAGGTGTGGTGGCACATGCCTGTAGTCCCAGCTACTCAGAAGGCTGAGGCAGGAGAATTGCTTGAACCCAAGAGGCAGAGGTCGCAGTGAGCTGAGATTGTGCACATGCACTCCATTCTGGGTGACAGAGTGAGACTCTGTCTCCAAAAAAAAAAAAAAGATGGACAGTAACAAGTGTTGGCAAAGACATGGTTAAAATTTAACTCTCCAATATTGCTGATGGAAGTGAAAAATGGTACAGTCTCTTTAAAAAACAATTCGGCAGTTCCTCTAAAAGTTAAACATGGAGCTACCATTTGACCAGCAATTCCATTCCTGGGTATATACTGGAGAGAAAGGAAAACATATGTCCCCATAAAAACTGTCCCCATATAAACATGAATGTTTATAACAACATTATTCATAATAGTCAAAAGGTGGGAAAAAAATGTCTATCAACTGATGAATGGATAAAAAAATGTGGTATATCCATACAATAGAATGTTATTCATCAATAAAGAGGAATGAAGTACTGGTGCATGCTGCAACATGAATGACCCATGAAAACATGCTAGGTGAAAAAAGCAAGTGACAAAAGACCATATTTTATTATTCCATTTACACAAAATGTCCAGCATAGGCAAAGCTATAGAAGGAAAGTAGACCAATGGTTGCTTAGGGCTGGGCGGTGACTAGGAGGGAAATAGGGAGTGACCACTAATGGGTACAGAGTTTGTTTTGGGAGGGGCAAAAAATGTTCTAAAATTAGATTGTGATAATGGCTGTATAACCCTGTGAATATATTAAATATATTTAAAAAATTGTATTGTGCACTTCAAATGGGTGAATTTTATGGCTTCAAAATTATATCTAAACAAAGCTGTTTATTTATTTATTTTTAAAGCACAGCTCTGGGCACATGATGAACTCTCAGTCTTTAAAAAAACAGCAAAAGACTGGGCATGGTGGCTCATGCCTGTAATCCCAGCACTTTGGGAGGCCGAGGCAAGCGGATCACCTGAGGTCAGGAGTTTGAGACCAGCCTGGCCAAAATGGTGAAACCCTGCCTCTACTAAAAATATCAAAAAATTAGCTGGGCATGGTGGTGGCCACCTGTAATCCCAGCTACTCAGGAGGCTGAGGCAGGAGTATAGCTTGAACCCAGGCGGCAGAGGTTACAATGAGCCGAGATCATGACACTGCACTCCAGCCTGGGCAAAAAGAGCGAGACTCTGTCTCAACAAACAAACAAACAGAGCAAAAAAGGGTACTCTGTATTGTGAAGGGACTTTATGTGGTTTATCTCACACAATCCTGTCAAATTCCTCATGAGGTAGGTAATAGTATTATCCTCATTTTACATATGAGGAAACTGAGACTAAGTTTCTGGCATTTAGTTATGATCACATAGCTAAGATATGGCAAAATAGGGACTGGAACCCAAGTCTCTGTGACTTCAGATCTCAAGCTCTTGCAATTTTCCATAGACCATGTTGCCACTTTAAATATAGAATCAATGAGTGGGGTTGGTTCAGGCCTTACTGGGCTTTACTGTATCTAGGGAACTCTAGGTCAGTTGGGGAAATATTTAATTACCCTCCATCCAGGCCTCTGAGACTTAGGGAATAAGTGCTCCAGAGGAGCAATCAGCCAGGAGTATGAACTATAAGTTCATGATGTCTCTCTACACCAAGACATTGTCCACAGGTCCTGGGGATGTACCAGGTGCTAACTACCTATGAGACAGCTGAGCAATCAGGAGAGCCAGCCTGGCAATAAGCTGCCATCAAAGGTGGCTCCCAGTGGCATGCCCAATAAGCAGATTGTGACTCCTCTCAGGCAGAGGCTGGAGTTCTAAGGGTGGCTTCCCTCCCTGCAAGATGGAAACATCTCTAAGCACTAGACTGCCAAGGCCAGGTAATGCCCTGTCCACCACTTGGTAGCATGACTTCCAGATCAGAAGACAAAATGTGCCCAAAGAATCCCAAATCTCCTCCTGGCAGAAGATTAGAAGTGCCAGTAAAATGCCAGGTGCGGCTGGCTGATGGTTCGGGACAGTATGCCTCCCAGATTGCAAATATGTTGTAAATTGCTCATCAGCTTTCCCCAAGGGGATTGCCCTAATCTATCCCTCTGTACTCAGTCACTCAGAAGACTGACTAGAAAAAAATGCTTGCAAAGAACAGGACAGTGATTCAACTGGAGTTATGTTTGAAAATATATGCAGCTTATTTATATATATATAAACATCCAGTCTGTGTGACATTGACTCAGCCAGCATTCTAGTACTTGGCCCTGCTCTATTCTATAGTCCAATAATCACTGGTCATAATGACGACCTAGATGCCTTGCAAGAATCTCATGTTCCTTCTGAATCACCCAAAACAAGTCTACTATGTTCAGTCTTACTTTAGTACTCTGTACATTTTGCTGGGTTTTAACTACATGAAAATTGGTAAGCCACTCATGGGATATATAGTAGCCATTAACCAAAATATTCAATTCATCAGACCAAACTATTTTCTAACCACGGTAGAAAACGTAGAGCGAGTTCCTCCAACTGAGGCTCTCAAAGCCTTTTTTTCCTGGATTACCCCAGGATACAGAGAGCTCAGGGCTGCAGAAAGATGGTAGCTGCCTTTGGATTGCCCACAACCTCATTACAGATAGAGAACTGGCATTTTTTTGGACCTTTCTCTAAGCTCAGAGCCTTTCTGGGCCCTCAAACCCAGGCACTGCTCTGTTGTATCTATTGAATCTCTTATATATAAATGCAAAAGTACTTACGTTATTGGCCTTATCCTCTTAATCATCTGTCAGTATTTCCCCTCTACTAGATTGTAAGCTATGTGAGGGCAAGGATCATAAGGACTATGTCTGTTATTCATGGCTGCTTCTTCTGCACCTGGCACATGACGAGTGCTTGATTTGTTAAGTGAATAAGTGTAGTACCTTTGGTGAAGCTACTGATAAAGCCCAAGAGGGAGTCCCTTCCCTACCATGTCCCCATTCTCCTTTTTTTTCTGAGACTTGAAGGAAGGTGATGTTTTCACTTTCCCAGTTGCTGGTTTAACTTTATCCTTCAGGCCCAATAGGCTGAGCCCTGAGTTGGACTTGCTGACAACCAGTAGCTGCTGTGGGACAAGAATAGAGCTGGCCAGACCTCTTCCTCCCTTTCCTGAGAGACCAGGACCTAACCGGGCTGTGGCTTTGGACCCTGGGGGAAAAGCCCAGATAAGGTTGGGAGGATGCCTATTCCCTATTGGCCTTTGTTAAGGAACAACAGTTGGCACTGGGGCTTCTGTTCTGGGATGAAAGTAAGGGCTGGTGTAGGAAACTGATTTCAACTTTGGACCTCGGTCCTAAAAGTCTACAATATCAGGAACTGATAATCCCTTCACTGTAACCTGAGCTGAGGTCTCCTCAGTTGTGCCCTTCCCTTCTTAGCGGCCATGAGACAAAATGTGCACACCGAGTCCTAAAACTTTGCTGGGGCAGTGGCAGCTCAGTGAACTCAGGTAGAGCTGTGAGGCTCACTCTGCCCCACTCCACCCACCAAGAGCACCTAAAAATAACGGGGCCCAAGATTTAAACCATGTACCTAGGGAGATGATACCTAGTTCAAGTTCTCATGTTTCTGGCCAGAAGAGATGGGGAAGGAAGAGCAGAACTTTCTGTAGGTCTCTGCCCCTGAGCTGATTATTTCTACCCCAAAAGGGAGAAGTACCGCAAAACAGAGACATCACAGTGGTCCATCTGGCTCCTGCATGGACACAGAGGCCCTGTGCTAGAGGCAACCTGAGCCCCCATCATTCTGCAGGCCCAAGGCGGATCTCAGAAGTCAGGAAGGTGGTGCGGGGTGGGGTGTTCTAAAGCCACACCTAGCCCATAGAGAATGCAAGAAAACAGATTTGCCTTTGGAAAAGCAACATAGAATGTTCGAATGTGTTCAGTGAGGCTGCAGGAACACAGGAAGCACATATCCCTCTCGTGCTTGGTGTCACTATCCCCAGAGCAAGGGGAATACTTGGGGCCAGCATTGGCTAGGGTGCTGATGGGATGACAAAAAACTGTTAGGTAGGGTGGGACTACAGAGCCACCTCCAGTGCCTTCTGAAAGTGGATTCCCTCCAAATAATCTTCACTGTCACATTTGGTCTTTGGCTGGGCTCCAGGTTCTTCACTTTGTCTTCCCTTTTCATTTTCTCCCTCTCTAGCCTGTTCAGCAGGAGGTATAGTTTACTTGGATGTGATTAGAGAGAGGAAGACCAGAAGTGACAGTGATAATGCTAATGCTGGCTTTTTCTTCATTCGGCCATCTGTAGGTTTGCTAGTATGGCCGCCTCTTCAGAGCTGTTCACCTGGAGACTTACAGCAACTCAGCCCCCTGGTTTCTTACTATCCTAAGTCAGCTCCTTTGCTTTTCTATGTGGAATCTCCTTCATATGCCTTGGGGCCACCTATCCTTTCCCAAATCTGTGTTTGGTGGATTGCCATTCAGTTCCTATGGACAATGTCATGAGATGTAAACTTAGGCATGTCATGATGATCGTGATTAAGAGACAAGAGGTGAGAAGATGTGTATGGGAGGGGGGTGTCCACAGCCTTCTAGGTCTGGGCCACCCATCAGGAGTGTGTGTCTGCTCTCAAACACCTCGATCGAGATCTGATCTGACTACTGTTTTTTGTTTGTTTTTGAGAGGGAGTTTTGCTCTGTCACCCAGGCTGAAGCACAATGGTGGGATCTCGGCTCACTGCAACCTCTGCCTCCCGGGTTCAAGCAATTTTCCTGTCTCAGCCTCCCAAGTAGCTGGGATTACAGGGACCCACCACCACACTTGGCTTTTTTTTTTTTTTTCTGAGACAGTCTCACTCTGTCACCCAGACTGGAGTGCAGTGGCATGATCTCAGCTCACTACAACCTCCGCCTTCTGGATTGAAGCGATTCTCTTGCCTCAGCCTCCCAAACAGCTGGGACTATAGGTCCACACCACCACGTCCAGCTAATTTTTGTATTTTTAGTAGAGATGGGGTTTCACCATGTTGGCCAGACTGGTCTCAAACTCCTGACCTCAGGTGATCTGCCCACCTCAACCTCCCAAAGTGCTGGGATTACTGGTGTGAGCCACCATGCCTGGCCTATTTTTTGTATTTTTTTTTTTTTTTTTTTTTAGTAGAGACAGGGTTTCACCTTGTTAGCCAGGCTGGTCTCAGACTCCTGACCTCAAGTGATCCGCCTGCCTCGGCCTCCCAAAGTGTGATATAACTACTCAGAAAACCACAGCCTTGAAGAAAGAAATAGTCAAGCAGCAAGGGCAAGTGGGTTGAGAGTATTCAGCATGTGAGGAGAGCAAACTACTGGATGTCAGTCTCAGCTTCACCTATTATTTCTGGGTGCTAGGGTTGGGGAGCACTTACTGCATCTACATGAGCCTTAGGTCTAATATGTGAAGTACCTGTTCTTTGAGCCACCTACTTTTCATCAGACCTTTATATTCATTTTCATCTTCACTTCAACTGAGCCAGAACACCTGTAAATTTCCTCTAGATCTCTGCACCACTAAGTTTGCCTTAGATCCAATGCAACCATTTAATTGGCTCTATTTATCCTGTTTACTATTTTAATAATACATTCATTGGCTGACTCAATCACAATGTTGTCACAGGTATCCTTTGTGGAACAAGTACATGTGAAGGCCAGCTGTCTTTCCCACTGGGCTGTGCCAGCTAGGATATAGTGGTACAGTGTTGGCTCCTGGCAAATCAGGCACTGTTGGCACGGGGTGAGCACTAAGGCAGAGAAGCTCTTCCCTCCATGTCTCCAGAGTCCAAAGGGCCTCTGGCACAGCAAAAACCAACCGAGGTTGAGCCCTACCTGCCTTGATCATTGGAGGTGGAAGTGGCTGGCTGGCAGGCCTGGAGAAGACCATCTTCCTGGAATCCAGCAAGAGGCGGCAGTACCCCGCGATCAGGCAGGCAAAGTTGGTGGCTTCAGGCCACTCCATCAACAGCACTAGAGGCTGCAGAAGAGAAGGGAAGAAACATGAAGACATGGGAAGGAGGGAGGCAGATGCATTTTCAGAGGCATGGTAGCTAGGAAAAGATGACTTGCGTAGTTAAAGGAACCATACTTTCTGAACCAAAAATTGAGGCACATGGCTTGACAAATAGTTTATTCTGATTTGAGAATTTCTTTGTATTAACCTCTTACCCAGGTATCAAAATTAAATCAACCTTTAATTATACATTTAATGAACCACCTTTGCTGAAAAGGACTAAAATTATATAACCTCATGTGACTGCTGTGTGGCTGTATTTGTGTTTGCCAGGGCTCAGCAGATACACAGGCCAGCCGGGAGAGCGGGGGTAAAGCTGGGAATCTAGGTTAGACTTCAGAACAGCCTAGAACACCCTCGATTCTAAGTCCCTTGGGTGCAAGAGCTATGTCTTGCTCATCTTCACATGCCCCTGTAACACCCAGAACACCTCCCTGGACATGGAGGAATCTCTGTGGAATCAAGCCGTAACTCTGCCTTTTGGGCTAAAGTCTTTCTGGCCTGCAGCTCTGCTCACAGCGTCATGCTCGGCCAGGCGCGGTGGCTCATGCCTGTAATCCCAGCACTTTGGGAGGCCGAGGCAGGAGGATCATCTGAGGTTAGGGGTTCGAGACCAGCCTGGCCAACATGGTGAAACCCCGTCTCTACTAAAAATACAAAAATTAGCCTGGCGTGGTGGCAGGCGCCAGTAATCCCAGCTACTCCAGAGGCTGAGGCAGGAGAACTGCTTGAATCAGGCAGGTGGAGGTTGCAGTGAGCCAAGATGGTGCCACTGCACTCCAACCTGGGTGACAGAGTGAGACTTCATCTAAAAAAAAAAAAGAGTCATTCCCTATCCCCTTTCCTTTATTTCCCTGTGTCCTTCAGATGTTGTTAATTGGTGCTTATTAAAAGAGCTCCTTGGTCAAATACGTTTGTGACATTGGGTTAAATAACACTATGCAGATAGTTTTACTGTGAGAATTCATAAGACTCTTTAATATACAGTTGTGCACTGGGAAACCTCAGAAGAAAGGCTTTAATATTCTAAGTTTTCTGAATTTATTAGACCACGAAGATCTATTTTTATAGAACATCTCATGGTAACAAGGTTGTTGTTGTTGTTGTTAACCCACCTTGGGAAATGCTAGCATACATTGTTGACTTCTGTTCCTAACTCTAAATCAGTCAGATTAGTCCTGGGGTTAACCAGTTAACTGCTTCAGAGACCAGGCAATACTATTCAAGAAAATCAGCACTATTTCAAGAAAACCTCCTAGTATCTGTATTATAATTTTAACTGTGGCTTGACCAAGTTTGAGTCAGACTGAAGTCAGCCTTGGGAACATTCTCCTTGGAATAGGGCAGTGGTTTCCAGATAAAGATCATTGAAGACTGGCTAAAGAGGGAGCCATGGGGCTGTGGGTCACCCAGACCAGGCATTAATAAATAGGAGAATTAGGCAGAAGAAATGAGGCCCTTCTCTGACCAATGAGGAGGCTACTGCAACAGTCTAGGAGAGAGGTGGTTAGGGCCTCCACTAGGGTGGTGGCTGGTCCAGTGAAAAGGAAGGGACATTATGAAGACCTGACAGAACTTGATCACTAACTAGATTAGCCTTCCTTGGCTGAATCACCATTACCTTGGGCTCAATTCTGATTCTAAACCAGCTCAGCTGTTAGCTAAAGTTGCAGTGGTTTTCTTTTTCCCAGGATTCCAACACAGAGCCTAAGTTGAATATTTTGTAGTTCATATAGGCCAGGGGTCAACACACATTTTCTATAAAGGGCTGGTGAGTAAATATTTTAGGCACTGTGGGCCACACGGGCTCTGTCACAACAACTCTGCCATTATCCATAGTGTGGAAATAGCCACAGATAATCTGTAAACTAAACAAACAGGCGTGACTGTGTTCTAACAGAACTTTATTTACAGAAACAGGCAGTGAGTCAGATTTGGCTCATGGGCCATAGTTAGCCAACTGATCTAGAAGTGAAACTTCTTTTTTGCCTTTTTTTTTTTCTTTCAATAGAGACAGGGTCTTACTATGTTGCCCAGGTTTGTCTTGAACTCCTGGGCACAAGTGATCCTCCTTGGCCTCCCAAAGTGCTGGGATTTACAGGCATGAGCCACAGCGCTCGCTGAAGTGAAATTTCTTTACAGCTAGAAACAATTGTATTCATTCATCACACATCTCAAGTTATTACATTTGCTAACAGCAATCACCTTCTTTGGAAATTCTTCTCTTGGCTTCTGTTTCTGTGAGTTGTGTTCTGGTTCTGTAATCTGACCATCTTCATCTCTCTCTTGGCTGGCTCTTCATGTGCAACCTCCTCACCCTAGCTATATCCTAAGCTCAGTCTAGAGCCCTCAATTCTTCTCCATCAGGGTGTCTGCTTTAACCTCTATGCTGGCGATTCAAAAATCAACATGCCCAGTCTACTCCTTTGAATTCTTTTCCTATTGCAGAAATCATATGGTGCGATGTCTATACCACACAATCTTGTGTTGGATCAAATACTAATTTGAATTCTTTCATAGTTGTTGTACATTCAATTACAATGCATGCCACAATAAGGCATTTGGACTCTGCCCCAACTTTAAGGCAACAAGTTAGTGATGCTCCTATGGAGTTCGTGCAATACCATTGGGAGGAAAAAGGAACAGTTTGTACCTTGAGGAGCAATGGCTTTTTTTTCCAGTGATAAAGGGGCCAGAGACAGGTATTACTTTTTAGTCATTATTAGGAAGGGGTAGAAGGGACTTTCGTGCCTCCAGTTAATGAATGTTTCTCAGTCACAACAGAATGGCCAAACTTGCATACAACAAAATAAAGACAAAAAAGTATGGAAAGGAAATGAACTTGGGGGGCAGGGAGTCAGATACCCCTTCTTGCTGTCTTGCTGCCACTGTAGCCCTGCCACTGATGGCAGAAGGATATACAGATACAGAGGTTTGAGTGTAAATGGCGGCTACCAGGAGGGCCCAAGACTCACTAGGCTTGCCTCAGGTGTATTCACATTGCGGCCATCCCTACTGCCACTGCTTCATTTCAGGACCTTATCATCTTCCTGCCAGATCAAAACTCCTCAAGGTATGTGTGAGTGGATGGCCTGTGTGCTGAGATACTGAGCCTCTCGGCTTCTCAGTCCTATTGCCTTTGGCCACAAGCTGCCTCATCTGGTATATATATATGCCTCATTTGTTTGTATGTTTTGTCATATAAATTGTGAAATTTCTCATGATATGGAAAAGGTTGGGACACACTAACCCAAGAACCTCCAATAGCCTCCTGACTGGCCTTTCTCCCTCTAGTTTCTACCCACTTGAATACACTTCACCTCCATATGGTTGCCTGAAGATTCTTTTCTACTTTATTATTATTATTAGTAGTAGTAGTAGTAGTAGTAGTAGTAGCAGTAGTAGTAGAGACATGGTCTTACTATGTTTTCCAGGCTGGTCTCAAACTCCTGGCCTCAAGTGATCCTCCCACCTCAGCCTCCCAAAGTGCTGAGATTACAGGCATGAGACACCCTGAATGACCCTGAAGGCATTTTTTTTTTTTTTTTTTTGGAGACGGAGTCTCACTCTGATGCCCACGCTAGAGTGCAATGGCAGAATCTTGGCTCACTGCAGCCTCTGTCTCCTGGGTTCAAGCGATTCTCCTGTCTCAGCCTCCCAAGTGGCTGGGATTACAGGTGTGTGCCACCACATCTGACTAATTTTTGTATTTTTAGTAGAGATGGTGTTTCACCATGTTGGTCAGGCTAGTCTCGAACTCCTGACTTTCAGTGATCCAACCGTCTCAGGCTCCCAAAGTCTGAAGGCTCTTTCTAAAGCACAAGTCTCACTGTCATTTAAAATCTTCAATAGCTCATCACCTGTAGAAAATCCAACTGCCTTACAATGGCATACAAAGCCCTTCAGGACCTGGACCCAACCTCCATCTCCAACCATATCTCCCATTAACTCCACTGGTGCTCCCCTCCCATCACTGTCCCTCACCTTATACTCCAGCAATTACAAATACAGTTCCTCATGTTCCTTCACATCTTCATACCTTAACCTATGCTGTTCCCTCTGGCTGAAATGCTCCTGTGCCCTGCTTTGTCCACCCAACAAGCTGCCATAAACTGGCTAGATGCCTCCTGGAGAACATGACCAAGTGAAAGATGCATCCACTCATTCCAGAACTAGGCCAACCTAGTTCCTGCCCTCATGGAGCTTACAATCGAGCAGGAAATAAGACATAACCCAAATCAAATAACCATGCAAATAAATATGATTGCGAGGTGTGATAAGCACTTTGAGGAAAACGTATAGAGAGCTACCCAAACGTAGAATGTCCTGGAGTGGTACGTGGGTGGGTAAGTGTGAATGTGTGCGTGTGTGACTAATTTGGTTTCAGACGCTGGAGACAGCTTTGAGAAAATAGCATTGGCTGACAAATATAATATGAGACCATTTGACCAAAGTAGAGGCTGAATGGCTGGCTGACTAATGAGCTGGCCGGCTGCAGGGCAGGCTGACTCACTCATGCCCTGGTTGACAAGCCAGCTCAGGACAGACAGAATGCCTAACAGCCTCACATTCTGACCGCTGAGCTGCCTGACTGGCTGTTGGCTGGCTAATGGACAGAATTACTGACTGGAGGCTGGGAGAATGGCTGATTGACTTCATTGTCTGACCACTTCAGTTTCCCCTCTTACCCCCAATATAGCCCAGTGCTAATAATAAAACAGCACAAAAGCAAAATCCTGTGCACAGAGAGGGCCAAGCACAACCCTAACTGGCTCAGCACAGCACAGCTCATCAGGAGCCTCTCCTTGGCATCCCCAGACAGCAAACTTGGCCCCAGCATGGGCCAAATGCAGCTCGCAGTAAAAGGAACACAGATGCACTTTTTGCGAAGAGAAAAATGAAATTTTTGCCAACAGGTAAAAATGAAATCAAAAGCAGGCAAACAAAAAGGTTGGACAGGTTCCTTAGAAACCTTCAAAAACAATTTTTTATTTTAGATAGGATTTTAATGATCATGACGTGTAATGTAACGCTTGTCCCTACAGACAGCACTAGAGAAATAAAGCTCAAACACGAGAACAGGAGACATACTGGGCAACAAGATACCCCTTGGGACATTCCTTTGATGATTTCTTTTTCCACCTTATGTGCTTCTGTGGTAATGGGGTATGGTAATGGCCCAGGTATGCCTCAGTCCCAGGCTGCCATCTCTTGAAGAAAGATATTTGAATACTACCTCATGTTTGCTCCACTAAGAGCAAGTAAGCTGAGTGAAAACTAATTAATATGCCCAGGCCATCTTCAAATGTAGCATGAGGAAAGGAGAATGGAGTTGGAGGCATGAGCCAGCCAGAAGAAGGTACAGCAGGGATTAATTTGACATGCTCTAGCCACATCTCCTTCCCAGGGTGCCCTGGGAGCTATCAGGCACTTAGCACTCTGAGATGCCAACTAGGAAAAGGATTTTCCCTGGGGTAGCCTTCACTCACTCTAGCATCCCTGAAAACAGGAAAAGGATGGAATCCAGGGGCCTGGAGGGGAAGGGTAAAAGATGATGGTCTAGAGACCCAAGGGATCAGTATATTTGGTTCTTGCCTCCACAGCACTGGGAAAGGCTAATTGGGCACAGCCAGCCAATTTGGGGGCAAGGCAGAATATCACTTAAGGTGGTGGTTCTCAGGCCAGATACAAATTAGAATCACCTGGAAGTGGTAAAGACCTGTATACCCCTGGGCCCCAACCCCCCAGAATTCTGATTTTAAATGGTCTGGGAAGAAGAGTCTGGGCATCCAGTGGTTTTTAAATCTCTACATATGATTCTAATGTGCAGTCAGGGCTGAGAACTACTTTAAATGAATCATCTTAATTTCACCAGACCCTTATAGAATATTACCAGACCAGAGTGGCCTGTCTAGGGGGAAATGGGCCAAGTCTGGTTTCTAACTTCCATGTCCCCTGTTAAGGATGTTCAGACAGTCCTTCTTCAGTGTATCCTATGCAGTTGTGTGCTGGTAAACATTTCACAACCAGTTCTTTCTTTCCTTTCTTTCCTTTCCTTCCTTTCCTTCCTTCCTCCCTCCCCCGCTCCCCCCTCCCTCTTTCCCTTCCTTCTCTTCCTTCCCTTCCTTTCCTTCCCTCCCTTCCTTCCTCCCTCCCTCCCTCCCTTCCTTCCTTGCTCTCTTTTTCTCTCTCTCTCTTTCTCTCCTTTCTTTCTTTTCTTTTCTTTCTTTCTTTCTCTCTCTCCTTCCTTTCTTCCTTTCTTCCTTCCTTTCTTTCTTTCTTCCTTTCTCTTTCTTTCATCTTTCTTTCTTTCCTTTTTTTTGACTGGCTCTCGCTCTGTCACCCAAGTTGGAGTGCAGTGGCATGATCACGGCTCACTGCAACCTCTGCCTCCCAGGCTCAAGCCATCCTCCCACCTCAGCCTTCTGAGTAGCTGGGATTACAGGCGCAAGCCACCATGCCCAGCTAATTTTTGTATTTTTAGTAGAGACGGAGTTTCGCCATGTTGGCCAAGGTGGTCTGAAACTACTGGCCTCAAACAATCCACCCATCTCAGCCTTCCAAAGTGCTAGATTACAGGCGCGAGCCACTGCGCCTGCCCCACAGCCAGTTCTTTCAAGTAGTAATTTGTAGCACTGGCCAATTTCCCTGGTGTACATACACCCACCATAGCTGCTTTCAAACCATTAACATGATGGCACTGAACAAAGAGATGGGGAGAGATGTGCCCAGCTGGCTCTGATGCACTGTGTGAGCCAGCTCCAGCACACCACTGGCTCGGTGGGTAGATTCTTACTGAGCCCAGGGAAGCCATTCTCTAGTAAGAAGCTTCCCAACCCTGCTCTCCCAATTCCTTCCCAGAGCCACCTCTCACTAAACACAAATATTGCTGATATAAAGCACCTCTAAGAAGCTTTCCTTAATACCCCCAGCCAGAATTTTGTCCTCCCCTGTACTCCTCTAATATGCTTTTGGTAGCTCTCCTATGGCACTTCCTTCTGTGTGCCATGTATTTGTGCTTTTTTTTTTTTTTTTTTTTTTTTTTTTGAGATGGAGTCTCGCTCTGTCGCCCAGGCTGTAGTGCAGTGGCACAATCTTGGCTCACTCCAACTTCCACCTCCTGGGTTCAAGGGATTCTCCTGCCTCAGCCTCCAGAGTAGCTGGGATTACAGGTGTGTGCCACAATGCATGGCTAATTTTTGTATTTTTAGTAGAGACAGGGTTTTGCCATGTTGGCCAGGCTGGTCATGAACTCCTGACCTCAGGTGATCCGCCCGCCTCAGCCTCCCAAAGTGCTGGGATTACAGGCATTAGTCACCGTGCACAGCTGTATTTGTGCATTTCTATCCTACAAGCTAGGTAAGCTTCTTGAAGGCAGGGAGCCATGGTTTTCTCTCTCTCTCTCTCTCTCTCTTTCATTTTTGTGGAGAACGGGGTCTCACTATATTGCCCAGGCAGGTCTTGAACTCCTGGGCTCAAGTTATCCTCTCACTTGTGCCTTCCTAAGTTCTGGGACTACAGGCATGAGCCACTGCACCCAGCAAGCCATGTTTTTTTCTCTCTTTTAATTTTTTTTTTTTTTTTTTAGACGGAGTCTCACTTTGTCCCCCAGGCTGGGATGCGGTGGCATGATCTCGGCTCACTGCAACCTTTCCCTCCCAGGTTCAAGCAATTCTCCTGCCTCAGCCTCCCAAGTAGCTGGGATTATAGGTGTGTGCCACCACGCCCAGCTGATTTTTTTTTTTTTTTTTTTTTTTTTGCATTTTTAGTGGAGATTTAGTGGAGACAGGGTTTCACCATGTTGGCCAGGCTGGTTTCGAACTCCTGACCTCAAGTGATCTGCCTCCCTTGGCCTCCCAAAGTGCTGGGATTACAGGCATGAGCAACCGTGCCCAGCCTCTTTATTAAAAAAAAAAAAAAAATTCTGTGTTTAGCATGCTTCCCAGCAACAGCAAGTTCATACTAAATGACTGTCAAATCTAAACCTTGATCTTTTTTCTCCCTCTATCTTCCCTTTCTCCTTTCACCACAATATAATCCATTTTGCTTCTGCTGGGCACATAGTACCATTCTTCAGAGTACTTGGGACCCATGAAGTAGGCAGAAGGGCTAGGTATAATAAGACATGTGCATTGTCTGTGCAAGAGTGGTATGCAGGGGAGAATATGCACCCACATCTTACTGATTTCGCATGTTTCACATCTCCTCTTTTTTTCTCATTACCACTGCTGTCCCTCCAGCACAGGTCCTTGTCCCTTCACTCCTGGACTAGTGCCATGATCCCCTCCTCACTGCCCTAGCTTGACATTAGCTTTGCTCTCACCCGTCTTGCACCCTGGTCCAAATCAACTTTTATTTGATCACCCCTCTGCTCAAAGACCTACTGTGGATTCTCACTGTTCTACCACATTGAATCTAAATTCCACAGATTGGCCTTTGAGGCTTTTAACCAACTTGTTCTGCCCACCCCCAATCTCTGCAATCTCTTTTCTCGTTATTCTCCTCTCCAGCCAAGCAACTATGCTTATCGACCTGCACATATGGCTTGCTTATTTCTGTGCTTGCTCCTTGCCTTTGAACACATCCCACTTCTCTCTGCTAATTCATGCCTATCACTTCAAGATCCAGCTTAAAACACCCTCTTGTGGGAAGCCAGATCTGATTAACTCCTTCCTGTTCTTTTTTTCCATATTCCACATCACACTTGTCTGTAACATTTACTTCATATTACTTTTTCTTTACTGATGTTTTGCTTTTGAAAAAATAACAGGTCTCATTCATTGAGTACTTACTGTGTGCCAGGCAGTATGCTAAGACATTTTATGTACATTTTTTCATTTAATACTCACAACAGGCCGGGTGCAGTGGCTCATGCCTGTAATACCAGCACTTTGGGAGGCCGACTTGGGAGGACTGCTTGAGCCCAGGAGTTCAAGACCAGCCTGGGCAACATAGCAAGACCCCCATCTCTAAAATTAAAAATAATAATAATAATCCTGACAAAAACCTTTTGAGATAGGCATTCCATTTTGCAGTTGAGGGCATCGCGATTCAGAGAGGTTAAGACACTTTCTGAAGGTCACACAGCAAGGCTGGGATTTGAGCCTTGTCTGATTCCAGAGCTCTATACATGTTCTGATATTGTGCTTTTAAGGCAGGTCATGTGTCTTTGTGAATCTAGTCTCCCCAATGACAATGTAGCCTCTCCAGGGCAGCATTCATTCCCACAATTGTCGCTGGATCACTCCTAGAAATAAGCATAGTGCTCCTCACTCAGGCAACACCCACTGATCCCCTGTTCAGCCTGTTTCCTCCCAGAGCTCTGGTAATATAGGTCTCAAGCCTGTGCATTCTCAAAGTGGTTGCATTACACAATCACCTAGGAAACTGAAAAAAATAAATAAATCCTGATGCCTGGGCTTCACTCATGACCAAAGAAATCATAATCTCTGAGAGTAGGACCCAGGCATCTGTTTTTTTCTTAAAGCACTTAAGGAAATTCTATTGTGTAGTCAATGTTGAGAATCACTCAGAACATAGAAGACTCAGCTGGAAAGCTGTGTCTCTATTTTAAACCCCTTTTATTTCTCAGGAAGCCACATCTCCCCTGCATGCCTTGTCTTCCCTGCCCCCTTCTCTGCCCGTCCATTTGGCTTTTTACCCAACAACATCTGAGGAGTGCAGCAACCATTGGTTGAGGAGGTAGCCGCAAGCCAATTAAACATCGGCTCCAAGCCAGTTCCTAAACCAATGGGAATCCTGTGAATCGCAGGTGGAAAAATCAACATATTAAAGCTTTCTGGGTTTCACAAAGACAAAAATAAAGCAAATAATTTTCTCTTTTAGAAACAGCAAACACTCCACCTCTTAATCTGCTACCAATATCTCCCCCTGGGAAATCGTTTAAGAAAGGAAAGTTGCAACTCCTCTAAGAGCTTCCGCCAGCTGGCAGGCAGGCCTGCCCCCCACCCACAGTGGTCACTGGTATTCAAACAGGAGAGCTGTGGAGGGGGTGGCTGACCAAGACTGCCAGACTTTGCACAGGCGACAGCTGCTTGCCAGTCCGAAAGAGTTGATCTATGGGAATGAATCTGAGGTTCTGGAAGGGCTGGACTCTGGAAGGTGAAATAAGGACAAGGCTCTGCATGTTCCCCTTCTTCCCAGGCCCCCTCTGTTCTGTTCACATGCTCAGACACCCTCTTTTCAATGACTCAAGGTGCGTGTCCCTATGGCAGGGCCCCCCAGCTGCTGTGCACATGGAATGGGTAGAGATGGGCCAAGATATTCATTCCTATAGTTTCTGGGGCAGCCAGGCAGAACCTGGGGTGGACAGAGTCTCTGGTCTCTGGGGCTGCTACATTTACCCCAATGTTCCGCATGAATATAATTTTCTTTTCTTTTTCTTTCTTTCTTTCTTTCTTTCTTTCTTTCTTTCTTTCTTTCTTTCTTTCTTTCTTTCTTTCTTTCTTTCTTTCTTTCTTTCTTTCTTTCTTTCTTTCTTTCTTATTATTATTTATTTATTTATTTATTTATTTTGAGGCAGGGTCTCACTCTGTTGCCCAGGCTGGAGTGTAGTGGTGCAATCACAGCTCACTGCAGCCTTGACCTCTCTGGCCCAGGCAATCCTCCCACCTCAGTGCCCTGAGTAGCTGGGACCACAGGTGTGTGCTATCATGCCCAGCTAAGTTTTGTATTTTTTTGTAGAGACAGGGTTTCACCATGTTGCCCAGGCTGGTCTCAAACTCCTTGGACTCAAGTTATCTGCCCACCTTGGCCTCCCAAAGCGTGGGATTATAGGCATGAGCCACCATGCTGGCCTGTGAATATAATTGTCTATGTGTGCTATTATATGAGAAAAATGGGAAGCAGTGGCCTGGGGGTAGCTCCAAGTTCTCCAGTTTCCCTGCCCTGTGCTGAGGAACTGTCTCAGGCTGATCTGACTCTCCATAGCATTCCTTAGTGCTGGCTGACCTTATTATGTGGTCAAAATGGCATGTCCCAGAGGGCTGAGAAGAGACAGATTAGCCCAAAGAGTCCCAGGGTTGAACCACTTCAGAATTACTGAACCTCACCTAACAGACCCCAATTCTCTTTTCTCAAGTTTACTTCTTCCTCTATTCCCAAGGCCTGTTCCTGAACAGAAGGAGACACTCAAAGCAGGGCTTACCTTGGCATCCATGATGCTGGTCTCCACCCGGGCCACGCCCTGGTTCTCCCGGAACAGCTGGATCTTGCTGATCTTGCTGAACTCGGACAGCACAGTGGTGAGGTTGGTTTTGAGGTCAATAACGTGGCTGATGCCATGACGGGGTCCCACCAGGAGAGTGGTGGCCGACTGCTTCTCATCCTGGTGGCCAAGAATGGCAGGCAACATTCACAGAAAGAAGGGTGGAAGAGGTGGGGAGAGGAGGCAGGAGGAGGAAATAGAAAACATGCATTGGACTCTGCTAATGGGATGTGAAAATATCTGGGGCTCAGTGCCACAGTAGGACAACCTGGAGGGGAAAATGGTCTGGGACAGAAAATGGTTCCTGGGATAGAGCCCCAGATTATGGGTCCAAATGAACACCTTAGCCTCAGCAGCAGGTTGAGTAAAGTGCACAGGCAGAAGGGCTGGCTCTAGCAAAATCGTGAAGTAGGTGAGGTTTGTTTGGAGGCCTTTGGAGCACCCTCCCCTTCCAAGCCCCAGGGACTTTCCATTTGTTGCTGCAGGCCATTTGAGGCCCCCACCCAGTGCTCTGCCTGAGAAGGCGGCATCCTGTGTCTGGTCTTTACCCTCCCCCTACCAACAGCCACTCAAACTTGCACTTCTCACCCAGGCCAAAAACTAAACTGGCACAGCAACTCTGCCTAAGGTGTTGAGGGTTGATTGGGTACTTCATGGCAGCCTCCCTCCTTAAGCAGAGATTTACCTTTTAATGGGCACTCCAGTAGGTATGGCCAATAGAAATTTTAGCAGTGGTAGGTGGGTGGAAGAACGATTTGACAGTGTATGAAGGAGGTGGGAGGGGACAGTGGGCTTTCAGTGTTCTGCAAATCCCAGTATATAAATGGCTACCTCTTGGCCTGAAGGACTGGATTCCCTTAAGAGGTCTTGACAGACTCCTTGGAGGAATCAAGCTTGGGTCCTCTGGCGGCCCATTCTCTGGTATTAGCATCACCCTGAGGAACCTCTTGTGCCTGTCTATAGGCACTTTGATAAGTGGCTTTCCACCGATGTGCCGCACTAGCTGACAATACGCTCCTGGGAGCAAGACAAGCACCTGGATCCAATTAGCAAGGTGATTTGAATTTCCTTTCACCAGGGTAAACTAGCCTAGGGGGGCACAGTCTTAGGGTGGGACCAGCTGTGCCCTGCCCCAGAGCCTTGTTCCTGCAGCAAAGGTGCCGAGCAAGCAGGGGGAGAAGTAGAAGGACTCAGGAAACCTAGGGTAGGGGACTGTGGGAGTATGTGGAACAAAAATGAAATAGAGCAGGGGTTGCCTAACCATGGCCCATGGGCCAAATACCACCCACCACCTATTTTTTATGGCCCAGAAGCTAAGAATGGTTTATAGATTTTTTAATGGTAGGGAAAAAATCAGAAGAGGCATGTTTTGTGACATGTGAAGAGTACATGAAATTCAAATTTTCGTGTCCATAAATAGTTATTGGCACATAGCCACACCCATTTGTTTATGCATTGTCTGTGGCTGCTTTCATAATCTGACAGCAGGGCTGAGTAGTTGCCACAGTTGCCAGTATGGCCCGCCTGCAAAGCCTAAAATATTTACTATCTGGCCCTTTATGGAAAAAGTATGCTGTGCCCCCAAATCAAGGAAGAGGAACAAAAAAAGGTCATGGAGGGATACTCAAAACAAATATCTCCTCCCACTTTATCGTTTTAGCAGAGGCAGGGCCAGGGAGGTAAGAGGTAGAAGGAGGAGGAAGAGGAAGGAAGGCCTTTAGAAATATTTGCCCCCCCCGCCCCCACACCCAAGGACAATAGCCAACAAAGGGCTCCCTCCCCACATCCCCCCATCCTGCCCCACTGACCAGGCCTACAGTGTTGAACAAAACGCCCGTGAAGGTAGGAAGTTCATTCAGAATTCGTAGATACTGGAGCTTTGCCTGAATTGCAGAGCCCTGTGGAAAAACCCATCCAGAAATATGAGAAGCCTGAGGTGCACAGGAAAAGTAAACCCATGTTCTCAACGAGGAGTCTCAATATCCTAGGACAGACACCAGTCAGCAAGTGACACTGTGGAGATGTGAAGATACCCGTTGTAAAACAGCAGCAAGGTTCTAGTTTGGACAGCTCTTTCCTCTAGTATCTCATCTCCCTTTCTAAAATCTTGTCCTACCTCCTGATCTTCATTCCTAAAGTATCCAGCTTACTCATTTTGTTTTTGGTTTAATTCCAACTAACTGACGCCCTACCTAATCCATACCTCTCTCCTGAGATCCTTCAGACCCCTAGAGTCATGTAGATGCTGGTCATTCCCCAGCTGGGGGTCCCACTCAATACCTTTCATACTAAGCACTCCTAAGTCCCAAGCCTGCACTTCAGGCACCTGGTCTCTATCAGCATCCCCTGGGCAATCGAGCCAGAAACCTGTGAGTCACACTGGTCTCCTCCTTAATCATCTCATGTGAGGGCCAGGAGTTACCAGATCATCTGGATACTTACCCCCTAGCTCCTTTTCCAATCTATCCATCCCTCTTCTCTAGCCAGTCATTGCCTTGACATTCCCACCTATGTCAGGGTGACAGCCAGGTTACCTTCAGGACTGACACTCATTTCCCTCTTTCCCTCAAGTGCCTCCACACTTGAAAGTTTTAGAGGGAGCATCCTAAAACATAAGTTTAATCACATCAGCTTCCTGCTTTAAACCCTTCAATGGCTCCCAGCTGCCTAGAGGATGAAGTACAACCTCTTTCCTTGGCACACAAGGCCCTCCATGAACTGACTCCTGCCAACCTCTCTGGCCTCTTCTCTTGCCCCTACCTTCACCCCTTGCACACAGCTTGCATTCTCTGTACTTGCTTAAGCTGAATGATTTACATTTCTGTCCTTGCACCATGGTTTCTCATATTTCTGGGCCTTTGTACAGATGGATCTCCCTGCCTGGGAAACACTTCCTCCCATGACCCATGCCCACGGATTCATCTAGACAAACTCTTATGTGTCTTTCAAGACCCAGGTCTGGCCTTTTCCACCTCCCTCAGGCTGGGCTTAGTGTTCTTCCTCTGTGCTTCCAGAGCACCTGTGCCTAATGCACTGTGTTGGGACTGACTAATGTGTTTCCCCATTAGACTGTGCCTGACTCAGGGGCCAAGACCAGGCCCTCTTCATCTTCATGTTTCCAACCCAAGCACTGGGGTGCCTTGAAAAAAATGTTACTTGAGGAGATGGTGGTGAGCACTGATGCTCAGTTGAGAAGAAAACAATCTGATTAAATATTCACAGCAAGGTGGGAATGGCTTAACTCTCTGGGGAAATTTGCATCTTAAAAGAGAAGCTAGTTGGTAATGCAAGAGATCTGGAATGGGAGGAATGTATGGGGGCGATTGCGTCCCATGTGTACATCTGCATGCTGATTCTAGTGCGTCTCACCACTCTCCTGCTTCTTGGGCAGGAAGCACAGGCAGATTGAATCTTACAAAGCTAAGAAGCTGCTGCCGGGCTTGGGAAAGCAGACAGTGGGAGTCCCTCAGAGCACTAGAAAGTGGAGGCAGTAACCTGATCCCTCGCCATTCCACCCAGTGACCCATTCTCCAGGTCAGGTCTTGTGCCCCCAACTCTCCCCCTTTCCCCTGGGCTGGGGTTTTGTCTCCCAGAATTCCACACCCTAGGACTGATGAATTAGAGGTGCAGAGGTACGTTTCCTTTTTTTACATTTTTTTTTAAATTATTTTTTTAAAAGTAAAGACGCTGTCTCACTATGTTGCCCAGACTGGTCTCAAACTCCTGGGCTCAAGTGATCTTCCTGCTTTGGCCTCCCAAAGCACTGGGATTACAGGCATGAGCCACTACACCAGCCTAGTCATTTCCATGGAAAACATGTGCCTCCCTAGGGTCTAATGCTTTCCACATGATATATGCTCAGTCGGCACTGACTAATTGGTGAAAAGGACCTGAGAATTATCTCCTGCATCTTGGCCCCTTTGCTTTGAGGACCCTGAGCTCTCTCAGTGATGTGTCACTCAGCTGTCTCTTTGGGATGCTCAGCTTGGGGAAGACTCCTCTCCACAACTGCCCCCACACCTGGCCAAGCCGTATGTGCACCTGAGTCAAAAGCAGTGGTGAGGATCCCTAGAGGACCAGACTTTGCTGGGAAACCAATCAGGATCTCCCTGCGGCCAGTAGTGCCTGGAGCACCATGGCCAGTGGCCTACTCTGGATACCTTGGTGCCGCAGGAAGGATGTGTTTGGTGAGCCTTCAGTTGCTGAGAGAGAGATTTCCGGAGGTTCTTCTCTTTGATGCCCTGCAGGAGGGAGGGGGGAAGAAAGGGTTCCAGGCCCCACTCCTTCCTAAAAGCAGAAGAAAAGTAAGAGATTAGTGAGAGAGGCAAAGTGGGACACAGAGAAGATGGTAAGACAGAAATAGACTGAATCTGAGAGGTAGAGATGGAGGAATAGAGACTGGGAGAAAGAAAAAGGGACAGGGACAGGAAAATAACATTAGCCATAGCTCCCTAGTAGAAACTAGCTCTAGGGCTTCACAGTCTAGATATGAGGGACTCCAATTCTCACTCCCATCCCATGCCCTACATTTCTGAAAAGCATAGCATAGCTCAACCAGTGTACCTTTTCCCTATGCAGCTATTCACCCCCCATCCCAAAGGGCCCCAGCACAACTCACTCCACATTCTTGAGCGAGATCTTCTGACTAGGTCGAGTGGCTGAGACAGTGATATAGATGTGGAGCGCAGCAAGGCCCAAAAGCATCTCTGGCTTGGGATCCATTCCAAAGCGTTCTCGAATAACATCATTCCGACTCTGTGAGAGAGGGCAGTCCAAACCTATCAGTTGAAGGAGACATTCCTTCCCCACCCCCTGATCTACTCCCTTACATCCCAGACAATACTCATAGTATCAGTAAGGCATGCTAGATCAAGGGACAGAGGAAGGAGCTCCCCTTGGAGCAGAGACAACAGAGGAGGCTCAGGTCGCAGAGACACTGTTCACTTCATTCAGCAGATACTAGATAGCCTTCTTCTCAGTGGCAGGGGCACACAATGGCAAGGTACAAGCAGACAGTCCAGTTCACTGCAAAAGTGAGACATGGCACCACTCCCTTTCTTTCCTCCTTTTATAAGAGACTTTCCTACTTTTTTTCGTGGGGGTTATACTCACCCCCAAGCCATACAAGGCTCCTTTACTAGCTCGGATGGATACAAGGGGAGAAAGATACTGGGAGGGACTCTCCACAGGGCCCTGACCCAGAAGCCCAGGATGAGAGCTGAATTGCAGGGATGGGGGAGGCATTCTTCTTCTTGGTGTCTGAAGGACAAAAATGTTGATGAGTCAATCTTCTCTATGCTATCCTAGAGGAGGTCTCCAGGAACTACTGGCCAAGGGTATGACAACCCCCAAATGCTGAGGGTCACAGCCCCAGCTATCAATGAGTCAGCCTTGGTTAGACCAGTTGCCCATTTTGTTAAAGTGGAACCAGTATGGACTAAGGGACTAGGGAGCCACAGTGATATCACTGTAATATAGGAGACAGTGGAAAAGGAATACATCATCAATATATACATACATCATCAATACATACATCATCATCAATGATCATCTATGTAGAAAACTACACAAATTACAAAAAACTACTACTACTTTCTACTATGTAGAAAATTACAAAAAACTACTACAACTACAGTTTTCCCTTGGTATCCATGGAGGATTTCTTCCAGGACCCCCATGGATACTGAAATTTGTGGATGCTTAAGTCCTTTATATAAAATGCTGTAGTATTTGCATGTAACCTATGCAAATCCTCCTGTATACCTCTATCACCTCTAGATTACTTATAATGCCTAATACAATTAAAATGATATATAAGTCCAGGTGCAATGGCTCATGCCTGTAATCACAGCACTTTGGGAGGCGGAGACTGGTGGATTACCTGAGATCAGGAGTTCGAGACCAGCCTGGACAACATGGTGAAACCCCGTCTCTACTAAAAATACAAAAATTAGCTGGGCATGGTGGCGGGCGCCTGTAATCCCAGCTACTCGAGAGGCTGAGGCAGGAGAATCACTTGAACTCAGGAGGTGGAGGTTCCAGTGAGCCGAGAGCGAAACTCCATCTCAAAAAAAAAAAAAAAAAAAAAAAGCTATAGTGCTATGTAGGCCAGATGCTATGGTTCATGCCTGAAGTCTCAGCACTTTGGGAGGCTGAGGCAGGTGAATCACTTGAGGTCAGGAGTTTGAGACCAGCCTGGCCAACATGGTGAAACCCTGTCTTTATTAAAAAATACAAAAATTAGCTGGGCGTGGTGGTGCATGTTTATAGTCCCAGCTACTTGGGAAGATGAGGCAGAATTGTTTGAACCTGGGAGGTGGAGGTTGCAGTGAGCCGAGATCATGGCACTGCACTCAGCCTGGGTGACAGAGCAAGACTCTGTCTCAAACTAAAATAAAATAAAAATGCTATGCAAATAGTTATTATATTATATTTTTAAATTTTGCATTTTTTATTATTGTACTGTTATTTTTTATTGTTTTTTGAATATTTTCAAAATCCACAAATACGGAACCTGTAGATATGAAGGGCCAAATGTAGTGAGTTTACCAAGGCTTCAGGATATAAGATCAATACAGAAAAATCAATTGTGTTTCTATTCTCTTAAAAACAAATCTTTTTGTACAGAGATGGGGGTCTCACTGTGTTGCCCAGGCTGGTCTTGAACTCCTGAGCTCAAGCGATCTTCCTGCTTCAGCCTCCCAAAGTGCTGCAATTACAGGCATGAGCCAACATGCCCAACCCCAACTCTATTTGTATATGCTAGCAAGAAATAATTGAAAATTGGAATTAAAATCAAAATCATTTACAATAGCATCAAAAAATATGAAATAATTAGGGACAAATCTGACGAAACATGTGAAAGACCTATATACTGAAAACTACAAAATACTGCTGAGAAAAATTATAGAAGGTATAATTAAATGTAGAAATACTGTGTTCAGGGATTGGAAGGCTCAATATTGTTAGGATGTCAATTGTCCCCAAATTGATCTATAGTTTCAACACAATCCCAATCCAAATCACAGCAGGTTTTGGTAGAAATTATCATGGTGATTCTAAAATTCACATGAAAATGCAAAGGACCTGTAATAGCCAAACCAACTTTGAAAAAGAACAAAGTTGGAGAACAAATACTTCCTGATTTCGAGAATTATTATAAAGCTCCAGTAATCAAGAGTGTGATGTTGACATAAAGACAGACAAGTAGACCAAAAGATCAGAATAGAGAGTACAGGAATAGATCGATCTATCTATCTATCTATCTATCTATCTATCTATCTATCTATCTATCTATCTATCTAAACAACAGATTTTTGACAAAAGTACAAAGGCAATTCAGTGGAGGAAGGATACTCTTTTCAACAAAAGGTGCTAGAACAATTGGATATCCATATGAAAAAAAAAAAAAAAAAACACACATGAAACTTTGATGGATACCTTGCACCACATACAAAAGTTAATTCAAATGGATCATAGGCCTAAAGATAAAACTGTAAATGATAAAACATCTAGAAAAAAAAGAGGAAAATTCTTGTAACCTTGGGTTAGACAAAGATTTTTTAGATATGACACCAAAAGCACTGTCCATAAAAGAACAAATTAGCAAACTGGACTTCATCAAAATTCACACATTTGCTCTGTGAAAGACATTGTTTAGAGACTGAAAAGGAAAGCTACACACTGGAAGAAAATGCTTGCAAATAATATATTTAACAAACGGCTTGTATCCAGAATATATAAAGAACTCTCAAAACTCAATAAGAAAACAACCCAATAAAAAAGCAGGCAAAGATCTAAACAGACACTTCACCCAAGAAGATGCATGGCATCAAATAAACACATGAAAAGATGCTCAACATCATTAGTCATTAGGAAAATGCAAATAAAAATCACAATGAGATGCCACTATGCACTATCAGAATGACTAAAGTAAAAAAAGGATACTGAAAATACCAAGTGCTGATAAGGATGTAAGAAAATGACTCTCATACATGGCTGGTGGGAATGAAAGATGGTACAACTACATTTGAAAACAGTAAAGTTTCTTTACAAAATTAAAGAGGTCTAGCATATGCTCAGACCATTCCACTCCTAAGTGTTTACCCCAAAGAAAAGAAGGCATATGTCCATACAAAGACCGGTACGTGAATGTTCATAGAAGCTTTATTGTAATAACTAAAACCTGGAAACAACCCCAATATTTATCAACAGGTGAATTAATAAACACATTCTGGAACATCCATACCATGAAATACTACTTGACAATAAAAATGAATGAAATAATTGATACATGCAACAACACAGATGGATCTCAAAATCAGTATGCTGAGCCAAATAAGTCAGATCAAAATAAGTGTACATTCCATGTGATCTCATATCTATATAACTCTAAAAAGTGCAAACTAATCTATAGTCACAGAAAGCAGGTCAGTGGTAGCCTAGGGCTGGGAGGGATGAATTACAAAGTGGCCTGAATAAACTTTTGGGTGTGTTGGATATGTTCAATATTTCGATTGTGGTGATGGTTTCATGGGCATAAACATAGGTCAAAACGTGTGGTATTGTGTACTTTAAACATGTACGGCTTATCATTTGTCAATTAGACCTCAATAAAGCTGTTACATGTAAAAAAGAAAGAATACAGCTGAAGTCCATATCATCATGAAGCAGAAGGATAGGGTGGACATGATCTTGTCACTAAATTCTAAAATATTCAAACCAAGGTAATCCTTGGAAGCTTGAATTAAGAAATTCAGGGCAAAAAAAAAAAAAAAATGAGAACTAAACTTATAAAATTCACAGAGCAGCCACAACTCATTGTCTCCTAGAAGGTTGGTAAATGAACCTGAGGCTGTTTGGGAAACGTTCCTAACATTTTAGGTTGTCAAAACAGTCAAAAAGGACAATGACAATGTCTCATAGCACCTCCCTGGGTATTACCATCAGAGACAGATGAAGTTCGAGGTTTTTTTCTCTCATTAAGAGCTGTTGTATGTCCTATGGGCACCTAAAACTCAACATTTCCCAAAATGAACTCATCTTTTCCCTAAACCCATTCCATTGTCTGTATTCTCTAACTTGGGGAATGATACCACCTCTACGAGACACTCGCTAAGTTAAAGCCTATCCATTCTACCCTTTAAATCTCTCTTGAAACCCATCCCACCTCCTTCATCATAGCCCTGGTTCTAGCCCTTGTCATTTCTTCTGGATAACTGCCATTGCTCCCTAGCTGGTGTACTTCCTTAGCACTGTGTGGTCTTTTGAAATTGCTCATCTGACCAGGCTATTCTTCTCTTTTAATAATTTCTGCTCTCTTACTCTCCCGCAGAATTTCTTTACTTTGGCTGCACATTAGGATCACTTGAGGAATTTAAAAAAATACCAGTGTTTGGACCCCACTCCCATAGATTTTGATTCAACTGGTCTTGGATGGGGCACAGCATTTTCCCAAAGCCTCCCAGATAATTTTAATGTGCATCTAAGCTTAAAACCACCATCATAAAGCAGAGGTTCTCAAAGTCTTTTGGGCATCAGAATCCCCTGGAAGGCTTGTTAAAACACAGAGTACTGAATTCTACCTCCAGAGTTTCTGACTCAGTAGGACTGGGCTGGGGCCTAAGAATTTGCATTTCTAACAAGGTCCCTGTTGATGCTGATGCTACCACTCCAGGAAGCATGAAATTGCAAAGAATCTATAATAGCCACACTTTAAGAACTGCCGCCCAGCCTCAATCATAAAGTCTATGCTTGCCTTGGCGTACCAAAAGCCTTTGTTCACTACTTCCTGTCTCTCCAATTTTATTCCCTACTCCTCTTTACCTCACATCCCATATTCTAGCCATAAAAAATCACTCATGGTTATCTCATGATCCCATGCTGTTTCATGCCACCATGGCTTTGTAAATGCAAGGCCCTTTGCTTAGAGTATGCCCCCTCCATTCCATCTCTCTACACAACAAACTCTCATTCATTCTTCAAGGCTAAGAGCATGCATATATCACTTTTTCCATGAAGCGTGCACCATCTGTCTTGCGTAGAGTTGGAAAAATGCTTCCTGAGTGCCCTCATCTTCATTGCACCCTGCTGCTGTCATATTTATTGACGCACATATAAGCTCTAGTGAGCCAGGACAGTTCTTTATTCACTTCTGATTGCTAGTACCTAGCATAGGGCTTAACCCAGAGTAAGCGTCTAGTAAATGTTTCTGGATAAACTGAATTGGGAATCATCTCATACTGGAGCTAGGTATTGGGGGTTGGGACCCGTTGAAACCCAAATGGGCTTGTTAAACTTTAGGATCCCGTGAGGATGCCAGAGTTACTGGGATTGCTTGTTTCTGAAAACTGATGAGATCTGAGTGGACAAATAGACAGGACTTTGAGCTACAGCCAGCTCAGGTCACCAGGCCAGCCAACTTGGCCATGGCCTACAATGGTAGCAGAAAAGGAAGGAAAGGGCCTTCAGGGCTACCTGGAGGTTGGAAAAACTTATATAGCTACTTCATTGTGATGGCAGAACAGCCTGCCTGCTTCTTTGTCTACTGGTCTGTCCGTGTATCCCCAAGCCAGACTCTACCTGGATGTATAGGTACTCAAAAGCAGCAGGATCCCGACGCAGCAGCTCCACAGGGTCTTTGGGAAAGAAGCTTATTCGGAAGAGACATTTCATTCCGTGATAGTGTGTCCGCTGTACCACCTGAATTCCAGGGATGAAAGGGGAGAAGAAAAGAGATCTGGAATCAATGGCTGGGGAGTTGGGCAGGCAGCTCAGTGGCTCCTTAAGGTGGGGCTTGGGGCAGAGCTAAGCTGTTGTTTCCTACTCTGTCTCCAACCTGGCTGATTCCACTTATCCTCAGAGGAAAGTAGTGGGGAGTCAGGTCTTTTCTACACTTCTGACCCAAAATACGAGGAATTTTCAAATCACTTATCTAGGACATGACTTTTATCAACCATTGGGTCTAAAGCCCAAGACACTAGGCAGGAAGGGAGGGCTCCTGGCAATGGCTCAGACTCTTTTCTTGCTGTGGGATTCATGCCTTTACCTTGCAGAGGGGCTCAGCCTCAAGCAGAGTAAATTGCTGATTAGAGTAAATCAAAGGTTTAAAATATTATTTCAAGGTACAGATGAAACATCTTGGCACTGTATTGATAATTGTTGAACCTGGGAATGGGTAATAGGGTTAATGATACTATATTCCTCCTACTTGTGTGTATGTTGGAAAGTTTTCATAATAAAAAAGTTTAAAATCCCATTTGGAACAACAGACCAACTGAATTCAAAGGGTTGCTTGGGGGTGAGGGAGGTGCTTAGGCCTCCCTCCAGGCAGGACGCCCACAACCTTTCCTTCCCACCAGTGAGTCTCTGTATTGCATTTGGCTGAGAGCTAAACTTGAATCTCTCTTTCCAAAAATCCTTTCATCTTTTTGTGTCTGATTTGGGGTTTTGTTTGGCTTTCATGTAGGCTCTGAAAAGGTATTTCTTCCACTGTGCCTCTCCAACTCTGTCCCACCCTACTTGGTAGTACCGATTGGCTTTGATTGCATCTCTGACACTTCTTGGTGCTTCACTGTTGATGAAATGCTATCCAGGAATCCTGGATTTCCCTAGCCCTTTTCCATATGGTGAGGGCTAGAAAGACCGGATACTTTTTCCTACTCTACCTTGTAAATTGATGTGGGTGACATGCCGCCTATTTTTGGCCCTACTCAGCCAATTCCCAACTCCCACTTGTCCTAGGATAAGTGGGAGTTGGGAATTGGCTGAGTAGGGTCCACTCCCTGACCCTTCCATAACAGCCTTCATGCAAAAGGCCAAGTTTTCTCCCAGGAAGCAGAAAAATCTATCATGTAGGGTTTCCAGGAGACAGAAGACTTGCAACTGCTCCTTATCTCAGCATTCTGGGTGCCATGTGGTGAATCACCCCATACTCTTCCCCCTAGAGACAAAGACTAATGATCTTCATGCTCTTCTCAGCTCACAAAGGCCAATGCCAAAAGCCTTCTGGAGGTGGATAATACCAGCTTTGGGTGAGAACTGTGACTTCTGGGAACCGGCTGAGCATATCATTATAAATTTTCCAGACAGGGAGTGCCTTGGGTCTTCTCTACTAGAGGCCACATGCAAAGCTATCTGTAAAAAAGAGTTACTTACATAAGCCAGGGGTTGCTTGTCCTGAAGAAGCAGAAACTTGTGATTCTGTTCTGGCCCGGCATACTCAAGGACAAGAGCAAAGTGCTCAATGTACCTCAGGGAAAGGCGGTCCTGTAATGTTACCATCACATCCTGTGGGACCGAAAAGAGCCTTGAGAGGGAGATTAGTTCTGGCCCTAAGCTATTCTAAGCACCAAACATGGGAGGGGGGATTAAACACCAAGAAAAGAAATATAGTCCTGGGGAGAAGGCTGCAACACTGGCCTTTATGGTAGCCCAGCCTCTGTGATCCACAATGAGGAAAGTGACCCATGAGTGCTGCTCAGAGGCCTGGGCCCTGGGGAGAGGTGCAGGGGGTTAGAGATAGGTGTTTCTGAATTTCACCTGGGCAGGCATATGGCAAAAGAAGGTCATGTCTCTCCCTCTCTGACTCTCTCCTTCCATTCAACAAATTATCTTTTAAACGCTTACTAAGTGCCAGGCACTGTGTTGGTTCTCCCTTCACCTTCTCTTATAAGTCAGAATATCCACTTGGGATAGTCTGTCAACTCTTAGGAATGAACAAAAGCAAAAGTGACATTTATATGATTAAAAAGCGTACTATTTCTGGATTCATAATCTAAATCAGATGACTTGAGTTACTGGCAAAGTGTTCATTTTTGACCATAACTGGATTTTATAGATGATCAATTTAGCAACTTGAAAAATGTATCCATGCAGAGGAACTATGTCATGTGTTTTGTGTACAGTCATAAATCTGACTACTTCTGGGTTCTATCTGCTCTGCTGCCCTACTTTTAATATTAGGGTGTCTGAAAACATTTCAGTAGGGTTTGCACAAATGTCAGTTCTGAGACTTCTGCCACTGATTTGCTGTGACTTTGGCTTATACACTGGGCTCCAATGTGTGTGTTCATGGAGTCAGCATCTCTCAGCCCCCAAAGGCTGGAAAGAATCAAACTTGGGAATATGAAACATCTTTACAACTGCAGTTGCCAAACAAGCCCCTCAGTGAACACTGAAAGACGTTCAGTTATTCAAATGTTAGGCTGGAAATTGGTGGGTACTTCAGAGCATCTCTTGTGTTGTCCAAGTAGACACAGAGGCGCCAGTGTTGCTGGGGCTCTGTCAGGGACAGATGAGGTTTTCTTTGCAGTTTGGCTGCACTGGGATTGTGGACAGCCAATCCGGCGATTGCCAACTGGTGTTACAAGTGTAACAGCCCCTGTGCCAGGCTGTCAATTCACCCAGGTACCTCTCTGGGACAAGTGGCTTGGCAGCCTGTCAAAGCTCCAATAAGTCGCCAGCACACCCTTCCTGGAGTCAGATTGAGATCACAAGTGAGGGGAACACTGCTGTCTTGGAAGGCTGGGGCTACCTGGAAGCCACAATGGTGCTGATGATGTGAGGTGGGAGAACTTCAGAGAAGACTCCAAGGGGAAAGAGAGGGCACTAAACACTCCAGTATGGAGACAGAGTCCACAATGGACATACCATCCCATGAATAAACCACCAAGGAGGATTCTGACACAAAGCGATATTCACATCTGGAGTAGGCACATTTGGACACCTCCTGGGTGGTCTAGTTCTGTTTCAATGCCCCCTCCCATGCCCCCTTCAATAGCCAAAAGAACATTCTATGGCACCCTAAGTCGTATGTTTTGGTCCTAGGTCCCGTGGGGGACCCACCTAGGCCTAAGCCTTTCAAAAAAATTCTCCATTCAGGGACTGTCCCACTCCCTGCAGAATACTTAGCTTCTCCAACCCTAAAACACAAAATGCCAGTAGCACACCAAATGATTGGGATGACCTAAAACATCCTTAGACACTTCCAAAAGCTCTCTAAGAGTGGGAAGTACCAATCCTGGTTGAAAATCACTGGCAAGACCCATTCTGAGCACCTGATAACTCCTCTTAGCAAACGTTTGTTGGTCCAAGAGTTTCTTTTTTTTTCTTTTTTTCTTTTTTTTTTTGAGACGGAGTCTCGCTCTGTCACCCAGGCTGGAGTGCAGTGGTGCAATCTCGGCTCACTGCAAGCTCTGCCTCCCAGGTTCACGCCATTCTCCTGCCTCAGCCTCTCCGAGTAGCTGGGACTACAGGCGCCCGCCACCACGCCCGGCTAATTTTTTTGTATTTTTAGTAGAGACGGGGTTTCACTGTGGTCTCGATCTCCTGACCTCGTGATCCGCCCGCCTCGGCCTCCCAAAGTGCTGGGATTACAAGCGTGAGCCACCGCGCCCGGCCCAAGAGTTTCTTTACTTATAGGATTGCCTTGGTCCCAGTATGGGAACCACAGGGTACCTGTGGACCAAGCTAGGTTTTCTGGGTAGACACTGTAGCTGCCCAGCAGTTTGGGCGGCATTAGTTGCATTAAAATACTCATTCTGGGGATGGCATTCTCTTTCTGGAGAGAGTCCAGAAGATGCAGGAATGGATATTTCTGTCCCAGAGCAGAGTTGAATCTGGGGTGAATCATATCATCACTTCTATTCCTAAGGATTAGAGGAAAGTCACTAGGACTTTCTGACACCTGGCTGAGCTGTAAAGAATCACAGCTCAGTAATTGCTCTTCCTGTGAAAAGAACAGCCAAAGAGGCTGTGGCTGGACATTTCAAATCTTGGTTCAGTGCTTGAGATCAGGTTGTTATTTAAAAAGGAAGGCATAACTAAGCTAATCTCCCAAGAGACTGTGTTTATTTCTGTGCATAAACTTGTGTAGGTGTTATTGTATCAATATAAATCACTTTTGCTTTATAAATGGCTTAATGATCTTCATATTGCTTAGTTCTTAAAAGTCCTGAAGGACCCCATGTAACACAAACACAAAGCAGTTCACAAGTATAAGTGCACACACACGGTTTAACAATTACTAGCACACAGTTAGGCATGCAAACTTCTACCACCACTCTCATCTGGGACTGCATTTTTGCAGCCTTGTGCTAACAAGCATCCAGAGCTTAAAGGCCACCTTACTCCAGTGGCAAGCAGCTATGTGCAGACTCAGAGGAATACAGGACACACAACCGCATGTACTCTGGAGAGGGCAATGCTGACCAGGGGGAGGAGACTGTATGTACCTTAACAGTGGTCCGACCATCAAATGTGAATGACTTGATCTGCCCATTTTCTAAGAAAACCTTCAGGACGTTGGGGATGAGGAGGAGAGCTTCCTTCTTCATCATTTTCTGTGAACAAGCAGGGAAAGGACAAGGAAAGGGGCTCATTTAGAAGGAGGTACGAAGCCAGAGGAAGGGTGTGAAAAAGGAGAGAGAAAAGGTGATGGAGACAGAGAGCCAAAGGTGTAGGAGGACAGAGACAGAGGAAAGAGCAGATCAATAATACATGGGGACCAGAACCAAATTCCCCAACAAGACACTGAGCCATAACAAACGCCCGCCTCCATTTGACATCACGGAGCACCCACATTCTACTGTAGTTCAAACCTCCACAGATCAGAGCAAAGGGATCACCGCACACCCCCTGAAGGGCTGATGAGAGGCCTCCTTTGGAGTCTACCTCACCCACCTGATCTTATCTCTGACATTTTTTTGAACACCTTCTACAAAGCTTCTAGACTGATCTTATCTCCTGATACCTCCCTTTCCCTGAGGCCCTTCACAAGCCAAGATCATGTCCTGTCAAGGCCTTTGCTCTGCCTTTTCCCCTCCCTAGGCCCTTTCTGACCTGGCCCCTGCCTAGTCTCCACAGTCACGTCTTGCTATTCCTAGTACCCACACCTCTTTCACACCTCCATACCTCTGATGATTCTTCATTATTCAGGGACTGTCGCCCTCCCTGCACAACACTTAGCATCTCCGACCCTGAGACATGAAGTGCCAGTAGCACACCAAAGCATTGGGATGACCTGAAACACCCTCAGACATTTTCTTTTCTTTTTTTTTCTTTTTCTTTTTTTGAGACGGAGTCTCGCTCTGTCACCCAGGCTGGAGTGCAGTGGTGTGATCTCGGCTCGCTGCAACCTCTGCCTCCTGAGTTCAAGTGATCCTCCTGCCTCAGCCTCTCTAGTAGCAGCTGGGATTACAGGCGAGAGTCACCACGCCTGGCCCTCAGACATTTTCAAAAGCTCTCTAGGAGTGGGAGGTACTGACTCCGATTGAGACATTCTTAATAAAAATTCATTAAATAAAGACTATTCTCTTTCTCTGAGGACTCTAAAAGAAAGAAAGAAAGAAAAAGCTGTTCCCTCTGCCTTTCTCTTTTCCTCTTTGGCAAACTCCTGTTTATCCTACAAAACCCAGCTCAAATATGTATTCTGTAAAGCCTTGGTCTAATATCATCAGATACCTGGACCTGGTCTTTCCATGCATTCCTATAGCAATTTATGCACACTTCTCACAATGCTCTCACCTGGGCCTGGACTCCCCCAGGTCCCGACCTGTGATGAGGCTGCTATGGTCCATACTGGCGGCAGCATGGAGGAGGGTGCTGTTGTAACATCAGGTAATTTCACGAGTGCAGCGAGAGTTGGAAGATTGATGTCTGTCTCTCACCCAGACAAGAGCCTCACACTATGCCTGGTGGCCTGTCCGAGAGAATGAAGTAACTCTAGGTGGGTCCTAGCTACTCTGTGGCATTTGCATTCAGATTAGACTGGAATGGGGGGCATTGTTACGCCTGTAGACTAGCGTATTTTGTTTTGTTTTGATTTGTTTTTGAGACAGGGTCTCACTCTATTGCCTAGGCTGGAGTGCAGTGGTACAATCACAGCTCACTGCAGCCTCAAACTCCTGGGCTCAAGTGATCCTCCTACCTCAGCCTCCCAAACAGCTACGACTACAGGCATGTGCCACTATACCTAGCTAAATTTTTTACTTCTTGTAGGGACAAGGTCTCACTATGTTGCCAAAACTCACCTTTATCATATTTTTGAAGGATATTTGTCTTTCACAATCAAATGGTGAAATGAGAGCACAAAGACCATGTCCTATTTATCTTTGTAGTCCCAACACTAAACAAAGTTCCTGGCACACATTTGGTGCACAATAAATGGCTGCTGAATGAATGGGCAGTAGGTACTTGATGTGCACTTACTGAATGATCACTCTCATCCCAACCATTTCCCTGGGCCAACATCATCATCAGTTCTATAGGAATGGAAAAGCTGCAGAGATAACCAGATTCCTTAATTCACTGGGCATTCATTGAACCTCTACTGTATGCCCAACACTATGCTAAGTCTCTATGAGAGCTACAGGAGATTTAAATCCAGTCTTAAATTCTTGTTGTAGTGACTTGGCACACATACACATTATAAAACCAAAACAAACCAACAGGTATAAGATGGCCAAAGTTTCCTAGATAAGGCAAATTGGATTTTGATTTTGAAGGAGACAGTGGGTGTGGATGATTTGAGAAGCCAGATGAGAACAGTCTAGACCTAGAGACTGTCATGGATCATGGACAAAGCATGGAAAAAGGAACAAGCAAATCCTCTTGGGTTGGGGTATGGTTGATGGTGGTGAGGAGCCAAGAGACAAGCTTGGCTGTGGTCAAGCCAAGGTGGGAAGTGATGGGATATAAAATTGGAAGAGTGTGACTCCCTGGTCTCCTCCCTGATCTTGAGATGCCTTGCTCCTGCCAGGCCCAGAGGCCCTGGATCCCAGTGGTGGCAGGTTTTATTTAGCACACTGGGTTGGACTCAGATAATTACTTAATTGAATTTGCTTAAAAATAGAGTTGGCAAGGAACACCCACAAGATTTACTTTTGCTCTGGCTGCTTAATAAAGCCTTGGAACACGAAAGGAAAGGGTTGATAGGAGAGCCTGGAGTCACCTGGGCCTGGACTCCCCCAGGTCCCGACCTGTGATGAGGCTGCTATGGTCCATACTGGCGGCAGCATGGAGGAGGGTGCTGTTGTAACATCAGGTAATTTCATGAGTGCAGCGAGAGTTGGAAGATTGATGTCTGTCTCTCACTCAGACAAGAGCCTCACACTATGCCTGGTGGCCTGTCCGAGAGAATGAAGTAACTCTAGGTGGGTCCTAGCTACTCTGTGGCATTTGCATTCAGATTAGACTGGAGTGGGGGGCATTGTTACGCCTGTAGACTAGCTGTGCCTGTAACTTAGCTGTGAAGTATGGAGAGGGGAATCATGGTGGAAGAAGGAGAAAGCGGAGAAGGGGAAGTAGAAGGGAGAGGAAGAGAAGAGAGGGGGAGGGGAGTGGGGAGGAAGGGAAGGAGTTCTTCACTGGGTGGCCTGCCCTTGACTGATTACTCTGCAATGTTGAGATGGGATAGGATGCGCCTGTTCATACTTCCCAAATCCAAGTCATACGTCCTCTGGGTTTTCAAGCACTCAGAATGCAAATATCCTCCTGGTGACTTGGACCTCGGGGTCTGTTTCACCCTGATTTGCAGGGACTCCATATTACTCCTTTTCCTCTCTGCTCACCAATTATCACTTCTCTTAAACCTTTTCTTCTAGGATTGACACAGATTCCAACCATCAATTATTCAGACAGCTTGCCCAGTGGGGTCCTGTAGTCCCCTGGGTTTGCCAGCCTTCCTCATGCAGAGATGGAGGAGGGCATAGGCTGAGTTTGGGAATGAGAGGCAGGGAAATGGAGATGGAAGACACCTGTGTCCTCTATCCCTTCTGCTCACTAACTCTGCCTCAAATAATACAGAAGTGCCTGGTACCCTGCTGATTTCCCTGCTCTGGGCCTGCTATCTTCTCCCAACAACTGTGGCTGTGCCTCAGTACGTAAATGCCAAGGGCCTCCAGACAGCTCTGCCTATCATAGCTATCAAAGGCACACAAGTGCCTGTTAGCTCTAGCTATCCCCTCTGTCCCCACCGGGTTATCACTAACTTCTGCAGATTCCTGAGGGACTTGGCCAGAATGCATGACTGCTTGACACACTTCTTGTCTGCTCTTCACCTGCCTCTTCTCATTTGCACATCTGGAGCTGACAGTTCATTGCATGTAAACCTCCCAAAGCAGTAAGAAACACTGTGGCTGGCCAAGACTCCCCAAATTGGCAGCTGCATGGCATGGGCTGTCAAATATTACCTGTTCTTCGAAACAATACCACCCAGTAGTAGATTTTGTATTGTCTCAATCTGAACCACTTGTCTCCCTCAACATTGCTGAGAGGTATCCGGTAGCAAGGAACAGGTATTTATTTTGCCTCCCCTCTGGTGCTAAGAACATAGCAGGTGCCTAATAAAAACTTGGTGACTTAATGAGAGTCTGTATCATTTCCCTTAGGCAACTTTACTCATCACTGCATGGCCTTTTTCGGTCAAGATATGGAGTTGCAAGATCACTTAAATGTGAAGAGAGCTCAATTTCACCAGCCACTCATTCCCTGGGTCTTCAAGAAGCCATTATTTCCTTCCTGTTTCTATCAAGTAGCAAAAGATGTTTATGGAGCACTTGCTCTGAGTGTAAGCTACTGTGTTAGGGATGGAAATTTCTCTAGGCATCAGAAGGATCTTGAGTGAATCAATATATATTCCTTCTCCCCACAATGCCTGGGGCCTCTCTGGATGTCACATATCCCTCTTCACTCACTACTTTTCCCCCTCCAGCACCTGGATGCTCCCACTCTAACCCATTCGGAAAGCTGTCCACTATAAGAAGCCCCAGAGCAAGAGCTTGACAGCCAGGCAGATTATGGCCAGGGGCTGAGGAGACGGAGCTGAAGCTACACTTACTGCATCTGTTTCTCCAACTGCCACCTGCTCAGAAAATCGAACCTTCACAGGATTGGACCTCAACTTGGCCTTCTTCGCGGCACTGATGAAAGCAGATTTTGGGGACTGGAAAAAGAACAGAGAGATGGTGAGTTCTCCATATCTAGGGAAAGCCTAACCTTTGTCACGTCAGAGTTAAGATGTCCCAGTACAGGTACACTTTGCATTACTGATCAAGGAGTCAATAAACAAATATTAATTACCTATTAGGTGCAAGGCAATGTGCTAAATGCTTCCCTATGTAATTGGTGTGTCCTGAAACAGCTGGGCATGAATTGAATTTGGGTAGATTGAACTCCATTATTAATACTCTAGGCCTAGGGGAGTTTGCAAAAGTTCTTTAGTAATAACATACAGTTTTTATATATTTGGTTTTCTTAAAGTGAGATAGACCTAAAGGGTGTCTTTTTATTATTATTATTATTATATCTGAATATAAGCATCCCAAAGAATTTACAGAAATGATCTTGTTTACCTCACAGACATGCCCTGCCCCTAGGAAGGAGATGCATAATAAATACTATTTTAGATGCGGGAGAAAGGAGACCTAGCACTCCAAAAGGATTTATCCACAGTTACTACATTATTGGGGAATAAAGATGTGAGAGATTTAACCCAAGTCTCCTGGCTTTCTAGTTTTGGGCTCTGCACCACTTTGTTTATCCAGTTCTGTAAGAAATGCCCAAAAAATTAGCCAGGCTTGTGTTTATTTATTTATTTTTAGACGGAGTTTCACTCTTGTTGCCCAGGCTGGAGTGCAATGGTGCAATCTCGGCTCACTGCAACCTCTGCTTCCTGGGTTCAAGCGATTCTCCAGCCTTGCCTCCTGAGTAGCTGGGATTACAGACATGTGCCACCACACCCAGCTAATTTTGTATTTTTAGTAGAGATGGGGTCTCACCATGTTGGCCAGGCTGGTCTTGAACTCCTGACCTTAGGTGATCCACCTGCCTCAGCCTCCCAAAGTGCTGGGCTTACAGGCCACCATGCCTGGCTGGCTTTTTAGTTCTTGAAAACTCTCCCACAATTTTATCGGAAGCATGATTAGCAAACACTGGAAACTAAGCGTTTCCTGGGTGCCCCTTGGATTCTAGCTCCCTGCTGAGCTCCATAAGGCCCAGCAATTAGGAATACAGGAGTCGTGCTGAGGGGCATCCTCATTGTCTTTGGGGGGCCATTTATTCATTCATTTGACAAATTTAGCAAGGGCCTACTACATGCCACACAGTGTTCTAGGTGATGAGGGATAGAGCAGTGAATAAGACAGACAAAACTCCCTGGCCTCATAGAGCGTCCATTCCAGCAGGAATAGACAGACGATAAATATCTTTTAGGTAGCAAAGAAGGACTATGAGGAAAAATAAGGCAGGGTAAAGGACTACACAAGAGAATGAGTGAGTTAGAGTGGGAGAAGTGAGGGTATTATTTTAGCGATTTTGAAATACATAATACATTATTATTAACTATAGTCACCATGCTGTGAAATAGATCTCAAAAACTTATTCCTCCTGTCTAACTGAGCCTTTGTATCCTTTGAACAGCATCTCCCCATTCCCTCCCAACCTTAGCCTCTAGTGATCACCATTCTATGCTCCACTTCTATGATTTTGACTTTTTTAGATTCCGCATATAAGTGAGATCATGTGGTATTTGTCTTTCTGTGTCTGGCTTACAATAATAATTATTATTATTTCACTTAGGATAATGTCCTCCAAGTTCATCCATGTTGTAGCAAATGACAGGATTTACTCTTCTTAAAGGCTGAATAGTATTCCATTGTGTATTTATACCACATTTTCTTCATCCATTCATCTGTTGATGGCAGACATTTAGGTTGTTTCCATATCTTGGCTATGGTGAATAGTGCTGCCATGAACATGGGAATGCAGATGGCTCTTTGGCATACTAATTTCAATTCCCTTGGATATATATCCACAAGTAGGATTGTGCGGGTTATATTTTTAATTTTTTTTTTTTTTTTCTGAGAAGGAGTCTTGCTCTGTCGCCCAGGCTAGAGTGCAGTGGTGCGATCTTGGCTCACTGCAACCTCTGCCTCCCCAGTTCAAGTGATTCCCCTGCCTCAGCCTCCCGAGTAGCTGGGATTACAGGCAGGCATCACCATACCCAGCTAATTTTTGTATTTTTGGTAGAGATGGGGTTTCACCATGTTGGCCAGGCTGGTCTCGAACTACTGACCTCAAGTGATCCACCCACTTTGGCCTCCCAAAGTGCTGGGATACAGGTATGAGCCACGGCTCCCGGCCACTGTGGGAGGTTATTTTAGACAGGATGGTCAGGGAAGACCTCTCTGAGGATGAGACATTAAGCAGAAACTTAAGGAAGTGAGGGAAAGCCACCAGGTTATCTGGAGAAAGCCTTCTGGGCAGAAACTACAGTAAAGGCCCTGAGGTGAATTGAGGTGTATGAAGAACAGCAAGGAAGGCCAAGGTGGCTGGAGTGGCGTGATGGAGGGGGAGCAAGAGGGGAGCTGCTCAGAGAGGCAGCTGGGGGCTGGGTCATGTAGGACCTTGTAAACCACGGTGAGAACTTTGGATTTCACTCCACTAGAGGGATTTGATTGAACAGAGTCTGATGTGCATTTTAAAAGGAAGCCTCTGGTTGCTGTGTGGAAAACAGAGCGTAGGAGGGCAATGGCAAGAGCATGGAGACCAGTTGGGGGTCTCTAAGTACAATATTTGTAACTGCAATAATGTGGTTAAAACATAATGGAGGCTTGGGCTAGGATGGTAATGATGGAGTTGAAAAGTGAGTGAATTCTGGATGTATTTTGAATACTGAATTAGGATGATATGTTGACTGATTGGACATGAGAGTGAGAAAAAGAGAGACTTCAACTGAAAGAATGGACTTGCCATTTACTGAGATGAAGAGGACTAGGGAGTGAATCAGGTTTGGGGTTACTTCAAACCACCACGCCTATGGGCCTTGCCATGGAGCCCGAGTCCTACAATCAGGAATTTCTTTGTGTTAAGGCCCTGAAGGTCCCTGCCAGCTGGGAATACGCTAAGCTATTATCTACCATTTACACTGCAGTTGAGATTCATTTACCAGATCAGCCACAGGAGGGCAGGGCCCTAAGATACACATCAGAAACAAACGTCCTCATTGTGTCTTAGGCCCTGGTCCCAGCTGTGTTCTCTGTCAGAGCCAGCAATCTCATTCCCACAGAGGGGAGATTGCAAAAAACCACTTGTTTCACCTGAGTCTAGCAGGAACTCAGGCAGTGAGTGTCAGTCCTGGCTGCATAGTAGAAATGCTGGGAAGAGCTTTTAAAAATCCTGAAGCCCAGGGCCCACCCCAGACCAATTACATCAGAATTCCTGGGGGTGAGGTCTGAGCATCAGTATTTTTTTCAAGTTTCTGATGATTTCCAAATGCAGCCAAGATTAAGAACCATTGAGCTACAGGAACCTTAGACTTCTCATCCTGAGCCAAAGGGGCAATTCGTTGGCAGCAGACAATATAGCACAATGAAATCCAGAGCTGGAGATCGTTGCAGAAAGTGATTACAGTATTGATTATACATGGAGTTGATAAATGCCTTTGTGTGTTGCATAGCCTGGTGCTCCAATCCTGAGCAGGGGCTTCAGGCTGAGGCAGAAGCAAGAGAAAGGGGCAAGATAGAAAGATCTGTAGCTATGCTCAGGCAGCTGTGTTTGATTCCATCTCCACAGTCATCCAAAGTTCCACCAAGGTGCCACAAACATGAGGCAAGTGGACTCTTTCTACCTGACAGTCACCTCTCTTCTCTGCCATCATCTGCCCTCAGATGCCTGCATGGCACAGTGAGTAGAACGAGGCATCTCTAGAGACCTGAATGGGCCATGCAGCTCAACCTTCATTTTCACATGTGAAACAGAGGCCTGGGAAGAGGATATACTTTACCCAAAGTATTGAAATAATTGAGTAGCAGAGCCGAAACCAGAACCCAGGTTTCCTGAGCCTTTGCTTAGTGGTTGTTCCCCCACAGCAGGCTAAAGCTGGGAGTCCTTTCCTGGTCTTTCATCCACTGGTTCTGGTTCTACCTTGGTGTTATGTAATGGACTCAAACAAATGAAGAACCCCAACTGGTATCCTTTTATGTATTCACCACAGTGAAGAGGATGGCATCCTTGCTATCCCTACCAAAGATGCAAGATTAGATCCTGTCCTAGAGAGTTTGTTTGTACCACTGAAAACAAAGATTCAGTTAATTATAGGCACAAACCACAAAGGAGAAAACGAAATTGCCAATATTTTCAGGGATTATAATCATTTCCAGGTGTCTGTTTCAGAGTTATTTTCAGCTTGTTTATACTTCATTCCTCATTGACCCTTGTCCTGTTGGTCTCTAAGATTCCATCCTATTCTCAGTCTTCAGCCTTGATGCTGGTGACTCATTCTTTGCCAGCTGGTCTCTGCTAGATGTCATGGAGTCACATCTAGCCTTATGCTCAGACACAGGTGAGGCCTGCTTTGCAGTGATATGAGGGGCCTCTCAGAGGCCTCCATGTCCCAAAGCATCTTCAAAGCTCAGCTGTGGGGCTTGAAGTTCGTAATATTAGGGGCACTCCTTTGAATTACAATGTTGAGAATTGGGAAGGCCCTGGTCAAAATGTGAATGCGGTAGCAGGAAGGCATAATACACTTCAGGGGCCAGCAAATTACAGGCCTACATAGGCCAAATCTTGCTCACCACCTGTTTTTGTAAATAAAGCTTTACCGGAACACAGCCGTGATCTTCATTTATGTATTGCCTATGGCTGCTTTTGTGCCACCACATATGGCCTGCAAAGCCTAAAATACTTATTATATGGCCCTTAAGAGAAACAGTTTGCCAACCTCTGGACTAATTCATAACCATGCACTAACCAGCTGTTTTTAAAACGTGTCCGATGATAAGAATCACTGAGGAGTGGTTGTTAAAGCACAGATGCCTAGGCTCACACCAGATTTTAAAAGTTAGAATCTCTGGAAGAGTGGGGCCCAGAAATTGACATTGTTGAAGACATCCCAATCCATTAAGCCTAGATTAATTGAGCACCTTAAGGCTGGAATGTTTGAGCTCTTCACTGACCCTATTTTTTTCTCCAAGCAACTGGGAATCTCATTTTGCAACAGGCACCCTTTCTGGCTAAAACGAATTTTGGCTTGAAACACGGGACTAGAATTGCTAAGTACCTCTGGGGCCACTGCAAGCCGCTTGAAGCAAATATGAAGCCAGCAGCTTGGTGGAATAAGGAATAGAAGAGAGTCTGCCTTTCCCTCAGCGCAGAATTCAGCAGCTGGTTATTTTTTGACCATTTTTTAAATTTGTTGTCTGTATTAGTACAGATGTCAGGGTTGTGATCACTCAAATCTTGACCAAAGTCAGGTATAGGGCCAAATATTTTAGAGCAAGATAGGGTCCCGCTTTGGTAACAAAAAAATGAAACTCAGGTTCTTGAAGCTTTGACTGATTCGCCCTTCTAGCTCACTGCCTTTGACACCTGAGCCTACTTATAATCAATTCCTATAGCAACCACTGTGGGAGCCTAGGACAATGAAGGACCATCCTGGGAACCAGGGGGCCTTCCTTCCCACACTCAAGACTGCCTGGACGTGAACATAACCTCTGCCTGACTTCCAAAGCCCGCCACAAACTACACCTGGCTCTCTAACCACCTCTCTCCAAGATCACCTTTTGCTGTACTTGGTGGTTCTATCCACAGCTCCCTGCACACACTGGGCTTGTTATCACTCCTGGACCCACCTCATGCTGTTTCCTCCCTGTCCCCATCCTTCAGGGTCTAGAGTGTCCCTCTGACTAGCTAAATGCCATCACTTTACAGCTTAGTTCAAACTCTTTATCCTCAATCCTTCCCCAACTCCTCAATTCCCCTTCTTGGATTTCCTATAGTACTCCTGTTAATCCACACTGCCATCACTCACATCCCCAACCAGGCTGTATAAGCAGAGATGCCATTTTATGGTAATATGTCTCCCCCTAGCATCAAGCACATAGTAGACATGGCATAAAATATATTAGTTGATTGCTAAAATTAGTAATGAATTAGTTCATTAATTCAGCATATATGGTTGGAGTATCTACCATCTGACAAACACTATACGTCAGGAAGCTCTGTAGAAAACCAGTTTCTCTGAGGTGGTTCCCATGATTTTGGCTTTCTTTTTCTGGGCAGGTAGCTCCAAGCAGAAGGGATTCCAGTTCTGTAAGTACAGGCTGTTTTCAGAACCAGAAAACTAGGGTTTCATTTGAAACAGATTATGCTTGCTTTATCAGGGTCATTCTTGGTCATAATCCGGTACTTCATCCGTTTAAAAATATTTACTGAGTACCTACTGTGTGCCAAGGTCTAAAGGTTTTAAGATTAATAAATATCCAGTCAGTCATGAGGACTAGTTGGTAATTCAAAGATTAAGGAACACCCTTAAATATACAGAAGCTTATTAAGTGGCTGTCTATGCAGTATGGTTTGAGGGGCCCTGGGAAAGAACTCCTGTGACCCCTCTCCCCAGTTGTCTTCCATGCTATGAGTCACTCTTACAAGGAAAATGTCATCTGAAAGAGACTCCATATCAGAATCATTTGGTGAGCCTTTTCAAAAGACCAATACCAGGGCCTCATCTCCAGAGCTTCTAATTCAGTGAGTCAGGGCAAGAGCCCAAGTATCAATATTTTCATGTTTTCTTTTTTTTTCTGTCTCTGCTGCTCGAATGAATCAGAAGTGACTATTAATAGTTTTCAGAGCTTCTCAGATGGTTATAATGGATAAACAGGGTCAAGAACCATTACCAGGCCAGGTGTGGGGGCTCACGCCTGTAATCCCAGTACTTTGGGAGGCGGAGGTGGGCAGATTACTTGAGGTCAGGGGTTCGAGACCAGCCTGGCCAACATGGCGAAACATCGTTTCTACTAAAAATGCAAAAATTAGCCGGTATAGTGGCACATGCCTGTAATTCCAGCTACTCAGGGGGCTGAGGCAGAAGAATTACTTGAACCCAGGAGGTAGAGGTTGCAGTGAGCTGAGATGGCACCACTGCACTCCAGCCTGGGTGATAGAGCGAGGCTTTATAAAAAAAAAAATTACCAGCCACAATATGCAGGAGGAGGTATGAGGCCATTATCAGCCACAGAATGTAGGAGCTATTAATTGAAGGAGACTTGCAGATTGTCTGGTCCAGTGGGTTTTTTTGTTTGTTTGTTTGTTTGTTTTTTTTACAAATATAGACTCCTAGGCCACATCCTGGACCTATTAGGAGGTTGTCTTCTGGAAGTAGTGGTAATCAAACTTTAACATGACAAGAGTTCTGTAATAGGTAGCAGTCTCCTTGCACCCATGAGATGCCAAGTGCCTGCTGTGAACACAGTATTATTTTCTGTGATGTAGGGGGTATAACATTAAACACATATTGGAGGTCTTCAAGAAGGTTTCAGTATAGCTAAAGAGAGAAGATCTGTCAATGGAGACTTGTTAAGGTGGTTACGTTCTACAACATTTCCATGAACATTGAATTAGTGAATACTGAACTGTTGCTCCAATATTTCACATAAATTATGGTGTTAAAATTTAAAAACAACTCATCCTAGTAGCTTCTATGTTCTTTATTTTACAAAGAGAAAATGAAGCTCAAAATTGTTAAGTGACTTGCCTGAGGCCACTCCACTCACAGGTGCCAGAGTCAAGATTCAAACCCCGTCCAACTGGCCCCAGAACTGCAGTTTGTTTCTTGCACTACACTGCACTGCCCCCTGTCGTCTCCATCCTCTGATTACCTCTGTATGAGAACTGACACAAGAAGGCAGAGCATCACCTTGTCCAACCTCAGCTGGGAACGTGTGCATTGGGTAAATCAAAATTTTCACACTCTGCACATGTCTGCGAATGACCAGGAAAGTGCCGTGAGTATTGATTTGGGGGTTATAAATAAATTTTTGGGAGTAGGCAACTTTGCAAATAGGGAATCTGCAAATACTGAGGATCGACTGCACATGTATGTAAGGCTGACATTCAATTGGGATGCACTGGGATGGCCATACCAGTTGTAAAATACAGAGAGATTCTTTCACACTGATTGGTAAGTAGACACTGCCCTATGCTTCCTGGATGCCACCTGACCTCTCCCCCTGGACCTCCTTACAAATGTAGATCAACTACAGGGTTAACATCTGGCACAATTAGGAGGCCTTCAAGACTCTGCTCCGGTGCTATTACTGGCTTATATTTTGACTGGATTGGCTCCTACTGCACAGGTCATTAAATGTTTTGACAATTAGCTCTGTGTGTGTGTACTTGTCCACTTCTATGCTCCAAGGATTTAGAGAGCACAAGACTGAGAACTAGAATGTAAGCTCTGTGAGTGCAGGGACCATGTTTGTCCTGTGCACTGCTATATTCCCAGCCTAGAAGAGTGTCCAGAATAGTAGGTATTTAATAAATGCTTGATGAGTGAATGAACAAATTAGGGAAATGCTCATTGAGATTAGTCAGGCAAAGCTGTTTGGAGAACATGAGTATCAAACAAGGTCTTAAAAGAAACAGACATGTATTAGAAGAGATGTGGAATAGCACAAGGACAAAAGTCCACAGGGCAGTAAGACCTAAGAAGGAAATGTACCTAAGAAGGAGAAGGAAATCAGCCTGGCTGCAGCAAAGGGGCCATGGGTTGGGACCTGCAGAGTGAGCAGAACAGGGGGTAAGAAAATGTTGGAGGCACTGGGATGGGAAAGTTGAGATAGAGATTGGGGTGAGTGTTATGCCCTTTATTCTGCACCTAAGTTTGGACACTTGAGTTTTGTTTAGGTTGCTTTGTTGGCTGGAAACTGGGTTTTCTTCATTCCTTCAACCAATATTTATTAGCACCTACTCTGTGCCAGGTGCTGGGGATACAGCAGTAACAAAACACAGTCTCTACCCTCATGGAGCGGACATTCTAATGAGGGACAGAGACAATAAACATGTAAATATAATATCTCATGGGAATGTAAAATGGCACAGCCACTTTGAAAACCAGTCTGGCAGTTTTTTAATAGGCTAAATATACATTTACTATTTGACCCAGCAATCGTACTCTTGGGCATTTATCTCAGAGAAATGAAAACTTATGCCCACAAAAATCCTGTACACAAATATTATAGCAGCTTTATTTGTAGTAGCCCAAAACTGGAAACAACCCAGATGCCCTTCAATGGGTACATGATTAAACAAACTGGTACATCCACACCATGGAATACCGTGGGGTACTACTCAGCAATAAAACGGAACAAAATATTGATACATGCAACAAGCTGGATGAATCTCAAGGACATTTTGCTAAGTGAAGAAAGTCAACCCCCAAAGGTTACATATTATATAATTATATTTATATATTATTTTTGTTTGTTTTTTAGAGAAGTGGTCTCGCTCTGTTGCCCAGGCTGGAGTACAGTGGTGCTATCATAGCTCAAAGCAGTCTCCAATACCTGGGCTCAAGCAATCCTCCTGCCTCAGCCTCTCAAGTAGCTGGGACTACAGGTGTGCACTACCACACCTAGCTAAATTAAAAAGAAAATTTTTAGAGACGAGGTCTCATTCTATGCTATTCAGGCTGATCTCAAATTCCTGACCTCAAGTGATCCTCCCATCTCAGCCTCCTAAGTATCTGGAATTCCAGACAGGAGCTACAGTGCCTTGCTTCCATTTATATAATATTTTTGAAATAAAATTAAGGAAATGTAAAGTGGTTGACAGGGATTGGGTGTAGGGGGTGAAGTGAGTGTGGTTATAAAAGGACAACATGAGGAATCCTTTTGGTGACAGACTTGTCCAGTGACTTTTTTAAGTTTTAAATTTTTGTGAGTACATAGTAGGTATATATATGTCTAGGGTACATAAGATACTTTGACACAGGCATGCAACGTATAATAACAATATTATGGTAAATGGGGTATCTTTACTGTGTTGGTGGATACATAAACCCACATGTGATAAATTCACATTGAATCATATACATATGTTGTATCACTGTTGATTTCCTGGTTTTGCTATTGCACATAGTTTTTGTTTTGTTTTGCTTTTTTTTTTTTTTTTTTTTTTGAGATGGAGTCTCACTGTGTCACCCAGGCTGGAGTGCAGTGGTGCAATCTCAGCTCACTGCAACCTCTGCCTCCCAGGTTCAAACAATTCTCGTGCCTTAGCCTCCTGAGTAGCTGGGACTACAGGTGCGTTCCACCATCCCAGCCTAATTTTTTTGTATTTTGTGTAGGGACAGGATTTCACCATGTTGGCCAGGCTGGTCTCAAACTCCTGGCCTCAAGTGACCGACCTGCCTCGGCCTCCTAAAGTGCTGGGATTACAGGTGTGAGCCACTGCACCCAGCCTATTGCACATAGTTATGTAAGATATAACCACTGGGAGAAACAGGGTAACAAGTACATGGTATATCTCTGTGCTATCGTTGCAACTTCTTGTGATCTATAATTGTTTCAAAAGAAAAGTTAAAAAATATAATATTTCAGCTCTGATGAAAAAGTAAGCAGTATCAGAAGATACTGAAGGTAGATGCTATTTTAGAAAGGGTACTCAAGGAAGGCGTCTGCAAGGTGAGATTTGAGAAGACCTGACTAACAAAGTAAACCCACACTGGGTCTCTGATCACAGTAGTAAATTCTAACCACACACCAAGCATGTTTTAGTGGGAGAACTGGTGGTCGTTTTCAAGACAGGAGATTGGGAGGTTGGGACTGACTGCCTACTGCCCACTAGGCAACTGCACACGTGCAGCAAAGTGGTGGGGAGGGGACTATTGGTAACAACAATGGAGTGGTGGGGCTTGCCTGCCCAGAGACAAGAGAACTGGAATTGAGAAAGGCCTATCTGCCTGGGAGCATTGTGTGTACATATGTGAGAGAGCACATGAGTGCGTGTATATGTGAGTAGTGTGTGTATGTATATGTATGGGTATGAGTGGGTGAGTGTATGTGTGTGAGTGTATGCGTGAGGATATGTGTGAGTCTGTTATGCATGAGGTTGTGAATAAATGTGTGAATGTATTGTGTGTGTGTGTCAGTGTGTTTGTATATGTGTGTGAGTATGTAAGTGTGTGAGTGAAGTTCACACTGATGCAGAAGAGGTCTAGGAGCTGGGGGCCATGGGGAGAGGCAGTTAGTTTGAACCAAGATTGATTTGAATCCTGCTCTTGCCTGGTGAGCCCAAGCTGTGCACCTGTGTTCCATCCCTCGCTGTGTCATCTCTCTATGGAAAATCTTGCCCCATCCCTCAAGGTCCAGCTCAGGTGCAGCCTCCTCCTTGAAGCCTTCCCTGATTTCATGTCCCTCACCTCCAACAGATGTGACCTCTCCTGTGGCTATACATTGAGGGTACGGCATCCATGCTGGAGTGCAGAGGACTGTTGGGGACATTAATAAGGGGACAGGTAGGCTGGAGGTAGAGTGAGGGCTCTGAATTTTCAACATGGAAGTTGTGCACCTGGGTTTGTGCATTTAAGTTAAGATTGCTATAAGGATACAACCAATAATGGACACTGAACTTTCTAAATCCAACTCTTGAGGAGAGGGGCTAGAAATTTTTACTTTTAATAAGTAGTCCTGGCAACTATTATGATCAGGCATGTTTAGGTAACACTGTTCTACTTTAAATCTCTCAATGTACAGATGATGAAACAGGTCCAGAATGGGGAACTGACTCATCCAAGGTCACACAGCTAGTTAAGTGACTGTACCAGGACAAAGATGAATCTGTTTGTCCAAGTGTACCCCCCAGCAACTTTATATTAAATTCTCTCACATATGGTGCTGTGTCTCATACATTGTAGGTAACTTATACGAATGAATAAGATTGGCACCTATCATCGTCCAGGACTTTATGAGAGTTCACTTTGGACAGATACATTTTAATGGAGTACAGCCAAAAAGAAGTGGAAACTGTATTTGGAATTGAGGCAGTGGGCAGCTTAAGTGGGTAAAGGAGAAGGCACAGGACAGAACACAGCACAGCACAGCCCTTCAAAATCCTCAGCTTTGGACATGAGCAGAGACATGCTGTTCAGAAGGTATTCTTTAAGTTCGCTCCTAAATCCTTGGCTCATATGTTGGTTGTAGTCTCTGAACCCCTAACCCCATCACTGTTGCTTTCCAATATGGAAATGTCATCTCTTCTCAGTCAGGAGGAAGGGCAGATGGCAAAGAGGCTCACTCACCTGATGAGTGTGCAGAACTGTAAGAACGATGAATTCCTTAGCGCTCCTACAGAGAAAAGAGGGAATAGGAGAGTAGTGTATCACGCACTAGGTATTCATCTAGTACAAGAAGTAACACCAGAATCTTCCCCTGGCTGCATTCAGGTATATGGATTAGGATAGAGGGCAATCTGAGTGTCTGCATGAACACTTCACCTCCCATCATTTGTGGAGGCCGACACAAACCATCCATATTAATTCACACAGGCATCCGGAGATGGTATAACCATTACCTCTGGGGTTGTCATTTTTTAGGTCTTCTTTTCATATTCCTTCTCACATACTCTCTGTAGAAATCTCCAAACCTTAGTAGCAATTTTATCTGTAGACTACAAAATTCTCAAGGAAAACTAAAAGCCTGCATTATGGAACTCAAAGTCAGAGAGTCCTGGGAACCATGTACAATGATTATTGGTAATTTGGTATTTAAGTGAGAAGAGAAATTCAAAGGAAAAACCCAAAGGAGGTCATTTGGTCACGATGACTCATACTCAGCAGATTTGTTTTAATTGAGGGACCAAAAGAGAGAGCCAGGGAGCAACAGATGGAAGCCAAAACTCTCCAGATAGCAAATATTCAAAAGAATGAAGAATATGAAACTCTTCCGGCAAGAATTATGCCAATGATCAAACAGGCTATGAAGTATGAAAATTCTCTCCCAGGAATACATAATCTTTTAAAAGAACTAAAAGAAATGGAAATAGTTTGCCTTGAAGGAGCTTCCCCTCTCCTTGTTGGCCCTTTTCAAATATTTATGTGAACAAAGTCATTTAAGAAGTAGAGTGAAGCTGCCCTTGATTCTGGATATTCAAGAAATGCCAAGGCCCGCAGCTCAAGAACTTTGAACAGCTCCCACATTTGGTGAGGCAAATTACAGGGATTAATCAGCCCCAGGGTTTGGGAAGTTACCAGAAGTAAAGAGTTATGCTGCAGGAAAAATACTAAAGAAAATCCTTTATCTTGAACAGGGAAGGGGCATAACATAAGTTGGATTATGTGACTCGTCTCCTCCAGCCCCTTGCCATGTCTCCTCATTTCATTTATAACAAAGCCACAGTCCCTATGGTGGCTTCAAAGGTTCTCCATTATCTGGACTTATTTTCTACAACTCTCCTCTTTCCTTACCAACTCCAGTCCTACTGGCTTCTCCCCTGTTCCACAATTGTGCCAAACACACTCCTGGCCTTAGGGCCTTTGCACTGGCTGTTCTCTGTCCAACACCTTTTCCTCCTTCAAGTCTTTCTTCAAATGTCACCTTTCAATGAGGCCAACATTGACCCTACTGTTTAGTTACATTTTGCACCCCTGTGCCCAGCATTCCTGATCCTCTTTACCTAGATCTACTTTCTATTCTTAATAACATTTATCAGCTTCTAATATGTTGTAGAACTACTTATAATCTTTTCTGCTTATGATGTGTCTCCTTTCACTAAAATGTAAACTCCAGTGAGCCAGGGATCTTTGTCTGTCTTATTCACTGCTGTATCTTCAGTGTGTGGAATAGTGCTTGGTGCATCGAGGACAATAATAAATACCGGCTGATTGACTGACTGACTGAATGAATGAATGAATAAACCACTGGCTTCCAAGGTTATCAAGAGTGTGCTCTGCTTTAACCCTGAAAGAGCTCTGGAACCCCTCACGAAATCAGCATCCCTTGTTCTAGAGTGCAAAGATATCTACTAAAAACAAAGCAGTGACTTCCGAGGGACCAGGCTGAAAAAAACCCCAACATGCCCTAATAGGATAGAAAGAACTCACCTCATATTGGTGTGGTAGCAGAGGGTGGAGGGTGGAGGGTAGGGAAATGCAACAGACAACTGAACTTGGAGAAGAGTCAAAGAAAAGGTCATTAGGGACAGACACATTTCATGGTATTGAGCTGGAAGGAGCATGCCAAGGAAGACATGCTCTGGACTTCAGGAGGGAACATTCCAAAGCCCTCCAGAGCTAGTTAGAGGGTGCTGTTCCATACACAGAATGCTATGACTGCCTTTGAAGGCAAGGGAAGAGCTCTGGGACCAGGTGGGCTTTTGGGAGCCCGGAAAGATGAGTGGGATGAAAACACTCTGAACCAGGAGGACTTGAAGGAGATGGAGGCAGAGATGAAGTCAGACTATGCAAGGGGGTGAGAGAGAGGAGGAGAGAGAGAGAGAGAAAGAGAGAGGGAGAGAGAAAAGGAGAGTGAGAGAAAGAGCGAGCATGTACATGGTTCCATTTGTAGTGAGATAGCCAAGCTCCCCCAAACTGAGGTTAGCCCGTGCAATTTGGAGCCTTTACCTCTTATTCTCTAATTCCTTTTCAACAAATCTATGCCAGGGTGTGTTTATGTGGTGTGAATGTGGGGTAGGAGAGTGTGTATGGTGTGTGTGTGTGTGTGTGTGTGTAATGTGCGTAGGGGTAAGGGACAGGTAAAGACAATGTGATTACTCTCCATGTACAAACAGTGGTAATCCCACAACATTCCTTTTGTCATCTGCTCCCATCTGGGGAGGGCATTTAGGGGCCACAAACATTATGGACAGTATCCATATTGGGAGGTTCTCTTCCTCAACCCACTGGCCAGGGATTCTGAGTTTTTTCTGGAGTGGGGGAGTTGGTCAATGTCTTGCTTGCACTGTGCATATCTAGGATATTCTTTTAATGGCTTGATTCTCATCTGTCACTTGGTCTGTCCCACTGGACAAAAACAAAGGGGCTGGGGTGAAGAGATTGTTCGGGTGGAGGGAGGTAGGGGTGAGACTCCAGCAGGGAGTTCTTTGCGTCTGTTCACATCATTGGAGATGCTAAGCCAGTGTGTATGAAGGCTCCTGCTGACCCTGAATAGCTGGACCCTGAAGTTCTGGGTTGGCCAGGAGCCCTGTATAGGGCTTCTCTGCCTGGAAGGATTCTACTGTCAGAGCGAGCGGGGATAGTGGTAGCCCCATGTCACTGGTGAGTCAGGGGTGGGGATACTGATCAGCTCCTGCCAAGAGGCCCCTGTTACCTGATAAGTTCTATGAGCCTCTCCCTCGGGGCTTCACTCACATCTTCCTCATTAATAGCCACAATCTGGTCACCAGCCAGGAGCTTGTTCTCAGAGGGGCCTCCTGCAAAGGAGAGGAGAGAGGTGTGAGGGCTTAGGGTTACTGCTGGGAAAGTCCAGGTCTGGGCAAGACCCCTGTGCCTGTAGGAGCTGAAGCGGATGCTGAGGCCTGGAGATGGTGCAGGCTGAGCTGTGGTAGTGTAGGGGGTGCTATTCGAGCTCTCTGCTACTGTTGCTGCTGCTGCTGCTGCCTATAAGCAGATAGAGGGCAGAGAAATGAAGACAGAGAATGGAATGGACCTCCTTTAGTTCCATGCCAAGAAACACATGCTCTGGACTTCAGGAGCAAGCATTCCAAAGCCCTCCAGAGCTAGTTAGAGGGTGCTGTTCCAAACACAGAATGCTAAGTCTGCCTTTGAAGGCAAGGGAGGTGCTCTAGAACCAGGTGGGCTTTTGGGAGCCCCAGAAAGATAAGTGGGATGAAAACACTTTAGCTGGGCATGGTTTGGTAGCAAAAGGTCCCAAACTCAGATGAGGTCAATAAACATTTTACTGGCTTGCTTCTTAACAAGGAACACAGACTTCCATTTCATAGGTGGGACTTGCTTAGGTACAAAGAATGACTTCCAGACTACTGGAGGTGGTCAGGCGAAAGGAGGAGGAGGAAGGATCTTCCTACTTGAATATTATTCATACTTACTAGTCTGGAAGGACTTAGGCATTCACTTGTCTGAGGACAGAGGAAAAAGACCTAAAGGGTTATTTTTTTTTTTTTCAACACTGAGAAATGCCACTGTCCAGTAAATGAGGGGAACAAAGCACATACCCTTGGGCAGTTGGATATTTGTTTTCTCTCCCTCCCATTTCTTTTCTTTTCTTTTTTTATTTTTTTGAGATGGAGTCTTACTCTGTCACCCAGGCTAGAATACAGTGGCGTGATCTCAGCTCACGATAACTTGCGCCTCCCAGGTTCAACAGATTCTCCCACCTCAGCCTCCTGAGTAGCTGGGATGACAGGTACACTCCACCACGCCCAGCTAATTTTTGTATTTTTAGTAGAGATGGAACATCATCATGTTGCCCAGAGTGATCTTGAACTCTTGACCTCAGGTGATCCACCCACCTCAACCTCCCAAAGTGCTGGGATTACAGACGTGAGCTACTGTGCCTGGCTCTCCTTCCCATTTCTACTGCAAGGTTAAGAAAGCAGACCTATCTGAGGGCTGTACCTTCTTCGTTGGGGCAAAGGGTGAGGGTAGAGGGGTACCACAAGGCTATGCTGCTTCTGATGTTTAGCAAAGATCTTCCTGGAGAAAAGCTCCTCAGAGACTTGGGGAGAATGAGAAGTCAGAACCAGCCTGACTCAAATTTGAAAGAAATGTTCACTGACATGACCCAGTATCAAACCAGCCTTGACTCTTGTTTGTGTCCACCTTGAAGGGCCAGATCCCAACTTCTCCCTCTCTCTCCAAAGAAGGGGGCTGCCCAAATTCCCAAAACATGAACATACACAACCAATACATCACTTGAGCACAGCTCAATGGCTCTGGAGTGTAGAACCTATGTGCTGAGGATGGCTGTGCCAGCACAGGCAGCAGGATTCATTGCTCGAGGAACGATTGCCCTAAACACACTAGGCCAAGTCTCCTGACAGTGCACTGGCTTCAGGAGCAAAGTGTGGTGGCTAACAGAACACTCTTTACAGCCAGACAGACCTGGACTCTAATTCCAAATCTGCAATTCACTGGTTGTGTGACCTTGGGCAAGACATTTAATCTCTCTGAGTCTCTCTTACCTCATCTATAAAATGGGAAAATAACAGTACATATGCATCATAGAAATGTTGGGAGGAGGAATGAGATGATAAATATACAGCACTTAAAACAGCTGATTGATGTTGCTAAGAATTGGATAAATGATAGTTATCATACCATCCAAGGGACAATTCCTTAAACTCATTTCATTCCTTCTATCTACTTCTGCCAAAAATGCCAGTCTCTTACGTGGAGGCCACTCTATCTATCTTCTTCTTCCCTTCCCTCCCCTCCCTTTCTTCCGTCTAACAGAAGAGGTCCTCATGGAGCTCAACCTCCTTTATGGGCCTTGGCCCTTTGATGGCACTGGTAACATCAGTCTACTACTGCTTTCACAAATGGTTTGTTGGCTTGATCAACCATAATTGCTCCTCTGTAGGATACTTTTTTTGTCTTTATTACGGCCTCAAATAAAGAACCAAACAAGTCCTGTGCATTCAGGAGCCACCTGGGCCAGAAGCAGCACTATGGGTCAGCCTTTTATAGGGCTTTTATAGGGCTATGCATGCCAGCCTCATGGCTTTTTGTGGTCCGTGCCTGGGGCTTTTCTTCTCTTCACCCCTCCAACTCCTTCTTCATTGTTATACCTTTGGCAGCTGAACCCCTCTAGGCCTGGGGGCTTCCTTCAGCTGTGCAGATTCTGTCTCATTTGAAGTTAAAGTAGGGGCTCCTGGTGGTCTATTACTGAGTGTTAGCTGGTCCCTCTTTCCCAGGATAAATTTGATTTCTGATCAGAGATTCAAAACCTTTTTGCCAAACTGCATGACTGACTCCGGAGCCTTAGGTTAGCCACAGACTCCTGTACTAAATTGTTGTTGTGTGTGTGTGTGTGTTTTTTCCTCGGTGCCCTCTAGTTGAAGAGAGAGCTTACAAAAATCTTTGTCGTTCCCTTGGAGGATTGCAAAATTCATCCAATTTCTGCAAGACCAGTTTGTACTCTGGCTGCTCCTCTTGACTGAGCGAGAAACTGTTGTAAACATCTAAAGCCTCAGGCCCAGCAAGTCAGGAATAAAGCTCCATTCCGTCTGTCTTTTTTGTCAATGCCTAGCAGATTTGAAACAAAACAGTACTTCAGTCTTTTCCCATTTCATTCATGATAGCAGGGCTTTGTAGCTTAGGTGGGGCTTTGCTTGTTCCATCCCACATGGTCCTTTCAGGCCCTACTTCCCCGCATGGCATCAAACAGGCCCAGGTGCAAACCCTGACTCTGTTGCTTTATAGCTGAGTGACACTGGACAAGCCATTTCATTTCTCTTTCATTACGCTCAGTTTCCTCGTTTGCAAAATGGGAATGATATTACTTATTTACCTTGCAGGAGTGGCTGTGAGAATTAAACAATATTATGTAAAGCACATAGTAGATGCTTAATCAATGGTAGTTGTTTGTTACTGCCACTCAAGCATTCAGATATTCCATTATCCTCTCCTCTCCTATCCCACCTGTGGTCTGTATCTTGATTCTGGTCTTCAATGGCTGACCTATTTCATGAGTATGTACATGTCTCCATAGCCTGATGGTTAGGTTCTTGAGAACAGGAACTGTGTCTTGTACTTCCCGACAACACTGCTGGGCTTAGAGTAGGCAATCTATAGATACTTGTTGAATTAAATAGAATAGGTGCATTTTTTTTTGCAAGACATTATGGTTCTTTTATGAATGTTCTATGCAAAGAGAAGCCTTATTAAGACCCAGACACTGTTAAGCAATCAACTGTAGCATTTTTCTAGGGCCCCAAACAGCCTCAATGGTTGTGTCTATCAGTCTTAAAAGGCCAGCTCCCTCACACAGTTATTGGTTGGCAAGTCTCCAACCATTCTTCATGAATTCTTCAGCAAGACAGTTAGAATGCTTGGAAGCTCTGCTTTTTGGGAAGATATGTGGGTGTTGGGAGACAGGAGTCAGGGCTAGGGGGACACTCTGAGGGACACCTACCTGGCCTCACAGATCGAACCACCACAGGCCTCTCACTGCCAGCCACGAAGCCAAAGCCATATATAGGGTCTCGGTGAATGGTCACTTGTCGCAGTATCTCTGCTGGCAGCTGCTCACATTCCATATCATTTGCGCTCTCTTCCTGCATCACATGACTGGGGAAAAGGGAAGGTGGGAGCAAAACAAGATGCACAGGGAACTAAGCCTCAGAACCAGCAGGGAGAGATGCCGGTTAGGGTTCTGGCCCTGGCACCCAGGAGTTTACAGCTTAGCTTCCTACGTCCTCTGGAGCCAACAGAGATGATGACTGCCTCATATTTCAGATTGGAGAAAGAGAAATCTAGAAAGTAGAAGCTACTGTCTTTAGGGCTAGAGTCAATAGAAGAAACTGATGTCATGAGCCTGAAATTAGAGTCAGACCCTTCCTCTCAGACATTGGAACTCCAGAAGGAACCCAATGCAAATATTCTGCAGAAGTTAACTGTCATTCTCCACTGACTTAGCTATTAACTCCCTAAAGGAAACCAAAACCTCGCAGGAAGAGACCACAAGACAGGCAAGTAAATGGCGGAAGAAATGTGAAGTTGTTCCAGAAGATGGAGCATCTTCATGAAGCCCTGATGCAATATTTTTAAAATTTTAAAAAATTTTTATTTTTTTTTGAGACAGAGTCTCACTCTGTCACCCAGTTTGGAGTGCAGTGACACGATCTTGGCTCACCGCAACGTCCGCCTCCCGGGTTCAAGCGATTCTCCTGCCTCAGCCTCGCGAGTAGCTGGGACTACAGGCATGTGCCACCACGCCTTGCTAATTTTTGTATTTTTAGTAGAGGTGGGGTTTCGCCACGTTGGCCAGGCTGGTCTCGAACTCCTGGCCTCAAGTGATCCTCTCACCTCAGCCTCCCAAAGTGCTGGGATTACAGGCGTGAGCCACCATGCCTGGCTCGTCTTGATGCAATTTTAAACTTGAATATATCTTACGTTATATACAAAAATAAATTATTTAGGTAGCATATATAAATAAATGTGCTAATGTCTGGGACCAAAATTGTCCATAATGCCAACTTCTTTCAGTTAATGAGACACCTGGAAAAGAGTTCCTGTTGGCCAGAAGGGGAGCTGCATCCTGGGGCTGCCAGCAGGCCTGAAAGCCCAGAGGAGCTGGGAGAAAAGAAATCACTGCCCTAACACTGGGGAGAGATTACACATTGTTCTCCCGATTCCCACAACTTAAGCGACTAAAGCTTAGGAATTCCACAAGAGCTTCATAAATGTTCTCCATCAAGGGCCAGGGGAGGCATACTGCAGGCAAGAAGGGGTCTGAGTGTAGTATTCAAATGAAGAGCACTGAAGGGTAAGGGTGTAGGGACACTGAGGCCTGTGATGGCACTGGTGCCAAGGCCAGGGAAGGAGGTAAAAGGAGGAATGGATGGTCAAGGAGAAGGGCAGGGCAGGTGGAGATGGAGGAGAGAGGGCGAGGGCCAAGTGACCCAGAGCCTTAGCTCGCTCATCTGGCACCACTACAGCCCCAGACTTTTAGGCCTTCTAGATAGATGGATTTAAGTTTTCTAGCCTCAGTATGTGTATTCGCTAAAATTATGGTTCCAGGCAGAGCCCTTTGGAACAAGATACAGAGGGCCAGTAGCTGATTAATGAAACTAGTATAAGGTTTGTAAAAGAAGTAGGAGGTTTTGACACTCTGAGAGCAATGCAATTCTTTTTTTTTCTCTTTTTCTTTTCTTTTTTTTTTTGGGGGGATGGAGTCTCCCTCTGTTGCCCCAGCTGCAGTGCAGTGGCACGATCTCGGCTCACTGCAACCTCCACCGCCCAGGTTCAAGCAATTCTCCTGCCTCAGGCTCCAGGAGAGTAGCTGGGATTACAGTCACGTGCTGCCATGCCTGGCTAATTTTTATATTTTTAGTAGTGACATGGTTTAACCATGTTGGCCAGAGGCTGGTCTTGAGCTCCCGACCTCAGTCGATCCACCCGCCTCGGCCTCCCAAAGTGCTGGGATTACAGGTGTGAGCCACCGAGCCCAGCCGAGAGCAATGCAATTCTTTATTAGCTAAGAATATCAAATTCATTAGTAGCAAATGCTTCAAACCATTTAGGTTATTTATCAGGACACAGTTTCAGTAATTAGAGAGAAGCTTTAGGACTACTGATAGGGGAAGGGGAAAAGATTTAGAATAATTGTATAAAAGAGAAATTCATAGTCCAGCAAAGAACTCTGAAGTTGTCTCTATCATATGAGATGTCTCCGGCTACATCTCACGCTGGCTTGGAGTCTGTCTGTCACCCCTTCAGGAGGTGGAAGGGGATGCTAGGATGAGGTCAAGTCTCCAAAAGGCAAATTCAGAAACTTGCTCCTTCCCTCTCACAGCACTAAGATAAATGGTCATTTTTCAATAGAAAGTCACTCCGAAGCTGGAACGTGGCTGATTAGTGTCCTGGACGGGCACCCTCCTGGGACAGGGACCCTCTGAGGGTGGCCACAGGCTGGCGCCTCTTTCATTTTGGCTCCTGGTGGCAGGCAGGAGCTCGTCCTTGAAGGGAGCCAGAGAACATCTTCCTGCAGCTGCCGTCTTGCCTCACCCCTAGGGCTATTTGGAAAATGAGCCCTTTGCTTCCTGCCACCCGAACTGGTTGGCACTAAAAGGACTTCTTGGGATGGCACCAGCTCATTTCCGACATGGGCATTAGCCAGGGAAGGCTGTGCAGACTGTGGTGTGGGGAGCAGGAACTCCGGCAAGGAAGACAGACACAGGTGTGCTGCAGAAGCGCTTGGGATACTGTCCTACGCTCAGCGCTCCCCCTTGATCCCTGCCACTGCAGCCTCCCCTTTGCCCCTTTTTCCTTTTTTGAAGCAGAGGACATTTCAGTTTCCATTGGGCCTTGACGTACTACCACTTCTGAAGAAAACGGGCACCCCTGGAGCCAGAGGAATCAATAAGCAAACAGCCTTTTGTGACACAAGTGCTTTGCTTTACTCTTTTGACTCATATTAATTAATCAACAAGTATTTATCGAGTGCCTACTCAGACAGTCCAGCACTCTGGGGGACACAGGAGAAGCGACAGGTCTCTGCCCTCAAAGAGCTTTCAGTCTAGCTGGGGGCGAAAAAACAAGTGTGCATACTGAACAAGAGAATTACAGTGCTGAGACTCGTAGATGAGATCTACAACTAAGTTCCAACTTGGGTGTTCAGAAGATGGGGTGGAGAAGCTGGGGAAGACTCCATGGAGGAAGTGGGGATTGTACTCGCTGGCCAAGAAAGGGCAGAGTTGGGGAGAGAGGCAAGAACCAAACTCTGTCCATAGGTGCATTCCATCTTCCTGCAGGAGGCCCAGCTATGTGGTTCATAGCTGCAGGCATGTCTCCAGGTGTGGCTGGAGCACATTCATCCCTGGGTTGTCCCTAACTGAGCTGGACTAACTGCCCTTAACTGCCTTCAATTCTGCAAGCAGCCCTTTCCTCACACCACTCCCAGGTATCTTGGGACAGAGGAGAAACAGCTCCATTAACAGACCAGAAGGCCATTTTACAATTCAAATGGAAGTTGTACCTTCCCTCCTGGGGTTTGCCTTTTTCAGTGTCTGCAGCTCAGTCCCTCTGAAATTTGCTAAGTGCCTGGAGACTTGGGAGTGACACTGAAGGCAAGCAGTGATGGATGACAGGAGCTCAGCTGTCCATGGGTCACATGACTATCCTCCTGGGGGAAACAGGCAATTTGACTTTGAAAGATGTTTGGCTTCTGGTCCCTTCAAATAGGGCATCCCTGAACAAAATTGTGAAGCAGCCAATGCTTATCCCCCACCCCCCGCCACCACACGAGGTTTGTTTCTGAGGCCTGCTATTTGCTTCTGTTGTTTGCCCCAAAGTATGTAGTGCCTTCATTCTCTCCCCTTCTTACCAAAGTCCCCAAAGGCATTCCCTCACCTTGTGCCAGGCTTGCTCTCTCTATTTAGTGACCTGGGTAAGGGCCTAGCCTTTCTCTTCTGCCCAATGATAACAACATTTTATATTCGTGTGGTTCTTTTAATTTTTACACTCATTACTTCATTTGAGAAAAGATGCTTTCACATCCATTATCTCCTCTGTCCTGCCAAATAGGCTAGGTGACTGTCCCTCCTCCATCCCAGCCTTCTAGGTAGGAGATGAAGAGGCACAGACCCACAGTGGCTAAGCACATTGGTGGCCCAGCTGGGGCCACACCTCTATGCTAGGACCCACAATTGCAGCACCCCCTACCTGCTCCCACTCAGGGTCCTGGACCCTCTGGCTATCCAGAGTCTCCATTGCAAGCTGCCCCAACCCTACAGTCAGCAGCACTCTATGTCCTAGCCCAGCCTGTATGCTCAGCCCACATCATAATTAACCTGTCTCTGAGCCTGTTCACTCTGCGTTGTTGGGAGAATGAAATGAGATCATGGTTACAGAAGCACTTAGGAAGGTTAAGCATATCACACAAATGTAGAGGTGGTGATGTTATTGATAGCATTATTCGGGGTGGCTGGAGGAGCAGGGAAAGGGAGCCAAATATAAACTTCACCCGCTTCAGACAGCCAAAGCCCTACCCCCAACTCCTTGCCTCTAAGAGACAGCCCCGCAACGCACTCTGTCCGCTCATTCTCCCAGCAGCTGTTTCCCTGACCCAACTACCAGACAACCTGGCTCCCTCTGGATGCCCTGATTCCTCCGTGGGCTAAACTGATCCCTCCATCACTGTCCAAAGAGGGACTGGTAGCTCGAGCTCATGCTAACAACTGTTGCTAGGCAGATGTGGCTAAAGGACAAATGAACCGAGAAGAATATGGAATGATTCTAAGCTGATGCTTTCTCTACTTGTGCTCTCATGCAGGAAGATGGAAACGTAACAGCTAAATTTCCAGGCATCCACTTTTAGTTCTCCAGCCCTCCTTGCCTTTGGCTCCTTTTTCTTTACATTTGGTTGGCTCCTTGGGGAGTCTTGTCACTCCCCTCAAGACTGGCAGGATTTGGAACCATGTGGGGCCAATTAGCCCTCTGATTCTGGTAACAGAAGCCTGACTCTACTGGAAGCCCTAGAGATCCAGCATGGCAGGCTAGCAGCTGGGCCCCCATGAGATGCAACATTCCCCTGGTGGCAGAGATGGCAGCCCATCCCCAGCGCTGTGAAGTAGCTGCTCTGGGTGCCCTTTTGTAAGGAGCTTGGGCACAAACCTTTCTTCCTGTAAAGGAGTCCTTGCCTGTTATTTTGGCTAGCTGCTCCTTATTCTAGTAGTGCTGCTCAAACGTTAAAGTACATACAAATCACTTGGGAGTATTGCTAAAATGATTCTGATGCAGTAGGTCTGGAGCAAGGTCTGAGACTCCAACAAATTCCAGGGTCGTGCCCAAGCTGCTGGTCCACAGACCACACTTTGAAAAGCCAGGACTGAAAAGAGTGCTATTTTTAGACAACGGAAGAGCTACAGTCAGGTGGGAAAACTGAGGTGCTTTTATTCCACTGGGTTATGGCATTGAAGGCCTGGGTTAAAACATAAATGTTATCTTTTGTGGACACATAAATTCATGCAAACAAAGGACTTGCTGGTTGAATCAGATTTACCCCAGGAGAGAACAGGGAGGGCTCTAAACTGACATGAAATAAGACAGATATGGTTGCACTGAGTAAAAGTAGAGAGAAGATCTGAAAGACAGGGCACTGTTTAAGTCCAACTGAAGAGTTTGGTCAGCAGAAAGACAGCCTGAGAACAGTGGCATCTGGGAGGAAAGTGAGGAAAATGCTGAAAAAGGGGACAGTGCCGAAAATAATAATAACAGCTGCAATTTACTGAGGACTTACTATGCTCCAGGTGCTGTCCACAAATTATGTCACCCCATTTTCACAATAACCTCATGAGCTAGGTGGTATTATGTCCATTTTACAGACAAGGAAACTGAGATTTGGGAAGAGAGATTAAGTAATTTGCTGAAGGATATACAACTATATATATTGTGTGGCACCAAAATGTGAACCCAGGTCTGCCTAACTCCAGGGCCAATCATCTTCCACAATTTGTGCCAAGAACCTGTGCATAAAGTAGGGGTTTTTTTGTTGTTGTTGTTGTTTTGTTTTTGAGACGGCGTCTCACTCTCATTGCCCACTGGAACCATCACAGCTCACAGCAGCCTCGACTTCCTGGGCTCAGATGATCCTCCCACCTCAGCCTCCCCAGGAGCTGGGACTATAGGTGCATGCCACCATGCTTGGCTAATTTTTTTTTTTTTTTTTTTTTGTATTTTTAGTAGAGATAGGGTTTTGCCATATTGGCTAGGCTGGTCTCGAACTCCTGGGCTCAAGCGATCCACCCGCCTCAGCCTCCCAAAGTGCTGGGATTTCAGACATGAGCCACCACACCCAGCCTAAAGTAGTTTTCTAGAAGGCAATGAGATAGGCTTCGTAGGAGGATTCAGCAGACTACTCTTCCCTAAGTGAACTGAGGGCCGCTTCAATGCTGTCTGTAAGAGCAGCCTCCCTTGAAGCCCCCCACCCGGCGGCTCACCTATCAGAGACTCCAGCCCCAGAACTGGCTTTCTACATGCCTCTAAGCCCACTCTCCCATATGTGAGACTCATCCCATAAGGCCTTGCCTTTCTGTTCACTTCAGTCACCACCAGAAAGAAGTCTACTTGCCTCTGGTCCTTAGAACCCTGACTTTCCTCCCCATAGCAGTCTGTTTACACTCTTATACCATTTTTCTCCTCCCTTTCAAATCCTTCCAGTGTGTCCACTGGAACTCTCAGTCAACAACAAACTCTCCTGTAACCTCAATTTATTCTTGGAAAGTGTCCTTCACCTTCTTTCCCAGTTGAGACCTGTGTATTCCTTGAGGGCACCACTTCCCCACCAGCCCTCTCAAATGGAAACTGGGGTTTTTGGTTTTGCTTTGTTTTGTTTTTCTTTTGCAAAATTCAAGTCCTCCAGGACCTGCAGGTGAGATAAGTGTCCTCCTTGCTTGCCAATGCTGCCTCCAGGCCATTACTCCTCCTTCTTTCTGCAAAATATCCTGCGTCTTTGAGGAGCCTGCCTGCTGCCCACCTCTACCACTCTCTTTCTCCTCATTGTTATCTACAGATTTCCTGAGTTGGTCCCACATTCACTGAGGACTTTAGTTCCCAGTCACATGTGATCTTTCCTTCCACTCCTTCAAAGAAATCATGGTAAAATATCCATAACATAAAAGTTACCATTTTAATCATTTTTATTATTGATTGATTCGATTGATTGAGACAGGGTCTCACTCTGTCGCCCAGGCTGGAGTACAGTGGCAGAATCATAGCTCACTTCAGCCTTGACCTCCCAGGCTCAAGCAACCCCACCTCAGACACACAAGTAGCTGGGACCACAGGCGTGTGCCACCTTGCCTATTTTTTATATTTTTTTGTAGAAATGGGGTTTTGCTATATTGCCCAGGCTGGTCTTGAACTCTTGGGCTCAAGCAATCCACCCACCTCAGCCTCTCAAAATGTCAGGATTACAGGTGTGAACCACCATGCCCAGCCTACCATTTTTAGAAGTGCAGTTTTACAGCATTAAGTACACTCACATTATTATGCAACCATCACCACCATCCATCTCCACAACTTTTTCATCTTCCCAAACTGAAACTCTGTACCCATTAAACAGTAATCCCTCATTCCCCCTCCCTTCCCAACCCATGGAAGCCACAATTCTACTTTCTGTCTCTATGAATTTGATTACTGTAGGTATTTCATATAAGAGGAATCATATGATATCTTTTTGTGACTAGCATATTTTGCTTAGCATAATGTCTTCAAGGTTCATCCACACTGCCGCATGTGTCAGAATTTCCTTCCTTTTAAGACTAATAGTCCACTGTATGTATGTATCACATTTTATTAATCTGTTGATGCATATTTGGGTTGTTTCTACCTTTTGGTTGTTGTGAACAATGTAGCTATGAACACGGGTGTACAAATATCTGTTGCAGCCCCTGTATTCTTTTGGGTACACACCCAGAAGTGGAACTGATGAATTGTAAGGTAATTCTATGTTTTACTTTTTGAGGAATCATCATACTGTTTTCCACAGCAGCTGTACCATTTATGTTCCCACCAGCAATACACAAAGGTTCCAATTTCTCCACATTTTGGCCAACATTCCAATACTTATTATTTTCTGTGTTTTTCATTTTTTTTATAATAGCCTTCCTAATGGGTATGTCCACTCCAACTCTTGATATCATTATTGGTGAATTCAGCATCCACAGGGTGATGAGGAGACCTCTAACAATTGCTTCTTCCACTTCACTCACTCCATGATCACCTACCTAGACTTTGGGTTATCAGATATTGCACTACCCCCAAATCTCAATGCCCAATATCCCACTCTCTACGACACCATCTGTTCTTCCAGTTTACCTCCACAAGGGCTCCCACTGCAGGAAGCATCTGAATGCATCATGATCACCGATTCACTTCCCACTTGATATTCCCTTTTCCTGGAAATCTCTTCTCTCATTTTTCACACAGTTGGCTCTTCATCCTTTAGGTCTCAGCTTAAATGTCACCTTTTCATAGATGCCCATCTGCCAGCACTTTCTCCTACTTATTACCGTTCTTACTCTCCTTCAAGTTCCTTTTTATTTTCACTTCTCTTCATGTCCAGCTTAGAGTTCCTGGTCTATCATTATGATCATTCTCTTCCAAACACCTTCAACTTCCTTACTTCCTCTTCCCCGCTATACCTCGTCCCTCGATGAACTCAATTCTCCATGCCTGCAGTAGCATGAAGTAGCTGAAGGGGTAGCTGAAGGGTGCTGGAGAAAAATCACACAACTGGGTAGCTGGATTTCACTTTAAAATCCATGGGTATACGCTCTCAATGCTGTCTGGCCATTTATCTCCCTCCCTTCCTTCCTTCCTTCCTTCCTTCCTTCCTTCCTTCCTTCCTTCCTTCCTTCCTCCCTCCCTCCCTCCCTTCCTTCTTTCCTTCTTTTCTTTTCTTTCTTTTTTTTTTTTTTTTTTCCCCGAGTTTCGCTGTTGATGCCCAGGCTGGAGTGCAATGGCACCATCTTGGCTCACTGCAACCTCTGCCTCCCAGGTTCGAGCAATTCTCCTGCCTCAGCCTCCTGTGTAGCTGGGATTACAGGCGCCTGCCCCCACGCCTGGCCATTTTTTGTATTTTTTAGTAGAGACAAGGTTTTGCCATGTTGGCCAGGCTGCTCTCAAACTCCTGACCTCAGGTGATCTGCCCTCCTCGGCCTCCCAAAGTGCTGGGATTACAGGCGTGAGCCACCATGCCCGGCCATGGTCAACACTTTCTCTGTCTCTAAAGTGACTATTTCATTGCTCGCCCTCTCTCCTCCATCTTCCTCACTTTTCCATTTTCCCCAAAAAATCTCAGCTGAAGACCTCATCCCATAGATCTTACCGCCACCAAATCTATACACTACCCTGTCTACATCTGTACCCATGTTTTATTTTTTCCCTATTAAAATGGAGGTACTGGTACCAAAACAGAGATATAGACCAATGGAACAGAACAGAGCCCTCAGAAATAATGGCGCATATCTACAACTATCTGATCTTTGACAAACTTGATAAAAACAGGAAATGGGGAAAGAATTCCCTATTTAATAACTGGTGCTGGGAAAACTGGCTAGCCATATGTAGAAAGCTGAAACTGGATCCCTTCCTTACACCTTATACAAAAATTAATTCAAGATGGATTAAAGACTTACATGTTAGACCTAAAACCATAAAAACCCTAGAAGAAAACCTAGGCAATACCATTCAGGACATAGGCATGGGCAAGGACTTCATGTCTAAAACACCAAAAGCAATGGCAACAAAAACCAAAATTGACAAATGGGATCTAATTAAACTGAAGAGCTTCTGAACAGCAAAAGAAACTACCATCAGAGTGAACAGGCAACCTACAGAATGGGAGAAAATTTTTGCAACCTACTCATCTGACAAAGGGCTAATATCCAGAATCTACAATGAACTCAAACAAATTTACGAGAAAGTGAGATACCACCCACACCATTAGAAGGATCATTAAAAAACAGGAAACAGGTCCGGAGAGAAGTAGGCAAGGAAACTTTTACACTGTTGAATCATTGTGGAAGTCAGTGTGGCAATTCCTCAGGGATCTAGAACTAGAAATACCATTTGACCCAGCCATCCCATTACTGGGTATATACCCAAAGGATTATAAAACATGCTACTATAAAGACACATGCACACGTATGTTTATTGCGGCACTATTCACAATAGCAAAGACTTGGAACAAACCCAAATGTCCAACAATGATAGACTGGATTAAGAAAATGTGGCACATGTACACCATGGAATACTATGCAGCCATAAAAAATGATGAGTTCATGTCGTAGGGACATGGATGAAGCTGGAAACCATCATTCTCAGAAAACTATCACAAGGACAAAAAACCAAACACTGCATGTTCTCACTCATACATGGGAATTGAACAATGAGAACACATGGACACAGGAAGGGGAACATCACACACTGGGGACTGTTGTGGGGTGAGGGGATGGGGGAGGGATAGCATTAGTAGATATACCTAATGTTAAATGATGAGTTAATGGGTGCAGCACACCAACATGACACATGTATACATATGTAACTAACCTGCACATTGTGCACATGTACCCTAAAATTTAAAGTATAATAAAAACAACGGAGGATGTTTCTTTTCTTCTATCATGGCGAATCTCCTTACTTATGTTCTGGTACCATCCCCTCTCATCTTCTCAAGGATTTTACTCCTTTGGGCATTCATTCTCTTCCCTAAATTACCAATCTCTCCACCACTCCAGAACTATGCTAGCATGCTGATGGAAATAAACCATCCTAAGAAAACAAACAAAATACACCTCCCTCCACTCCACAATTCCCTTGCAGTGTCTGCCTCATTTTCCTCGTCCCCTTGGCAACAAAATTCCTCAAAAACGTTTTCTACACATATGTCTCCACTTCATCTCTTTTTTTTTTCTTTTAAGGACATTACATTAAGGACACAAGACTTCGTCTCTTATTTGCTCCCTGATCCACTATCCCCTGGCTTCCACATCTATCACTCTGCAGAGTTGCTCTTGTTAAGGTCCCCAGTGGCCTCCATGGTCATCTCTCGGTCCTTACCTACTCAACTTCTCAATAGCTGTAGACACAGTTATCCACTGCATCCTTGCTGAAACATTCTCCTCTCTTGGCTTCTAGGACTACCTCAAGACTGTCCTCCAACCTCTCTGGCCACTTTTTCTTAGTCTCCTTCATGGGCTTCTCATCCCCTACTTAATCACTAGATATTGGGGCTCCTTGGAACTCAGTTCCAGGCCTTCTAGTCTCTCTCTACTCTCTTTCCTAAGGTGATCTCATCCAGTCCCCTGGTTTTAAATACAATCTATATTCAGACAACTCCCAAATTTGCATTCTAACCACACCTCCTCTGTGAGCTCCAAAACTCATATACTCTGACATGTTTACTTTTATGCCTCACAGGAATCTCAAACTTATCATGTCCAAAACTGAACTCTTGATTTATTTTCCCTCTCAAGCCTAGGCTTCCCTCAGCCTTCCTCATCTCAGCATATGGCACCATCATCTCTTCAATTACTTAAGCCAGAAACCTGAGAGTCATTCTTGAGGCCTGTCTCTCTCTTTCCCTTACCTCCCCACCTAGTCCCTCAGTATTGTATAAGTATTGTCAGCTGTTAACTTAAAAACCCATCCAAGACCAGGCACAGTGGCTCACACCTGTAATCCCAGTATTTTGGGAGGCTGAGGTGGGCAGATCAGCTGAGGTCAGAAGTTTGAGATCAGCCTGGCCAACATGGTGAAACCCTGTCTCTACTAAAAATACAAAAATTAGCTGGGCGTGGTGGCACGCACCTGTAATCCCAGCTACTCGGGAGGCTGAGGCAGGAGAATCACTTGAATTCGGGAGGCAGAGGTTGCAGTGAGCTGAGATCGCACCACTGAACTCCAGCCTGGGTGACAGAGCAAGATTCTGTCAAATAAATAAATAAATAAATAAATAAATAAATAAATAAATAGGAAAAGACAAAAAGAAAGCTCATCCAGGATCTGAGCAGCTCTCTCCCTCTCCATGGCTGTCACCCAGTTCAAGCCACCATCATCTCTCCTGTGAGTTGCTGCAGCAGCCTCCTTACTGGTCTCCCTGTATCCACTGCTGCCCCCTTCCAAGTCTGGTCTCTACAGATATTGCAAAAAGTCCATATCAGATCCTGTCACTCCCCTGCTTAAAACCCTTCAGACATTTCCTACTGCAAGCGAATAATATCCAAACTCCTTTTGTGTGGCCCATGAGGCCCTGTGTGATCTCTTTCTGCCCTACCTGCCAACTCCCCCACCCCTCCATGCTACTCTTCCTCTTGCCTACAATCTGGCCCTCCTGGCCTCCTTTTAGTTTCTCAACACACCAAGGTCTTTGCCACCTTAAGGCGTTTCCACTTGGTATTCCTTTTTCCTGGAAACCTCTTTTCCCATTCTTCATAAGGGTGAATTTATCCTTTAGGTCTCCACTTAAATATCACCTCCTCACAGAGAACTTCCCTGGAAACTTTACCTTGGTTATTCTCTACTATTGTAACCTGTTCATTTCATTCTGGAGACTCATCACAATTTGTAGTTATATATTCACTTATGTGATTATTTCGCTTTAAACCCCATAAAAGTAGGAACTCTGTCTTTTTTCTACAACAGTATATCTCCTCCATTTGATATGATACCTGGCACACAGTTAAGTGCTTAGTATTTTTTAAATCAACCAATGCATGAATAGAAGTGAATTTGAGGCATACAGATTAGAATCCTCTGGCCATTCCATGCAGTTTATTATCAAATGCCTACTGCTTGTGTCTCAGCCTGTGAAAGGCAGGTTTCTGAATGGGAAGTCTGGCCCATGGGAGAAACCCCTCAACATCTCTGTGCAAAGACAAAGTCAGAGAGAGAATGCAGTCAAAGAAAGAGTACAGGGAGGGCTACAAGCTAAGAAGGAATGGGAGACGGCATGGCTCCAGCCTTTTTAGGGGAGTGACAGTGGGAAATCCAACAGCTATTCCTTCTCAGGGAAGGAATTTTTTTAAGGGTAGACAACTATCCTTTCAGAATGGCAAGGGGCAGGAGGATGGGCATGGTGACTTTGAATAGTCCTTCCCACTCTGAGAGTCCCTGGGTAGATGATTTGGTTACTTTCCTAGGGCTTCCTCTCTATTTCCCTTGCAGATCTTCATGGCCCTGCAACTTCCTCTTCAGCTGAGCTTGGAGAGGCATCTTCTGGAAAACATGGTGGTATCTGGATTCTTTTTCTGGTTGTCCAAACAGTTGCTTTTCCCCAGTGGGCTGGAATGGAGACACCTGTCACCCATTCTAGCAGGTCAGGAGGGAGCAGGGGGAGAGACCAAGGTCATCTTTCCTTTCACAAATACCTGGAAGCCTGGAGTCACCTTGCAAAAGACCAACCCCATAATGCTTCAGAGAGGGAACTGCAGAGGACCCTCTATACAGCTGTCCCCTCCCCTGTCCTCTCCTCCCTCCTGGAGCTATAGTCAATATATTCAGACATGTTGTCTAATAGGTTCACACATGCTCCTAAACCTTCCCTGCTGAGGCTGCCAGCCAGGTGACAGATGTGAGGGCTGTGCCAGATGTGAGGCTGCTGCCATATGGCACTGTGTGTCACAAGGTCTGAAGCTGCTGCCACTGAGCTGTGGAAGAATTAGTGGGGAGATCCTTGTGTTTTAGCCTCCACTCACCTGTCACTGGCAGAGGCAGCGAGGGGGAACTAGAGCAATGAAATATTCATAGGAGCTTGAAGGAGTTGTCATGTCACACCAAAGAGCCCTGGGCACCCTAGCCCCCACCCTCCATGTACCACACCAACTAATTCTGAAAGAGGCAGAGACATATAGGGATTGACTGAGCCAGAAGGGGAGAGATGAGGAATGAAGGGAAAGACACAGTCAAGAGGGGAAGACAGCTGAGCAGGAAAGGGGACCAGGCAGAGCAAAGGAGGAGAGGAAAAGAGAGGCCATGAAAACGAGACAAAGAGGAGAAATGAGACAAGAGGAGGGCCTTGCAGACAGTGAAGAGGAAAGTTTAGGCTTGGGGAAGGCAAGCACTGCAGAAGCTATGCAGTCACTTCTGATTGTCTTGGCTTTTTGGAGGTGCTCTCCAGTTCCTCACCTGCTCTTTTATTTTTTATTTTTTATTTTTATTTTTATTTTTTGAATAAGTGAATACTGGATTTTAATTACATTTTAGACCAAATAGACCTAACAAACATACACAGAACACTTCACCCAACAGTAGCAGAATAAACATTCTTCCAAAGCACACATGGAACATTCTCCAAGATAGAACATATATTAGGTCACAAAATAACTCTTAGAAAATTAAAGCAAACTGAAATTATATCAAGCATCTTCACTGACCACCGTGATATGAAACTAGGTATCAATAAGTGAATAAATAAGTAGAATAAGTGGTATAAATAAGTGGAAATTAAGGTGTAAATAAGTAAAAATTAAGGTAAAAATAGGTTTAAATAAATGGAAATTAAACAACACACCCCTGAACAACCAATAGGGAAAAGAAGGTATCAAAAAGGAATTTAAAAAATATTTTGAGACAAATGAAAATGAAAATACAACATATCAAAACTTGTAAAATGTAGCCAAAGCATTTCTAGGAGAAAAGCTTATGAAGGTAAATGCCTAAATGGAGAAAAAATAATCTTTAATAAGCAACCTAGTTTTGCACTTCAAGGAGCTAGAAAAAAAAAAAAAAAAACTAATGCCAAAGTTAGAAGGAAGGAAATAACAAATATCAGAGCATAAATAAATGAAATAGAGACTACCAAAATTAGAAAAATATCAACAGAACTAAGAGTTCATTTTTTGTAAAGAGAAGAACATCAACAAACTTTTAGCTAGAGTAAAGAAGAAATATAAATGAATAAATGTTTTAAATGCTAATTACCCTGATGGATCACTACACATTATATGTATTGAAACATCACTATGTACTGAAGAATATGTACAATTATTATTTATCAGTTAGTACATAAAGAGCAAAAACTGCTCTTGAGCTGCCCCCCACCAGCTCTGCCCTCAGGGCTCCCACCGCTGCTAAAGGGCCACATGGTAATGACAGTCTTCTGGTAGAGGACCTTGGGTGATGAAGCTCTGGGGGAGGGGACTGCTATTTTGCCATACTGAGAGCCTCACTGCACCCTCCCCATCTCACAGATGGGGATGCAGCAGGCAAGGGGCAAATCAGAAATGGCGTGAGGAAGAGACCCAGGACACCTTCCTGACTTAGGCCAATTTCCCACTCACCAGAGGCTGTAGTGTGAGTGTGTGTGTGTGTGTGTGTGTGTGTGAAAGAGGAGATCAAAAAAAGAAAGTAGGAAGTGGAGAGAATTCCAGGAGGTGGGAGGGAATGGTCATGATGGGAAAAGTGGAGTTGGCAGGGAAAAGATCAGCAGGCCTGAATTCTTCCCCTCACTGAACACATCTCTCCAAGGCCAGGCTGGGCTGCAGAGCCCTGGCACAGAATGCTAAGCCAGAAGAGGGTCCCCGGCCACCCAGATCTCTCTCTCCTCTTAGATCTCAGACTTCAGCCTGCCAAGGGCTGAACTGTAAACAAACCTTGGAGGGCAGACAGGGGGAGCAGGTGTGGGCCGGAGCTTCTGAGAACTTCCCAACAAGTAGCTGCTTCCAGCAGCCAAAGACCCAGGGCTCAAATAGCACCCCTCTGGGGGCTGTTTGGCAGGTGCCTGCTGCACAAGGCTCTGGGCAAAGCCTCCTGAAGCCAAATGTGGGCCTACTCAGCTGGCTGGCTGTGCCGTCTCCTTCCTTCCTGTGAGGCTGCTAAGGCATAGATGGCCTGGGCCACCAGCCTTCCATGCCCCCAACCCCTGATGCTCATCAAACTCCTGGAGAATCTCAGAGTTGGCAGGGAGCTTGGAGGTTACTGACTTCCCCTTGCCCATCCTCTGCTGATTTCCAGAAGCAGCAGGGGGAAGCTTTCTAGAAGATGACTGCAGCTGGGTATGGTGGGAAGGGCCAGATTTGAGCAAGTGGAGAGGGAGGGCACTGAGAACAGGCCCAGAGACAGAAGGGAACAGGCATATGTGGCATGAGGCATGAACACAATAGTCTGAGTAGATGAGGGGGTTGCTGGGGAAAGATTAGGTGGGAAGCAAGAAGCATAGCTGACCCGGCATAGACGGTGAGTAGGCCTTTCTCTCACTCCCTCTCTCATGTCTGGCTCCGTTGGGACTGTAGGTTCTACCCTCCACCCTCAACTCCCATGCCCCTTTGGGGAAATTGTGAAGAGAGGGGCAGGCTAGTCTGGCCAGAGCTGGACAGAGAAAGGCACATCTATCTCAACGCTTTGCCTAGATGTCTATCTGCTCCTCCCGCTTGCCCGAGATGATGCAGGTTGTATCTGAAGCCAAGGACTTACGCCCAGCAGTTGCCAAGCTGACTTCCTGTGAGGGAGCAACCCCTGACTCCTTTCAGTGCACCATCTCTGAATTGTCCAATCAGGAGCACAGTCCAGGGACAGGGCAAAAATTAGGCCAAAAAGCCAGTAATCAAAGGAAGGTACATGAACAGAGGCCTGGTAAACTCATGTCACCTTGTCTGGAGGCATCCAGAAACGCCAACAGCAGCCTCAGGACAATGAGACACCTTTTATTCTGCCTAATTGCATCTTCCTGCTGAGAGAGAGGAAAGAATTATAAGGTCTTTCTTAAACAGTGGTCAGGAAAGGGGAGTGAAGGTGGTGAACCCTCCACCTAAGAATAAAAACCAAGGGCAAGAGCACGTGCTGTGCTGAACCACCAGCACAGAGGGCATGAGTTAGCACCAAAACACTCTGTACCTACCCCCACGTTGGTAGTGGGGAAACCCCTGTCTGTTTCCTGAAGGTGAGTGACAGAGAAATTACAAACCTCGGAGCACCTACGGGCTTGTCTTTGGATGCATCAAGGACAGGCAGGGAGTGGGTGGGGAAGAAGACTGCATCCTACTATACAACCAGGCTTGGGGGAAACAGAATCCTAGGGAATCCTGAGAACCCACAAGCTCTCTATCTGGCAACATTGATTTGATGATGGACCCCAGACTTAACTTACTAAGGTAGAAAAGCAGACCCAGGCATTTTAGGAAGAATCAAAAAGAGTAAGGAAAAATGATTTTTTTTTTTTTGGCCCAACCTTCAGTTACTCAGAAACAATCTATTAACCAGAAAATCCGTTCCCTAAGTATTCAGGTCTGGGGATTACAATTTTTTTTTGTTTTTTGTTTTATTTTTTTCTTTCAATAATTAAAATCCACAGAGCTGGGGCTCTCTGTTATGGAAGAATGCAAGCTCCACTCTGATGTCTCCCTTCTTATAAGGGTAATAATAGCAGAGTCCCTTACTGTGAATCAGGGCTTCCTCCACCAGCTTTTAGATAGCATTCATTCATTCATATATGTAATAAAAGTTTACTGAGTACCTACTATGTGCCCAGCATAGTGCTGAGATATGGAGATAAATAAGGCCCAGTCTGTTCCCTTAGGGAGGTTGCAGTCTAAGGTGGAGGCAGCTATGTAAACAGACTAATATAAAACCATGTGTTACCTGGTACCACAGAGGGCAGCAGAGGATGCTATGTAAGCACAGAAGAGACTATGCCCCAACTGTGCTGTGACTCCCAGCAGAAGACCACCACTCCCTCCTCTCACCAAAGGTGAGAAGGACATTCCAGGAAAGGAATGTCAAACCTGACAGCAAATGAAAAGTTAAGAAGATTCAGTAAAGAGGGAAACCTCTAGGTATTTAAGTCACTACAATCATAAAAAGAAATCATAGAATAAATTCGGGCAAAACTGAAGGGAATGTTTAATTCGAGGACTAATGCTACCCACTGACTCCTTTCATGTCACCTTATGAAATGGTACAGTGCACTCTGAAGAGGCCACAGAGACAACCGGGACACAGCCCAGCACTGGACTTGCCAGCCACATATCCAACGCACCACCCCAAAGCTACACATGGAAGGTCTCCCTCTCATGAGAGGAGGCAGGAAGGGTGGACCACCAGCAGATGCATTGAGATCCAGCCAGAGTAATAGAGACCAAAGCTATAAAGCTCACATACCCCATTATGCCCACGTTGAAGAGGGTCTATGCGGAGCCAGCTCTACGAATGGGCCAGGGCCAACAGTGAGGAGTTATAAATAACCCAACTGCAGGGCCAGATGTGACACATCTGCAAGGGACCTGGCCACATTCAGGTTTCAGATTTCAGCTCACAGAGGCCAAGCTGGGGGGAGGGGGGCGAATATCAATGAACACAGCAATACTGTTACTCATATCCTAGAAACAATTCCCCCCTCCCTCCCCAGGAGGTAGGAAGATGGCTTTGCCCAGTATTGCAAGTAAGGCTCTAAAAACTTTTCAGAAAATAATTCCTAATAAAGGTACTCAGATAGAGCCATAATATCATATTAACAACTCCAAGCCAGCAGACCAGACACTTGTCTAATTAATAAACATTATAAAGCAGAACAACTTATTGATGTTACAGACACAGCACTTAGTACAACAACAAAACCCAAATCCATGCAGAACATTCCATCTTCTCTAGGAAGCCCTCTCTCCGCCAACCTGTACAATTACTTCCTTAGTGCAAAGAGGGCCTGGGGAATGGAGAGCATGTGTAGAGCTCTGGGCAACTGGCTTGGGGGAGGAGGGGGCTGCAGGGAAGACAAACCTCTGTCTCATGCACAAATCTTCTAAAGCGTAGCTCCAACTTGAGCTCTGGAGTTAGTGATCTGGGCTGGAATCCCAAATCTGTGGCAAATTGCTTAACCTCTTGAGCCTCAGTTCCTTCATCTACAAAATGGGGTTCATGGGGTGCCTACTTCGAAGCACCTACGTGAAGATTAAATATACATGAAGTGCTGGTGCAAAGTAAGTGCTCAATCAGTAACTGCTATTAGCAATTATTGTTATCATTATTACTAGGCACCTACTAATACATTGTGCTGTCTTGTTATAGCGCACTCGGTTTGCCTTTCTCCACAGGAGAAATAATGGGGATGATTTGAAAATTGATTCAAAACTCTTTGCACCTGGGCCATGACTTTAGCTCTAAAGAATAAATACACTTTGCTGTAGGGACAGCAAACTCGATTTTACTACTTCATTAAAGCCAAATTCTCATCATATTTCTAGCAGTTAACAGTGAGGTGGCTTAAGTAAAACTGTTTTGAGATCCCAGGTCTGCATCTCACTGGCTGTGGGACCTTGGGCTTGTGGACCTCTCTGTGCTTCAATTTCCTCATCCGTAAAATGGGGATAGTATCTACCCCATAAGGATGTTGTGAAGATTAAACAAGGCAAATATTAAGCACTTAGAACTGTGCCTGGCACACAGAAAGCACTGAGTGAATGCCAGCTACTGTTCTTACTGTACATGGACTAGGTAAAGAGCTTAGCACAATGTCGGGCACATAGTTATAATAGTAGCTACTAGGATCATCAGTACTCTAAGTAAAATGAGTGACTGAGGATGGAGGAACAGAAGGAAGATCTGGGTGTTCTCTGAGAAGGGACTGAGTTAGGATAAACTTGCCTTTAGGATCTCAGGCCCCTCTCCCCTGAGTTTTACAGAGCTTAAGAAAGGAAAGTGACAGGTATGCTCCTGCATATTCCTGATTGCTAACATTTCTGTGATTGGTGCACCACCTCGAAGGGTGGTCTTGCTTCTCCACACCGCGGAGCTTCGTGAACGCTGAGGCTTCAATCTGCCCCACCGGAGGGCAGGCCAGCCAGGGTATCCTGGCCCCATGGAAGCAGAGGCGCTGAGGGGCAGGGGTGGGAGAGGCAGCTAGAAGTCCCGGACACTTCCGAAGCTTAACGGCGGGGAGAGCGGGGTCCTAGCACTCAGAGGGGCCGCCTCTGCCCCTGCTCCACTCGGGTGGTTTCCCTCCCAGCTTCTGGTTCCCCTCGCCCCTTATCTCCCCGATCCCCCGGCACCCCGCAGCGGAAAACTTCCTGCTCGCGCCGCCACTTTTCCAACAGCGTCCAAAACCTCATCCCCGCGTATCTTGCCTTCCAACTTCCTCTTTCGTGGCCTCGAAGGGACCCGAGGGCTGCCAGGCAACCCAAACGAATCCTTGGGATCTCGGGGTGAGGGACGGAGATGGATGTCTGCTCCCGACGCGTCAACTCACTCCAAAGACCAGGTGGAGGGGGGCCCATGCCAGCGCCGCCCTCAAGTCACTTTGAGGGGCCGGTGAGGACCCTAGCGCTCGACTGCTGACCCCCTAACCCCACAGACCCCTGCGTCAATGGCCAGGTGCCCCCCCAACCCGGCTGCTCAGAGCGCAGTACTTACTGTCGGGCCCCCCTCCGGGCCGGGGCTGGGCTGCTGCCCGGCCCGGGAACCCTCTTGTTGCCTCCCTCTCTCGCGCTGCCCCTGGCTGTGCCCAGCGCCTAAGGTAGCGGCAGCGGCGTCTGTAGGAAGAGAAAGATCACGCCTGCCTTAGAAACCCAGCCCCTGCTGTGACCAGAATCTTAAAGAAGGAGGCGACTGGCTCAGCCTTAGAGCCGCGGCTGAGGTGGCGAACTAGCGAGAGAGCTGTAAACACGGTGTCTGCTGCCTCTCACCCACCCGCAATCCGGCCGCCGCCCGGGACAGTCGGCGCCCCCAGGAGGACCCCTCCCCTCGCCACTGGGGACCAGCCCATTCGGGGGACCCGGGAAGGGATAGGCTGGGAGGACATAGATATGCAGACAATCCAGCTGCCACTTGCTTACTAAGTGCCAGGCACTGTGCTTTACATCCATTTTCTCATTCCAGCATCCTCTCCATTGTACGGAAAATAAAATTGAGGCTCAGAAGAGCAAAGCAAAGAGCCCCCAGTACAAGCGCTAATAATATGTGGTGGGACTGATTTAAACCCCAAAGGATCTCAAATTCCGGGCTGCCTACCTCAAAAGCTACCTTGTGCTATTGCAAAGCAGCATTTGAATACCTGTGTCCCTACCTCCACTTTCCCCATTTTTTTCTGACTGGATTGGGAACAAACGGCAACTCCAAGTCAGTTTGCCTGTGGAGATGGGGCCCTGGCAGGCAGGATCCTGACCGCAGTGCCTAGAGCCAGGGAGTGGCCATCCCTCTTTACCTCAGACAATTCATTAATCCCACATTTATTATGTACCTACTATGTGCCAGACGCTATGGGAGACAGAAGAAAGAAAAGGAAGAAGTCTCAGTCCAGGTGCATTCCAGGAGACAGTCACTGAGTCTTCGAGGTCTGGGTTATGCTAGAAGTGTCAAGGGGGTGACGGTGCAGCAGTCCTAAAGGAGCAGGCAACCAGTGTTCTCAGACACCCCTTCCATGGCAGAACTTCTGGAGCCACTGTTAGGGGACATAGGGAGAGACAGGGCTTGCAGAGACAACGTGGAGAGAATCCTTGTCTCATGGGGCTGATTCTGACTCCTTCCTGCTACTGGAGTAAGGACCCACACCACCCATTCCTCTTTAAAGGATGAGTGGAAGGCAGCTTTGTTGGGACATTAAGCTCCGTGGCTTCTTTATGGGAGATACCCCAATCTTCATGCCTTGGCAATGGCATCTGTGAAATGAGATAGATATCTTACACTTTCCTTCTGGTCAAAATGATGAAATAACACATTTCCTGCCCCTTCTTAGTTTGATCATTTTAAAAAGAGCACTTTTAGAACTCGTATTTCTTTCAGCTTTGCCCCAGCTTATCCATGCAGTCATTCATTTAGCAAATATTTATTTATGTATTTATTTATTTTGAGACAAGGTCTGTCTCTATTGTCCAGGCTAGAGTGTAGTGACATGATCTCAGCTCACTGCAACCTCTGCCTCCTGGTCATTTAGCAAATATTTACTAGCATCTACTTTATGCTAGGCACTGTGCTGGAAGCAGGGCACCTTTGTGGTTCTGTGGAGCGTAGTCTGCATGGAGGTGGAAAAATTACAGGGCTGGAAGTTAGGAAACACATTTGAATCACTAGTTCTTTGACTACATAGCTGTGTGACCCTGGATGAGTCATATATCCTTTGGGGACTTCAGTTTTCTTGTTGGTCAAACAGGGATAATAACACCTTATCCTACTTCACGGGAGTATTTGTGTGGCTTGATGGAGATAATAGATGTGAAGGAGCTTTGAAAAGTATAAAGCCACTAGACAAATATCAGGGATTAGTCTGTCTCCAAGGTGGGAGGGGGCTGCTGGAAAGTAAAGCTTAAAAGAAATCCTGGCTGACTCTCCCAAATTGATTGCACTAAATTCCATCTTCCTTGAATCACTGAGCCTGCACCTGGGTGGGAGTCTCCGCTCTGTGAAATACCGTTCTCCCTCAGCAGTGCCCATGACACACGAGTTAGTGATGACTTGGCCTTAAGCCTCAGAGATTGTTTTGGGGACTTGAATGGAACCAGCAGGACAGACTTAGCTCTGGTTTTCTAATTATTGGCAATGGCAATCTCCCCTTCCCACTTGAGCCCACCCAACTCAAGGACTGCTGGTGTCCGGGTAGAAACCACTTGAGGCCTCCAAAGACACCCATTTCAGAAAGCACAGGGCTCATGTCAGACAGCAGAGGTCGGCCATGGGGGTGGATGCTTTATTTTGTTGGAAGCTGGGGGTTCTGTATTCTGCCCAGCTTGCTGAGATCTACAACAGAACTAGTGGAGACTTTGGGAAGGTCTTTAGCTTGCTCTTCTCACCCCCTATAAGCCACCCCAAGTATTCCTACAATCTAAATTACAGTACTATGCTTGCTATGCAAACATAGCTTCAAGACAATTTTCCAAATTTCCAGAAGCACTCTTTTCTACTCTCTCCTACCCCAAGTAAATGCACACTGTAAGGAAATATAGGGTCTTGCCAGACAAAACCAGTTTCCAGACAAATCCACTAACCTCCTCCCTTCCCCTCTCCTTCCCACTAGTTTATTATCCTGAAGCCCCTTGGATATAAAAACGCTAGAACTGATGGCAGAGCAGAAAAGGAACCTGGGAACCACAGGGAAGCCTGGAGTTGCACTGCACAGCTCTGGAGCAGAACCAGAATGGAAGTCAGAGGGAGCAACAGAAAGCACCCCGCCTTGAGCCAAGGCACCTGCAGCCAGCAAGTCCCTGGGGGAAGTGCAGAACAGGCAGACTCCACACCCAGCCTCCCTTGGCAGTCTCAGAGCCTATTCCTCTTGCTGCTGAGGCTCCTCTCAATGTCTTCATAGATTCCCTTGTCACATCCATCTCATCCAGGCTGCTCCTCTTGATAAAGTGCCACCGCGGCCACTCCAGACAGGCTGATGTTATCCTTCACTCTCCTGCCCTTCTTCCCAGCATGGGCCACACAGCAGTGATTCAGGCCTCCCAGGTCACCGTGTGGTCTCCTGGGGAAATGCTTTCTGAGTGCTCAAGCTAGGGTTTGATGGAAGCTTTGGATGTGGGCGTATCAAATACTCCTTCCTTTCCCATCAGCGTGGCCTGAACCCTGGATTCACTCTTGCCCTGAGTTCCCATGCCTACCCCAGCTTGCAACTTCTTCACTGGACCAGCTGCCACTGCTCTCCCCAACTGTGTAACCTGTGTCTAATTTGCGAAGCCTTTCTCCCAGTGGTTGTCAGGGGGTTTGTGCCCCCATGAAAGACCAGAAAGCTTCAAGATCCAAATGAATGAATCACTGATGGTGAAATTTCAGGCACAATGACAGGCAATTGAGGAGACATATTTGACCACATCATGTTTACCTATGTGTAAGGCTGGCCCTGAGGATATTCTGGTATTTTCCCTCAAATATAACGAAGACTTGGGATAGATAATAGCAAAGAAGGTGATAGAAAATACACCAGTCTGGGAACAGGGACATCTTGCTGCTCATCCCAGCTCTTACACTAATTAGAGGTATGACCCCACACCTTCCCTTCCTAGGCCTCAGTTTCCCCCATATATCAAGAGATCACTGACTTAGCTAATTTCCAGGGTTCTTTGTTGTTTTAATAAGCTCAGATTCTAAGCGGTCTGGCATGGAAAGAGAGTGATGTTCCTCCAAGAGTGGGCCCTGATTCCAGGACTCTGGCCATGGGGGTTAAACAGAGAGGAAGGGCTGGCACTATGGACGTGGGCTTGGTGCTGCTATTCAACAATGCAGCCAGTGTCTGACCCATCCTTTGCTATGAGAGCAAAGGGAGAATTCGTTCATTGCCTCCACTCCTTCTTGTACCCCTCAGGCTCCCAGTGGTAGCTATGTGCCTGTGAAACCCCCCCATTCCCCCCATGGCTAATTATATCTGCCCTAGGATGAGGGCTGACATTCTCTCCATGAGCACCTATACCACCATCCCACTTGTTCAAATCTTACATTCCTTACTTAGTGATGGGTAAACAACTGCTGCTTCAAACCCCTCTGAGTGTCCCTAATTGTCCTGGCACTCCCCCCCAACACTGCTTCAGATCCAGCAACTTAGGGGTTAATGCCTGGCCCCACAGGGGCCTTCCAGAACACTGCTTTGTCAGCGCACCTGTCATATAGGCAATACAAGATTTTAAATATCACCCTAGTCCAGGATTCCATTCTAGTTCAATATCCCTCTCCATTCCCAGGCCATTTCTCTATGAAGATTTGTCAAGGGCTTTTTTTTTGGGTGGGGATCCTTTCGTTGTTGTTGTCGTTGTTTTGTTTTTTTTCAAGGGCTTTTTTGAATTGGTGCTCGACTTCCTGCCTCTGAGTCAGGTGGACCCTGGTTGTTTCACAGAATGAAGGAAAAGAAGGCAGCAGGGGTGGAGGATCGGGAGGGGATTGGCTCTGTAGGTAGTGCAGCTGCCCTGGTGACCCTCAGCCCTGTGTCCTGGATCCAGCTGCCAGGGGATGAGGCCAAATATGTTGAAGTTGCAGGGATATTCCTTCTTGCTATTACCCCCGCAACCACTGGTTTCCTCATCCAAGGGCTGTCAGGTGTTCCTGACTGACCCCCAGGCCCACCTGGGGTACTTGCTGCTATCCTTTTTCCCTCCTTCATAGCTAACCTCTTCCTTTCTGCTAGTAGCCGGTGCAAGCCTCCCTAGCACTGAAAACCCCCCTCACTTGGCCCCTCTCTTTCCTCCCTCTGCTATTCCACATCCTTCTCCCTGCCAAGGCCTAGCTGCTCCAATGGGTGCTTTGCCCCTGTGGTGCGAATGTTCTGTTCTCGCTGGGCCCAGTATTAATTTGCTCTCATTTGTGAGCTGCTTTGTTAACGTGGGCGGCCTTTTCTCAATGTGTAGTGCTGCTCCCTGCTGCCTCTGTTGCCTCCCCACCCACACCCTCCTTAACCTTGTAATAATGTGCCCTCCCCCGTGGAGAGGGGGGCTGGGCTTTTGAAAGTACTTTTTATACGTGATGTAGTAAGTTCACCACATCCTCAAAATCACCAGAGGATATGAGGCAGGAGTGATTCCTGATCCCTGTGGAATGAGTGAGGAAACTGAGGCTTGGAGAGGTGAGAAGGCTTTTTTGCATGGATAGCTACTGTGTGATGTCCAAGCTGGCCTAGAAGCACAGCTCATTCCCATGGCACTCCACATGCTTATGTCATTTATCTTCTGCACTGCCCCTTTGAGGTCCCAACTGAGTCCCCAGAAAAGTGTACATATACACACACACACATATATATTTTGCTTACTATTATGTAAGCAGTCATAAAACCTCTGAGGGTCAGGCCCCTATGTCAGTATTTTTTACAAGCTGTCCAGGTGATTCTAAGGTGCAGCCAGGGGTGAGCACCACTGCCTGAAAAGAAGATATAAAAATAGGAGACAAGAGAATTGGCTTTAGTGGCCAAGAGCTTTCTTTAAAAACCTTTGGCCTCCCCAATAGGAACTGAAGGTAGAGTGGATGTGAACTATGGCCCTAGCTTCCATGCCTCAGTTTCCTCCATTCTGCAGGACTTTGCAATCCTTCCCCCATGCTGTGGACTAGCTTAATAAATTAGACATCACTGAGGTTGCTGTGGGAAGGGGTATAAAGAAAGAAACACATCTCTCTCCCCATATGCGTATGCTTGCCAATTGCTGTGTAAGTGTATCTTTAATATTTTCTGCCTGCAAGGGTGGAGCTAAATTGCCCTGATTAAGGAAGCCATGGGGTCTACCTAGAGGTGAAGGATAGATACTTTGCTGTCAATCAACTAGAAAGAGGTGCTCCTCAGGTAAGAGAGAAACTTTTAGGAATAATAATCATCCTAATAGCTATCATGTATTAATCACTTACTATGTGACAGGCATTTCAGTTATAGTACCTCATTTAATCCTCGTAATTAGTCTCTGAAGTAGGCATTGCTTTTTTTTTTTTTTTTTTTTTGACAGAGTCTTACTCTGTCACCCAGGCTGGAGTGCAATGGCACAGTCTTGGCTCACTGCAACCTTCGCCTCCCAGGTTCAAGTGATTCTTTCAAGCAATTCTCCTGCCTCAGCCTCCTGAGTAGCTGAGACTACAGGTGCCCACCACCACACCCAGCTAATTTTTGTATTTTTTAGTAGAGACGGGGTTTCACCATGTTGGCCAGCCTGGTCTTGAACTCCTGACCTCAGGTGAGTCGCCCGCCTTGGCCTCCCAAAGTGCTGGGATTACAGGCATGAGGCACGGCGCCCAGCCTGAAGTAGGCATTACTATTATATCTAGTTTACATATTAGGAAACTTAGGCTCAAGAAGTTAAGTTACTTGCCCAAAGGCCTCCCAGCTAGGAAGCAAGGGTGTTTTGTTTGGCCTACACAGTGTTTTCAAAGCACTTTAATTCATTGTTAACACTTTAAAATCCTCAGATTTTATATAAGAATCTGGATTTTTGTCTTCTCTTGAAAAATCCTACCTGGCAACCCTGGACCTGAAGGGCCCACCCAACAATAATTAGCTGACGCTAAGTAGCAGCACCCCTTATGGATGAGGGATGGGCTCTCCAGGTCACCCCAGTCCTCACCACTCTTTCCATACCCTCATCATGGGGCCAAATGTCAGCTGGCATTTAATATTGTATTTGTACTGTTGTGTTGCTGTTTTTATTAAAAGAATAATAAAGAGGAAAATGGGACATTTCTTCGGCACACATTTGATTTTCCTCTAGTGAGTACATAATCCCTCCCCTCCATTCCCTTCCACCCTCTCTTTAACATGGTGAGAGGAAAAGCTGGGCACCCCGCTCTTGGCCTGCTCCTCCCAGAGTATTGGTGTTTTGGAGGGCAGTTATAGGTGGCTGAGGTTATAGACAGTCTCTGGCTTGTGGAGGCAGGCCCAGACCAGAGTTGGGAGGGAGGAATAGGTTCCCAGAGGACCTCAGCAGCAGAAGAGAACTGAACTACACTTTCTAAGACCAATTGTCTAGTCTGGCTTCCTGGTCCTCATCTGTAAAACAGGCATAGTAACAATAACAGCACTATGTCTACTTTATGGTTATTATGAGGATTAAATGAGTATACGTACACATACATGTATGTTTAGAATCATGCCTGGCTCAGAGGAAGTGCTTAACAAATGTTAGCTATTTTTATTATTATTAAATGCCATGTTGATTTCCCTTTTGTCATCCCTTAGCCTTTAACATATGGTTTTGTCTGAAAGTTTCAGCCGGATCTAAATGATACGGTGGATTATTAATGGACTCCCATGATGAGTCACTATTATGGGGAAACAGGAATATTATGGATGCTTTTTCCCACTGAAACAGACTCCTTCTAGAGCCAGTCAGGGAGGTTCTGGGTGACATTTTATTAGGAGGATGGCATTTCCTACTCTAGAGAGAAAGTAGTCTTGCCTTTCTCATGGGGACCATACCAGGCTTTCATACTTCCATACTTTCACACTTGCTGTTTCTTTACCCAGAATGCCCTCTGCCACCTTGTTTACCTGGCAACCTCCTACTTATCCTTCTGGACTTAGCTCAAGAGTCACCTTATCTGGGAAACCCTATCTGAACCTCATCTGCCTCCTTAGGCAGAGTTAATTTTAAAGGCTACCTTCCACTAGAATGTGAGTTTGTTGAGGGAAGGGTGGGACATACATCTTTTTTTTTTTTTTTTTTTTTTTGTGGGACATATGTCTTGTTCACTGTATCCCTGGCACAGGAATAGGTACTCAGTAAGTGCTCTTTGAATGAACCGGAGGCGGGAGGGATGTGTGGGGAAGAAAAGGGTTCAAGATGACACCCTAGCAGCCACATTTTGGTTGGGGGCTCTCTGGCTCCCAGCAAACCTCCTAATTCTGCTTCTGTCTGGCACCCCAAGTTCTTCAAACTAATGTCATAGATTCTCTGCACTCCTCCTGCACCTATTCTAAGTCTCTCCTATAGAATAGGTGGACGTGACCATTTGCAGAGCCTTTTCCCACTTTCAGCATGCCCCTTCTCCTTTGGACAGCCTCTCACTGTGATGGATCCATGCGCTCCTCAGTCCCCAGGCTTTGCAGGGTGTCCCCAAAGCATTGAGAATTTCCTGGGGATCCTCCTGAGCATCAAAGTGATGTTTTATGTCCCCATTCCCTTAAGCCCTACTCTCTCACTAGGTCTTCCTTCCCAACATATCTGGATCTCCAGTGCCTCTATCTGAAGGGGATTTTCAGCATTGGGGATGCTAGCTGGGGAGCTATTTCTGGGTGAGTGAGGTTCCAGTGCTCCTTCAGTCACACCCCACAGTCTGCCCCCTAAATTAGGAGAGGATTTTCTTCAAGTCGTTTTAAGTACCAGTCTTGTGTGGAAGACCAGGCTAAAACAGCTGGGTGAGACTTGTATCAGCAATCCTGCCACCTCTGTTAACAACAACACGGGGTAGCCATGGAAGCCCCTCAGCCCTGCTTAGCAGTCTTTCTCCTTCCACTGCTACATAATGTGGTCCTGGTCACCATCTCCTATGTCATGGCACCTTCCCTGTCATGTTTCCTTTAGGCAATCTGAGTTCCTTTGCCAGGAGCAGCCTGCCTGCATGCAAAAACAACTTGAGAGCCATTAACAGGAAAGTGCATCTTTTTGAAAAGCCGGATGATTTTAAGGCATTAGTGGACACCTTTGCAATCCTGTTTTAGAAAGAGCTAATGTCTCTTAAACTGGCTGGCACTGAGCTGAGAAGTGTTCTGATAGCAGCCTCCAACTATGAGAATGTGACCAAGGACCCAGGGTATGCTAGAGGAGCCAGGTAAGATTGGGGAGCAGTGAGAAAACCCAGGACATGAGTTCCCATAGAGTGCCAATCCCAATGCCACATGCACGTGCATGCACACACGCACACATCCAGAAACACAGGCAGGGCCACACGTTGGCATGAAAACACCACCCACGCTCTTGCTACAAGACCCACATGTGATTTGCCAACAAATTGCAAATTAACCTCCTAGTGAACAGATTAATGGTATTCATGGTAATTTACACTCTAAGTTTCATAGCAACAGACTGAGCATTCTGGTTGTGGAAGAATTCAAGGATTTTTAAGTTCTTGGAGACATTGTAGTAATCAACCTGATAAGCCTATGCAAACTAGTCCCAATTTGACACTCATTTTTGAATCCAATATCCAGGATGTTTGCCCAGAAGGTTGCCCATCGCCACTCTAGATCATTGGCTTGAGGTGCTAAGGTGACGGATGCCAGTCTGCATTTTCCTATGCAAATGAGGCCCCTAAGCAGAACTCCCCATCAGGCCTGGAAAGGTACTGGACAGTTACAAATGGTCTGCTGCAGGGCAATGAGAATGGAGTCAAGGCTTCCAGGAGAAATGGGGAGGGGGCCCTAGCCAATTTGCACAGGTCTGACAGCTATTTCTTTAAGGTCCATGGTTTGAGCATGAAAACTCCTTACTTGGACAAGAATTTGGGTTTTCCACCTGAAGGTCAGGAAGAAGCAGCCTCTTTGTGGCATATTGCCAAGTGCCACTAGAATTTTTTATTTTTTCCAGAAAGATCAGCTTCCTAAAATAAAACCAAAAGCTGGGGTTCCCGGTTTCTTCCCTGGGAAGGTGAAGTTAATTGGCTCTGTTGCCCATTTTGAGCAAAAATCACAGAACGTACTCAACTCCCTCATCAAATCAATCAGCCTATGGGCACAGCTTGTGTGCTCTCTCTGCGGGTGGACTGGTTCCTGTCTAATAATGTGTAGCCTCAGGGGGTGGCCACTCCTCCTCCCACTCCCACACTGAGCTCCATCCTTGACCTCATTCTTGTTTGATCTCTCAAACCACCAGGGCTCGCTGAACTCCCTGGTAAATCCACCCTGTGTTTCCTGCTCTGCAGGGCACAGCAATGAAGTGCCAGAGAGGAGATAATTCTTGCCTACTGGCAACCCATTGCTGTTGCCCAGCTCAGCTTTCCCCAGGACCTCAGGTGGCTGTGGCTCTTTCAGTTGCAGCCCCACAGAACAGCTTTGTTGAGTCTTCACTGAGGGTAGGGGAGAGCTGCGGAGCTCTCTGTGCACAGAAATACTGCAAAGAAACTGTTCAAGTCACCCAGACCCAAAGCCCCCACTAATAGGTTACCACCTAGAACTCAGAGCACTTTCTGCAATGCACAGTCAGACACAGTGGTGATCACAGTGGCTTTACCATGCTTAAAAAGCTAACACTCAGAGGTGATAAAACACTTGAAACTTTAGAGCCATTAGGTAATAACTATCTTTATCTGTCTTCCTGACTAACCTTTAGCTAAATCGGGATTTCAAAAGTGTTAGAAGGCCTCCCATGCAGCTGCTGGCTTCCTCTCTGAATATGTACATGGAGCCATCATTCCAAGTTGCTGCCTATGGCCACTCTCAACTCTTGTCTACCTTCCCATTCTCACCACGCCCAGGCCCCTATTCACCTAGGCTCCAACCCATCTTCTTTGACTCCCAGCAACACTTAATGTCTGTGGTACCAGCTCCCAGAAGTATAGGCCAAGGACCCCAGGGACTGCAGAGTACACAGTACTGCAAGAGGGATGCAAATCCATACACCTGGAAGCATTGTCTGTGGTCTCAAATAATAACCCACAATAATGATGACGATGATGAGAACAGCTTCTATTTGGGGAGCATTTACAGGTCAGCCACTTTACATGAGCTCTACGTGAAGTATCTCACTGAATCTTCACAACTCTGTCAGCTTGGTGCTATCATTAGCCCCCCTTTTGCAGACAAGGACACTGAGCCAAAGGTTTAAGAAACTTGCTAAAGATCACACAAGGAAGAGGCAACACTGGAAATCAAACTCCTAGCTGACAGATGCCAGAGACTGGGCATTTAAGTGCTATCCTGAAACATCTCACACATGTATGTATCACTATTTACCAAACTTTAGGCAGATGTCATAATGTTTTAAAAATACATTTCTATTTTAAAATATCACTGCATTCATATTAGTTTGTGGTCATTATGTGTTTACTAAGAGTAAAGTTGCTGTGAAGAATAATCCAGATTATGGGTCCCTGGCTTTGGCTGGATTGAGAACCAGGAACATTTTGTGCATACAGTATGCCCACCCTATGTCTTCTTACCCATGAAGTCACGCATTCCTCTTATCTGCTCATCTTCTATGTTATCTCAAAGGCCCCATGTGTCTCTGTAGATACGGCAGGAGTAGGAAGCCATGTCTATAGCTATCTGCATTTTCAGTCACTTGTCATGCAAATATTTACTGAGATCTTATGATGTGCCAAACAGTTCTATACACTAAGGATACTCAGTGAACAGCATAGATTTTAAAAAACATTCCTGCCCTAATGGAGCTTGCATTCTAGTGAGAAGACACAGACAGTAAACAAATAAATGGGCAAAATTATGAGACAGTTCAGAGAATAAGTGCTTTGGAAAAAATACAGCAAGGAAAGAGGGTACAGGTTTGGAGATGATTGGCTGCAGTATTTAAAAAGGTGGTCAGGAAGGGGCCCACTGAGAAAGTGATGACTGAGCAAAGAGCTGAAGAAGAGAGGGAGCCAGCCATGTTGATCTCTGGGGCAAGAGCCTGTCAGGCACAAGTAGCACATGCAAAGGTCCAGAGATGGAATGTGCCTGGGGAGACAAAGGACTGTGAAGAAGTCCAGTGTTGCTGAAAGAGTTTGTCTGTGACAATGTATGTGAATGGTTGTGTGTGTAGCGATTCAGCAGTAGGCTGTGTCATTAGATTTCCAAGTGGGCTATGAGGCCCACCTTAACGACACTTGCTTGCTGGGCTAGTCCTAGGTGAAATTATGAGGCAAATGTGCATGCCTGTTGATCCTCAAACCCCTAGTCCTTCCTTTTTGTCTTTCTAGGAGCCAATTTGCCTCCTCAGAATTCAGGGCCTCTGCAGTGCTCTCTGCCATCACAGCCAGTCCCCAGCCTAAGGAATAAAGAGTGCAATTGGGAGTTCCACAGATCTGGGCTTGCTTCCATTTTCCACTACTTATTAGCTCTGTGACTTTCTTTGGGTAGTCACATCATCTACTTTTCTGAGCCTCAATTTCCTTATCTGTAAAATGGAAACAATAAAGTATTGTGAGGATTGAGATAATGTATGTAAAGTGCTAAGCCCAGTACCCAGCACTTAATAACTGCTCAAGAAATTATAGCTATTACTCATCTGCACCCAAGCATGAGTTATAGAGAACAATCTGTGCACCTTCAGTCCCCTGAAAACCCTGTGGATTTTGTATAAGAAAAATTCTTGAACACGCCAATTGTGGATTGCCAGTAGACAGAAAAAAAATCAAGTAGAATCATTATTCTGGGAAGTGTCCTAAATGTTTAACATTACAAATGGGTTTTGATACTTAGAAAGGTTAGAAACCATTGGCATCAATGGTTGCCTTTTCTAGGCAGGTTTACATTTAGCTTCAAGCTGATTGGGCCTCTGAGTGGTATCATTTCCAGCATCATTGAACAGGTAGGAAATTCAAGTGAAGACTTGGCTCACCATATCCAGCTCGAGGAAAGTATTTACATAGTCTCTTCCCCCTGTATTTTGTTGCTTCTGCTCCGATGGGAATGTAGGAGAGGTAAGAATCACTGTTCCAAATGCGTAAATGCATAGCAGGCAACCTCTGGGACTGGTAGACCTTCCAGCCCTAGGGGCCTAATGGTGTAGTCTTCCTCGCTTTCACATATCTCTAGATACCCTCCTGCTGGCTCATCTTCCTCTTCTGCCTGCACTCTGAACAGATGATCCTGGCCAACCACAGAGAGTGGCCACTGAGAAGGTGCGTGGTGACAATCTCCAAGAAACCTTGCTGAGAGCTTTCTTGAGCTTGTGCATGGCAGAGCTTAGTCACAGGAGCACCTTACCGTACAGAATGGATGCATCCTGGACAAGTTTCTTGCAAATCAAATTTTCACATGTCAAAGCCTATTTTCCATTTAACTTTTAACATATAATTGGAGATGTGTTTCTCCGAAGGCAAAAAAATGGGGCCCTGAGACTTAACAAAAATCATATTTATGAATGCAATGCAGCAACACACTTGAAAATCACAAATGTGAATGGAAAAAATGAGAATTTTCTTATAAAATATTAACAGTGCCCCCAAATGAGTCGCAAGATCTGAATACAAAATAGCTAACGTTATTTTGATGTTTGGCACAATAGCTTAAAGACCTAAAAGAAGAACAATTACAGCTTAACCGAACAGAACACACTGGACTGAAAAGTTGCCCAGTTTCTATAAAACTGCCTTTCTAATGTTCTACAGCAGGAGATCATGCAATATTCTTTGGCTGCTCAAATCCTGAGCTTTAGCACTCTGGAGAAGCTGCTGGGTTTAAGAAACAAACAGGTTAATCCAGACCAGAGAACAGACCAAGAAGCACAGACGTGACACTGCTTTAAAATGCCTCAGGAAATGAGTTAATTGGGAGCAAGGGCGTATGGGAAGACTTTCTGGTAATACAAGATTCAGAAGACTTGAAACTTCTGTAAAATGAGTCTCTGGGTAGCATATAATGAATCAGTCTCCCAATTTCTGAATGTTGCTTCGGCTGGTGTCTTTTTTTTTTTTTTTTTTGACAGGGTCTCGCTTTGTCACCCAGGCTGGAGTGCATTGATGCAATCACAGCTCTCTGTAGCCTTAATCTTCCTGGCTCAAGCAATCCTCCTGCCTCAGCCTTCCCAGCAGCTGGGACTACAAGCATGCACCACCACACCAGGCTGATTTTTTGTTATTATTGTAGAGATGGGAGTCTCATTATGTTTCCCAGACTGGTCTCAAACTCCTGGGCTCAAGCCATCCTCCTGCCTTGGTCTCCCAAAGTGCTGGGATTACAGGAGTAAGCCACCATGCCCTGCTGCTAGTGTCTTTCTATAGTCTCCAAACAATGAAAACTCCCGTGAAAGAGTTTCTAGCTGTGGTATTTCCCCAAAGTATGTTCCAGGGAACACTAGTCTTCATAAGAGGGATCCATGGGCAAAAACGTTTGAGAAATGTGATGTACTCTAAATCAGTGCTTCTCGAAATTTAATGTGTATACAAATCACCTGAGGATGTTGTTACCATGCCAATTTTGACTTGGAACCTCTGAGGTAGACGCCTGAGATTCTGCATTTTTAGCAAGCTCCCAGGTGATGCCTATGTTGCCATCCTCAGACCACACTTTGGCAAGGCTCGAAATGTCCTCTTGGATATTCATGATCCTCATTAGAATATTAAGGGCTCTGCAGTAAAGTTTAGCTTATCTAACTCAGCATTCATCAAACTCATTGGTACCCAGAAACCCTTTTTTCCCCATGGTACCTATTAATCTCTCACACTCAGGGTACCATGAAAGCCAATTTGGGAAATGCTAATCAAGCTAATACTACTCTACTTGGAGTGACTTTGCATCATCTGAGAAATGTACATTTTGGGTCATGGCCATAGACCTCATCTACAGCTAGTTAATAGCACTGCAGAGACACAGGTATGCCAGGGCTGTGAATTGCCATTGGTTTTCAAAGACTCCAAGCTCAATGACAGCAAAATATCATAAAACTCTGTTTACTATCTTGCCACATTCACTACTTTCCAAAGTGCTTCACAACCTTAATGTGGCTTGAACTGAAATGAAAGCAGGGAAAAAAGGAAGAGATTTGGGGCAGAGAGGAGCCTGGCATTTTCAAATGAGGTATGAAACAAGACAATGAGCAAATGATACTGAAATTAGACAGGAGGTAAGGGACTCAGGTTAGCTGGGGTGAGGAGAAAGGAGGCATCAGCAAGGGATGTCAGTGGGCAGGGTGTCTCAGGGGTGTAATGAGGAGAGAACAATTACTCTGTAAAGTCCTACTCTATCAAATGAGGAGGAAAAAAACATGAAGGGAAGAGTCATCTTGTTTACCTGGTCTCCACCTATACAGGTCTCAGCTACTGTATTTGTTTTGCTGTACAAATTGTTTGGCCAGGAGGCCCTCTCTGGGCAGATTCCTTATTCTCATTGCATTGGCTGCCAGATGGAAAGGGTCTGGGTTGTCAGTTCATCAGGAGGGCATCTGCTTATGCCCGTGGTGGCCCGCCACTCCAGCCCCTATCCCAGTTAGCAGATGGGTCTGAGAGAGCTCTCGGATTATCAGAAGCCAGTGGCAGAGAGTGCTCCCAAAAGTGTAAAAAGGGAGAGACAGAAACCTCTTTGTAGGCAGAGCCCTAATACTAGAGGTAGTACAACATAGAAGGTTCTGGTGTCAGACAGAGGTCATATCCCAGCTCTGCTACTCACTAGCTGTGAGGTCATGGGGTAAATTAACCATTCGAAACCTCAGTTTTCTCTTCTCTAAAATAGGGCTAAGAATAGTATCTATCTCATAGCAATATGGTGAGGAATGATTAATGTAATCCCTGAAAGAGGTTTAGGACCATACCTGACACATAATAAGAACTCAGTAACTACTAATGGCTATTAATAGTATTTATTATTATTAAAAGCATTTTAGTACAGTGCTTAGCACAAAGAAAGTGCTTCACAAATGACGGCTGATATGAGGACATTATGACAACAAGCACGACAACAGTGATGATGTTGCTGTTATTGATGATAAGGGAGCTTGCTTTCCCTCAGCTCTGCTTTGGAGGTTGGCATCAGGAGAAGATGTAATTTGAAAGGTTCTGGGGTCAGATAGTCGTGGGTTTCGATCCTGACTCTACTACCCAATAGCAGGTGGTCAGTTTTCGCAGTTGTAAAATGCAGATGATAACACCATCTACCTCACCACTGTGAGGATGAAATGAGATGATGTATGTGAGGTAGCAAAGCCCAGTGCCTGGTGCACTGTAAACACCAAAAGCTATCAACCAGCTAGCTAGTCATCCAGCATCTGAGAACTTGAGAGAGCTCCAGGAAAGAAAGTTTCAGGGGTAAAAGGGGCCTCACAGTCCAATTCGAAAATCATAGACAGGCCCATGAAAGGCTTATGTACATACCACATGCCTTTCCACATGTCACCATTTCACACACACAGGGAAATAACGTATTCAGGCCCACATAAAGAAACCCACTTGTTTTCAGAAGAGATTTTTCAGTGTACAGAAGTTCTTGATTCAGGACTTAAAGTGTTGTTTTTTTTTTTTTCGCCCCTCAGAGAGTGCTTTTTAGTTCAAGAAGAGGACTTTAAAAAGGACATTAATAAAACCCACTGGACTGAAAGTGCCGGGTTGCAATCAAATCCAAAACACCTAGCCCAGTGGCTGGCATATGATGATGCACAGTAAATATCCACTGAAGAAAATATCGCATTTTCATCTCAAAATACTTTTGTGGTAATGGTGTCTCTATATTGTTTTAGGCCATGAATCAAGGATGTTTTTCTCTGCACTTGGGAAAGTCCTGTCAGTCTGCAAATGGGCCAAATTTGAATATTAGCCATAAGGGCTAAACACCCACAAGTACACAAAGACTCCCTCAAGTGGATACACAGACAGTCACTTTCCAAATGCTTTGCCAACTTTGGGCCTCCCCTGCAAGATCTGGGCCCTGGTTCTTTGGACGGAAATAGCAGAGCATGCGGCTGTGATGGTTCTCAGAGCAAGTGGAGATATAATGATGAGGCCATTCAGGGTCCTTATCAAAACCATGTGGATCTGGGGTGAAATTTCAATCATCTTACCAGCTGGCACCAGAATCCTTCTTAGGGAGGGAACTGGGACTGTCTTTAGGAAAAGGTTTTGATAAGCTGCTTGCCTTGACAGCATGGGTAGGCAGGAGCCAAGGCAACGGAGGAAAGAGCTTAACGCTGTGTGGTAACATTAAACAGGACTTAGAGATTGCAGAGAGAGCAGAGAGGAGATGGAGGAGAAAGGGGAAATGAGGCACTGGGTGTAAGCCTAGAGGCTGACTGAGAAAATGACCAAGGGACTTCTTCAGCCCAGGATTGCTAACTTTAAATGTTCAGTTGTTTCTGCTGCTGCGAGGAAAATCCTTTTGTCACTCCTAAGCTTTCTACACACATTTCCTTGGGTGAATGGTTATTCGGGTGAGATTAAGGAAGAGAGTGAAGCTCCACGTTTTGGGTGACATGAAAAGATACAAACAAATGGACAACCGGCACTTCTTAACTCTGGCTACACATTAGAATCACCTCAGGAAGCATTTAAAACCTGGGAATGTCCCCAGGGAGTCCCCACAGAGATTCTGGTGTAACTGGTGTGGGATGTGGCCTGGCATCAATACTCAAAAAGCTCCCCAAGTGGAAGTTGAGAAACTCTGGTCTCCGTGGAACTCTTTCTTTTCGGAGAACCAGAAAAGAGCCTGCGGTGGGGTGGGAGGGCAAGGAGAATGGAAGCCCTCCCTGGGAATGCAGAGATCTAGGAAAGCATGGATTTTGAAGGAAACTTATCTCGATCTGAAGGGCAGGGGAGACCATGAGAATATCCAGACTACAGGCATAACTGACGCCATTCACCTCTGACTTCCCTCTTGGCTGTCCATAATGCCTCCCAACCCAAGCAATTATGACTTCCAACTCAACCCATTATGCCTCACCATGTTGCATTGCAAACATCTCTTATCTTTCATTCCTATCAAGCATTATTTTCCCTGGATCCCATTTCTTTTTGTTAATTATTTTTTCATTTAAAAAAAAAATTTTTGAGATGGAGTCTTGCTCTGTCACCCAGGCTGGAGTGCAGCAGTGTGATCTCAGCTCACTGTAACCTCCACCTCCAGGGTTGAAGCAATTCTCCTGCCTCAGCCTCCCAAGCAGCTGGGATTACAGGCGCCCACCACCACACCCAGCTATTTTTTTTTTTTTTTGTATTTTTAGTAGAGATGGGGTTTCACTATGTCGGCTAGGCTGGTCTCGAACTCCTGACCTCAGGTGATCCGCCCACCTCATCCTCCCAAAGTGCTGGCATTACAGGTGTGAGCCACAATGCCCAGCCCTAGATCCCATTTCTCTGTGAGCCTACTCTTTGACAGGTAAAACCCAGTGAATCTGCTATATGAAAACTTCCCTTAGACAAAACAAAAATATACTTTTTTTTTTCAAAGACTGAGAGTTTTTACTTCTTTCTTTTCTTTTTTGAGCTCTTGGTATTCAAGCAAATCTCTGTCAAAACACAAGATGACCACATCCTCTAAAGGAATAGAAATTTCAAAACTTACTATAAAGTTACACTAATAAAAACACAGTGGTACAGGCATAAGAATGGACATATGCAAGAATGAGCATCTACAAATAAACCCATTTATCTATAGTCAATCGATTTTTTGACAAGAGTGGCAGGAACTTTCAATGGCAAAAGAATAATTTCTTCAACAAATGGTACTGGGACAACTGGATATCCATGTGCAAAGAAAAAGTTGGACTCTTCCTTTATCCCATATACAAAGCTCAATCCAAAATGGACCAAAGACTTAAATATAACAGCTAAACTATAAAATCTTCAGAAAAAATATGGATGTAAATAAAAAATGTACATTTTAACAAAGGTCTTTGGAGGACAATGCCTTGACCCAATGCAATAATTTCAGGGATCTTGGCAAAGCATGGAAAAAATATTTTGTGGTCAGAAGGGACCTGTGGAGATCCTCAAAGCACACCATGTGGGTAGATAACCATGAAGCTGATTACTGAAGGTATAAGTCTGAGAAATATCTGGAACAGTTGAGCCCATTCTTCTGGGATCACTGGAGATGGCACCCAAGAAAGGGCCAGGCGTGTCCCAGGCCTCCGGGGCTCTTTTCACATCCAACTGTGTCTTCCTCCCCAATCCTCCACAGTCCCTCCTAGCTCTTTACTCTTCCGGCATTTTATGCAGCTCTGAATAAAGTAAGCTTGATAGGCCAAGCTACCAGTTAAAAGCTCACTCCGTCATGGACAAGGCAGGAGTCGGCATTTTAGCAGCAGTTTAGTCGCGGCCAGAGAAGACAAAGGCAGAGAATGGCCGATTGCAGGTGCTAATTCCCTGGTTTTTATAGGCCGGTGCCTGAGGGATGGATCATCCTGCCTTACCCCCTGGAACTAAAGGTGACAAATGAATGCTCTTCAGTGGGAAAGCTATTAAGTGGGATGGGACCAAGCAAAAAGGACCAATTCTCTTTTCCCTATATCCCTGCTTCCTTCCACCCCTGCCCTCAGCACTGGGGTAATGGCCTGGCTTAAGGGGGTGAGATAAAATGAGGCCTCAGAGGCTACTGGAAGGGACCAGGTGGTCACAGCTCCCCTTTGTCAAGATAATTTGCTCAGGGGCATGAGCTAAAATTGATCAGATGAGGCTGTAAGTCAGAATGAAACCTGTTAATTTGTTACACCGTTTTAGAACTTCACAGATACCTTTCTTATTGAACACAGCACCGAGGTGCTTTTTAAAACCTAGGAAGCCAATTAAACCCAGGAAGAAACCTGCATAGTTTCTAACGTGGTTGAATAAAATTGAAACTGTTGCTACATCTGAATAGAACTAAAACATAATTTGGTCCAGGATCCTTCTCAGTAGCTGGGACATGCTAGTTTGGGAACTCTTTCCTTGGCCTCAGTCTTTCCCCCGAGCCACCCCTTCTACCGAAAAGAAAATCCTGACAGGCACAGTCCTGCAGTCTTTGCAGTCCCTGCAAAGACTCACCCAGTCCTAAATCAGTTTCCTGAGGAACTGTCTCACCAGCAGAGGAACCCAAGCTCTATGCACAAGAAGCTCACTTCATTCCAGTGTGCCTTCCCCTTTCCTTCCCCCTTACCAAGTTACTTGGTTGGCCTAGCCCACTGGCGTGACTAAATTGGAACATTCTTTCAGGGTATGCGATTCTTTCCAAGACAGTTCAGAAGAACCAGGAAACAGACATTTCTGATACAGAACAAACAGAATCTGGGGTTCTCTCCCCTTCATAAGCCTCGCATCTTGCCACAACCAGATCTTTGGCTTTCCCAATTAGCCAATTATATTCTTTGGGATTGACACCCACCTCTGGGAGGTTGACTGAACTGTCAGTAGTCCTGGAGGTGAAGGGTGATGGTGAAGCAGGCACGGGGAAAACAAGCAGCTTCTTATTCTCCAGAGGCAGCAGAGACTATTGCTGGACTCTACAAAGCTTGGCTGCCTGACCAGTATCTATTCCCAGTTGGACCTGCCCTGGTCTGTACCCTCCCTAAAGGACCCCAGGTTACTGGACTTTTCTATTTTTGGCGATCCATGGATGGGCACCTCAGCCTTCTGCCTTGGCTCTAAGACCCAGTACCTGGACTACTTCTCATCTCTCTTTTCCCCTGCTCCTCCTGGTTAAGACCCACACCAGGCTCCCCTCCCCCTAGCCCCAGGGGAGCCAGCTGGAGCCAGAGTGACGCAGCTTGTCAGGGCAGGAGATTGATGGCAGGCCCTCTGCTTTCTTTCCCCGCCCCTTCTTCTACTGTCTGGCTCTCTCCCTCTCTGGGATTTGGGGAGAAGGGAGGAAGCAGAGAGGGAGAATGCTTAGCTGTTCCATTCACATTCTTCTTAATTCAAGGGCTTTTGCTAGTCCTCACTTGATGGAGCTCAGCTGAGAAGACGCTAGCCTTTCAGAGAGGAGAGGTTTAGGGAATCCGGCTCCCTCCCTGTTACCTCCCTGCTGCCTGGCCCAGGGCTGGTTCCGACCGGAGGCCCCTTTCTTCCCCAGCAGCACTGGGTTGGGCAGTTTGCATTGGGCCCATTTGGCACCATAATCCACAAGCCCCTGGGAGGGCCCAGTGAGCTCATTTGGAAGCTTTGGGCCTATGCTATATATAGGAAAGTGGGGGCAGTGGGCTTCCAGCGTAGCCAGAAGGAGCTACTCTGATCTCAAGGACCCACCTGACTCCCCACCCCCACCACCCCATGGGGGTTTCTACAGCCAGTTCCTGGCCCTGCCACAGCCCCTCCCCTGCAGCCCAGGGAGGGTGGGTGAGTGTCTGGTGGGGTCTTGATAGGGCACTATGTGGACATAACAAAGCTCTCCAGCTGAGAGCCCCTGGTCACTGTCACCCCCCTTGCACACCCAGTGTATATGTTCTTTTGCAGTGAAAAGCACCAACAGGAGGCCTCCATCCAGACAGGCAGGCAGAGAGCAAGAGAGGGAGCTCAGCGAACCCCACCCCTACCCCACGCCCGCATTAGGCCCTACAGACCCAGGATGTGTTCTGGCTGCGACAGCTGATTACAGAGGGGCAGCTGGGAGGGCAGAGCACAGAAAACAGGGGACACAGCAGTCAGAGTCACGATGCAGACAAACAGTTGGCACCATTCTGCCAGGAAGGAAACGAGCATCCAAGATGTGGTGGCTGAGCCAAACAGGTGGGTAGAGCACAAGGGCAGAAAATCCAGGGCTGAGAAAGCTCAGAATTCTGGGAGCCATCATGAGGGTGAGCCCCAGACCCCAAGAGACCTGCCTCACTGGATTTTCTGCTCTTGTGCTCAGAGGGTGGCTGCCAAGAACAAAAGGTCTCAGCCTGGGTCCGGGGTACACTGGAAGAGCCTCGGGGGGGAAGTCAGGAGCCTAGGGATGGGTTGCCATAGGGCACTGGCTGATGGCAGTAGTCTACTCAGTGCCTTTGTGTAAAAAGCTCAGAAAAAGTTTCTCCTTCTGGGTGAATGCAGCCCCACAAACACTATAGCTTTATCAGATGAAAAATGTACCCCTGCATCCAGGTCCACTTAGCCTTGCACCAGGGAACATGGTTTGGGGAGCAGAACATGGGCTGGATTTCCATTCCTACTTACTCTCTTGGCCAAGTACCTTTATGCAGTTCACAGCCTGCACAACTATATATGGTAGCCCTATCTGCAGCAAATAACTCCCCTCCTACTCCATACTGAGGCTGAGAGAGACTGAGCTGTCAATGCCTTGCTTGCATCCCATACTCATTCGTTCCAAAGCATGGAAACAGCTGGGTCTATAGACGGAGACAATGGTGAGCCTGACTGGGACATCAGACCAGTGGGTTGCGGTAGTGATGCCTTTTTCTTTTTGAGGGAGTTTTTTTGAGAACTTCCCTGTTCCTTCCGCCCATCAACAACTTTGCAACTTTCTGTTTTTACTGTGTTTTATTCTATTGTGAAAATCATGTATGTCTTTTCCATCCTTCAACCTCTCTCTTGCACTTACCTCTTCAAGAGCTGCCACTTAACTGCCCTGCTCAATAGTGTTGATACTCCTACTCAAGCAAACTCTTTTGTGACTCTGCTCTCTCATTGTCTGCTCTAAAATGAAAATTAAGCTACATTATTGTGATAGTGATCCTCCATTTCCCTATATATACATTGGAGATGGAGTAAGTTCCTTCCTATTCTGGAGTCTTGTGACTCTGAAAAGCCTCTATTCCTCCTGCCCCAAGGTTTGCTCCTTAGTCCTCCCCTCCAGCAACCCAACAGAGGATCATGTGGCCCTGGAGGCTGGGGTGAAGAAAAACATGGGCCCCAAGGCAGAATCTGGTGACCCTTGGGCTCCAAGTCAAAAGTAAGAAGAGTTGGGCCAGGTGTAACAGACTGAGATCAGGAGCCTCAGACTGAGACCAAGGGAGATGGTCAAGCCTTTATTCAGCCAGCAGCTACCTACTAGCAAGCACTTCACTGACATTATCTACATTTTGGAATGGCTTTCCAGTAAGCCTCCGCTGACAAAGGAGAAGGAAGGGGAGCAGGCTGGAGAGACAGTGAGGACCTACTGGAGCTTGGCCTGACTCCAGAGCATGGCCACCTTGCTGTGGGAAGACCGGGGAGAGGAGGGGAAGGCCTTTTCCAAGACTGGGTTTCAGTCAGTGCCGCCTTGCAAAGATGTTTGAGAGAAAAAAAAAAAAAAAAAAAACCTCTCAGCTCACGGGGGTTTTGCTTGCCAGCACAATGTGTCTTATGATTTATAAAAAAGGACTGGACTGGGACTTGGGGGCTCTACCTGGACTAATTAGCTGGGTAGCCTTGGTTAAGTCCCTTCCCCTCACTGAGTCTCGGTTTACTTATGTGCAAAATTAGGAAGGAAATTGAACTAGTAAATAATATCTGACATTCTAGCCTATCCTAGTCTATCCAATCTCCCACCTACATTCATGTGTTATAACTACACTGCATTAACCCTTGCTTACAGCCTGATTTCTTTTAGACCCAGCCTCAATTATTTTGGAACATGGTTCTCAAACATGACTTAGAAAGAGATCTAATTTTCAAGAAGTCCTATAGATTCAGGAGTTGAGGTGGGGGCTTACCAAGGATTCATTCTGACCCACTCTTCTCCAGACCAGCTTCTTTCCTTCCATTAGGCCCCGCTGCTTGCCCAAGCGCTAGCTCTCCCTCTCTCTTGCTCTCTCTCTCTCTCTTCATTTTCTTTGTGGCATTTATCCTTTATGGTGATTAATGTAGACACCAGGCAAATGCTGGCCAAGGGAAAATGTAAATTAAGTACCTGTCCCTTTTCCTTGTGCACCAGGAGGGTCAAAAGCCTATCTGCTGAGGAAGGATGAGTCCCTGGTGGGCAGGTCTAGCAAAGCAACATTGGGGACAAAGGGATCCCCACAAATTACAGTTCATCATGTGGTTGGGGAGCTGGACCCCAACCTACTGACTCTGTTTGTTGGTGCTGAACTCACCCTGAGGCCCTGCCAGCACTGAGATGGATGGCACCTTTATACTCCAGACAAGAACATCTGGAGGGCCCTAGTGCTGGAGCAGATCTTCCCCTTCTCCCTCATCAGCAAAGCCTCAAATGGCCAACAGATCACACATAAGGAGGTCCGGGTGACTGGGTCACAGGTCCTTCCTTTTGACATCTCCTCTCACCCAAGCTTGGGCTATCAAGCCATTCTGGGTCATCTTTCAGAGAGCCCTTCTGACCCCCACCTAGAAGATGTGTAGTTTGATGAGATTTCGAGAGTAAAGCTGGGTGGCACAAAGCTAATCTAAATGAACTGGTGATAGTTTCAGCAACGTCTGTTTCTTTCTTTCTTCCTTTCTTTTCTTTCTTTCTTTCTTTCTTTCTTTCTTTCTTTCTTTCCTTCCTTCCTTCCTTCCTTCCTTCCTTCCTTCCTTCCTTCCTTCCTTTCTTCCTTTCTTTCTTCTTTCTTCTTTTTCTTTTCTTTTCTTTTTTTTTTTTTTTTTGACGGAGTTTCACTTTCGCCTAGGCTGGAGTTTAGTGGTGCGATCTTGGCTCACTGCAACCTCCGCCCCCCAGGTTCAAGCAATTCTCCTGCCTCAGCCTCCTGAGTAGCTGGGATTATAGGCACCCGCCACCACGTCTGGCTAATTTTTGTATTTTCAGTAGAGACAGGTTTTGCCATGTTGGCCAGGCTGGTCTCAAACTCCTGACCTCAGGTGATCCACCGGCCTCGCCCTTCCAAAGTTCTAGCATTATAGGAGTGAGCCACCACACCCAGCCAGCAACGACTGTCTCTCTGCTTCATTCACACATAGAAACCACAATCACCACCATGGCCCACAGGAGGTATGAGGCAGAAACTGCACAGTCAGCTTCTGAGTAACTCAGAGCCCTTGAGAAACACCTAACTGTGAGCTATGTTACACTGTGACCTAAGTACCCTCCATGTAACAACTTTCACTCACCCCAAGTATCAGTCAGAGTTGACAACTGGCTCGGCTTTGCCATTTTACCTATCAATGGATCAACAATGCTCAACTGCACAGGGACTCATCTATTGCCTCCTCTCCATCACCACACTCCAATCTTCTACATGCTCTTATGGCCTGCAACTTATCTTTGGTACAATCTTTGGCTGCTATGGATAGCCCAGTATCTATTTCTCCAGAAGCCTGCTCACATTAAGAATTTCTTTTATTCCCTACATTTTATTATGAATATTTTCAAATATACAGAGCAGCTAAAGTATCCTTAAGACCAACACAATAATCATCTTTTTTTTTTTTTTAAATGAGACAGGGTTTTGGTCTTGAACTCTTGGCCTCAAGCAATCCTCCTGCCTCTGCCTCCCAAAGTGTTAGGATTACAGGCATAAGCCACCACGCCCAGCCTTGTAATCACCTTTTTAATTCAACATTTATTAAAAATTTTGGCCAGTTTTGCACCCTCTCTCTCTCTCTCTCTCTCTCTGTGTGTGTGTGTGTGTGTGTGTGTGTAATTGTGGTAAAATATACATAATACAAAATTTACCACCCTAACCATTGTTAAGTGTACGATTCAGTGGAATTAGGTCCCTTCACAATGTTGTGAAACCATCACCACCATCCATCTTCAGAGCTTTGTCATCACCCCAAACAGGAGCTCTGTACCCATTAAACAATAGCTCCCCACCCCCAGCCCCTATTTATATCTAAATGCTGTACCATTTTAAAGTTTCAAACATCATATTTCACCCCCTAAATATTTCATCAATCATCTCCTAAAAATTAGAACATTCCTACATAACCACAGTACTATTCTCACACCTAAGAAATTCACAGCAATCTACTATCCAGTTGTCAGGGTCTTCCGAAATAAACAAAAGTTTCTACACTTAAAATGAAGGGAATGAGTCGCATTTAGTTGTTTCATATACTATGAAGTGCTATGTAAACGTGAGGCATTAACAATCTTATTAGATGATCTTAAAAGTTTTTTTCAGCTCAAAATTCAATTAATGTTTCTGATTTTCCAAAGGGTTCCCCCTCCAGAGCAGTTGATGTGGCCAGGAGCCACTCTCAACACCTTCCCAGCTCCCTAAGGCAGGGAGACAATCCCTATGGGTGGAAGCAATGGCCTTCCTTAATTCCAGCCCAGCCTCCTATATCCTTACAAGTGATTAGCAATAAACAAATACATCAAATAAATCCATACAAATCCCAGCACTGTGATGCCACAGAAAAGTATAAAGGCCATGAAACAGGTTCTCCAGACTCAAGCATGGAGGAGCCTTAAGTCCTTGGCCATGGCCAAGTGGGGGGCTTCAGCAGCACAGGGAGGACTGCAGCAGCCAACTTGGCCACTGGTTCAGGGGTGGGGTGGAGAGACAGGTGCCAAAGAACCTAGTGGGGTGCCGAGCAGCCTCATTCTCCACCTCTAGCACTACCCCCACCCTACCCCAAACCAGATTCTCAGCTCTGTTAGCTTAGCACAGAACACAAGCCCCTCACACATTTGAGCTGCTTAGTCTGTGTATTTGTCTCTGCTTCCAGATATCTGCACACGGTCACCAATCACTTGAGTTTTCGGCTGCTTTCTACCCAGCCATCTTAACAATCAATTTCTGTATGATTGCATGGCTCGGCTTTACAATCTAGCAAAACCAGGCATGGAGTCAAACATTTTTTTTCTTTATTTATATTGTGTCTTGTTTCAGAAAGGATTTAAAACGAGGAGACAAACATTTAGTAAACACCCTGGACCAGATGCTTGAAACTGTGCTAGGTGTGGAAAATGCAAGAGAGAACACACGGTTTTCTTTTCTTTTCTTTTTTTTTTTAAACCCTCAGTCGAGTTTACAATTCACTTGGGGAGACAAAACTCTCTGAGGAGACAACTAAACCACAACTGCACTGGCCTGGGAACTGGGAGCCTGACATCTAGGTCCTACTTCCAGCTCAGCCACTTGTCAGCTGTGTTATCTTGGAAAAGTCACCTTACCTCTCCGGGCCTCAGTTTCCTTATATGTAAAACAAAGGGGCTGCGTATAAATGTCTATATGATCATACAGACAGAACATGGAGACTTGCAATACTGGTTTTCTGAGAGGATGGTATTTGAGAGGCTTGAGAGGGAGATTACTTCTCTAACCCTCTATTTTTTGACTTGTTATAATAAGCATATATTACTTTTGTGGTTAAATAAATCTAGCATTTACAAATGAGAATGAATGGAACTAGCTAAATTCTTATTTAGCTCTAACCATAGTCTGTGATTATCTGTGGTTCAGATGACACAGAGCCTTCTGAGTTGGGAGAAGGGAAAGCTTACTGAGGATTCTGATAGCCAGGGAAGGCTTCCTAGAGGAGATGAGGCTCTAGGTGGGTCTTGAAGGGCTGGCATGCTTCGGATTGGCAGAGACAAGGAGAGGGCATCTCTGGCATAAGATGGAGATGAATAATAAAACTGGCTGAGGCCATAATAGGGGGTGGAGGGCAAAGATGAGAATAACTCTTTCCCAAGGCCCAGACACATCCTAGATTGGAGGGTTTCCTGGGCTGTGGAGTCTGAGAGCTGGAACAGCTTCACTCAGTCCCCCTCTCCAGGGGGCAACCCCCAGGCCCACCTACCATCGCAGCAGCTGCAGAATCTGAGCAGCAGAAAGTCTAGAGGCCCAGCCTGGTGCTCTTGGATCACAGAGTAAGCATAACACTTGGGTATTAGCTAATCAATCTCGTAAATTCATCTCCCTTTTACTGGGATCTGTCAGGAAGCTGATTAAATGCTGTGCGAGTGGGATTTGGCTCAGATGCTAGCCGGGAGCTTGGGGCTGAAGTTTTTCAATGTTCAGCTCATGCATAAAATTCATAGTTTATCATTACTCAGACTTGCTTCTCTAGAACTATCCAGATGGGAATATTTCTATATGACAGTCCCATCCTGGGTGAGCCAGTTGCCTGGCCTCTCCCCCGACAGTTCTCTCTGCAGTAGGTGCTCCCCACTCTCCACACCCCCTCCCGCACCTCCACCAGCTCAGCTCTGCCTGCAGAATCACTGAGCCAGGATGCCAACAGCCCTAGGGCACCCAGCTGGCTCGTCCTGTGTCCTGGGGCACCAAAGGGATTCCCTGGGGCAAGGCCAGCACACTACAACTCCAGTATCCTTAGGCAAAACTGGGGAATAGGTTGGATATCTTTAAGAAGAGACATATATGCTACCACTACCACCCCCTTGTACCAGTCCCTAGCTAGATGCCCTCTGGCTGTCCTTCTAGCTTGGCTTCCCCATTCATTCCTGCTTTCCTTTATGAAGGCCCCACGTTCTCTCAAGTCACCTAGGCTTGGAATCCTACCCTGGAGGCCAGTCCTTCCTCTATCCCAAACCCTCAGCCTAACCAGGTGAAGTAATCCCAGCCAACGAGCAGATGGGAAAGAGATGGGGGAAGGGACTGAGCTGAGACTACAAACTTCTTCAGCTTTTTCCTTTCTGAAGAGAGAGTGGTTATACTTGCCTCTTGCATATGGCCTGAGTCAGGACTGTCCAGCTGTAGCTTCTTCATCTGTAAGGTATCTTCCTGATCTAACATTCTCCTCACCATGATTCTGCATATAACTCTGGCAATCGCAAGAGAACTGGAAATCCGCATTCATTTCCACTGTCTTCATCAGTTTCTGGGTAGCCCCAAAGAATAATGATACCAGAAATAGCAGCTACCATTTACTAAGCACTCACTGAATGCCAGGCACTGTGCTAGTCCAGAGATATCAATGTGAGGATCCTGTCTGAGCCTACAGCCTGGCCCAGTGGTGACAAAGGCATCGGCACAGGCATCATTACTAAATACGACTAAGCATTGGTGACATGTTTGCAACTGGGAGCTAAGGGGTCTGAATGGTTTGGACAGACACAGTATGTCCTCAGTGGTTAAGATTCTAGTGAGGAAATGGGATAAATTATAAAAATTCCCAACAAAATCCAATGTATTCGATCTATTGATTGATCATATACCTTTTTTTCTTCACTCAGCTGTTTGGAGAAAGAGGCAAAGAATAATGAAGTAAGCCTGCATGAGGAGATAATTCAAGTAAGTAATTTCCAAGAGATGGTCTGAGTTCAGTCCACATTTTTACCTATACTTTCTCCATCTTATAAAAATAACACCACTTCAGGCCGGGCGTCGTGGCTCACGCCTGTAATCCCAGCACTTTGGGAGGCCAAGGTAGGCAGATCACTTCAGGTCAAGAGATTGAGACCATCCTGGCCAACATGGTGAAAACCTGTCTCTACTAAAAATACAAAAAATTAGCCAGGCGTGGTGGCAGGCACCTGTAATCCCAGCTACTCGGGAGGCTGAGGCAGGAGAATCGCTTGAACCCAGGAGGCAGAGGTTACAGTGAGCCGAGATTGTGCCACTGCACTCCAGCCTGGCGACAAAGCAAGGCTCTTTCTCAAAAATAAAATAAAATAAAATAAAATAAAAATAACACCACTTCATTTTACAAGTGAGGAAATTGAGGCTCAGAAATGATAAACCACTGCCCAAAATCACCTGTTAATATGTGGCTGCACTCAAAGTGGAACCCACATCCTCTGACTCCTAGAATTCGGTGTTCTAACTGCTACACCATACAACCTTTCTATGAGACTAAATATTATGGCTGATATTTAGAAAGCAAGGTCCTTAGTCATCAAACACAGAATCCATTTCACTGGGCCTTACATTCTAAGGTAAGAAAGAGGTTTCATACTTTAGAGAGAACTTCAACAATGAATCAAAATTATAACCCTGATTCACCGGAAAGCTGTGTAATTATCTGCCAATCCTCAAATATTCTTGTCAACAGAGGTTTTGCTCCGTCTATGGATAATTCTCCTTTAGGCACCTGGAAATAATAGCTGAACTGACATTTCATTGGCTCAGAGATTCTTCTCAAACCAATGATTGCTTCCCCCTTTGGATGTTGTTGAGAAAATAGCAGCTCAGGCTAAGGTTGGGGCAGAGGAAAAAGGAACCGCAGAAAACAAAAAACACATCCCCAATCAGGGCCCCTCTTCCACAGAGCAGAGCAGACACTTGAAAGTAGCTCAAAGAGGGAGGAGAGCTGGGACTAAGGTGGCTTTCATCGGCCAAATGAAGACCTACTGACACCCGGACAAGAGAGAGAATAATCTCTCTCATACACACGTATTCATATGTGTTATCCATAGGTGTGTAATGCATCTGTGTTCCAGGAGAGGAAATTTTTCTCCCTGTGAACATACACACACACACACATACACATATTCAGACACATTTGGTGTCCTCTACCCTAAATTCAGAGCTGGTCCCCCTGTTGGAGGTGGGCCTGATAGTACTCTAAAATAAGATTCTGAAATATACACCCGTTCTCTACTTGTAGTCTCCCATACTGAACCTTCATTTAGTCCGTTTGTCTTCCTTGGGCTGAAGAGCACAAAATCCCCATCACCAGCCCTGCAGGGCAATTTAATCTATTGCAGCCTTTGAGCCTTATCCTTTTTCCCCCCCATGTACTTTCTGCTGTTTCATTTTCTTCAAACTCATATTTCCCAGCACAGGGTAGGCACTTTGCAAATGCTGTTCATTAGTGGCAGTAGTGGCAAGGGGTGGCTTGCAGAGGAATCAGCCGTCCCCCATTAATCCTTAGCATCACCTGCGATTCACCCCCACAAGCTATTTCCAGTGAATATGCAACCTATGTAAAAACCACGTGGCAAAGGGAGTTTTCAGAGAAGCCTCCTAAACCCCCTACCAATGAGATTTTTGTCCCCAAATTCTTCCTATATGACAATTCTGGAAGCCACCTAGTATTTCTCTACATTTTGCTCTTTGAGTTGCCCTCTTTATCTTTTACCCATTCCTTCATATCTCTCAAACTCCTCTCTTCCTTTATTTCCTCTTTTCCTATCTCTTGATCCTTGTGCTTTTTCTTCTTTATTCTCTTTCCACCTCTCAGGCATGCATATTCTTCACCTAGCCTCCCTCTCTCTAGACCAAGCCTCAATTCTGGAATCTTCTCTATTCCGAATTCCTTACCTCAAGCTCCAAGGATTTCAAGCTCTTCCTTCTCTGCAGCTATTGTAAATAAAGGAGAGGCTGCCCTAAGCTGCACGGCCAGGGCAAGTTGTGGCCAGCCCAGATGACCTCCTCCTGCTGTAGGGACTGAGGTTCCCGTGGTAACAGGGAAAGGATACTTGCATCTCTGGGAGGAAGACTGTGTACTTGGAGCTTAGCATTTTGTTTTTGTTTCGTTTTGAGAAAGAGTCTCGCTCTGTAGCCCAGGCTGGAGTGCAATGGCGTGATCCCAGCTCACTGTAACCTCCGCCTCCCAGGTTCAAGCAATTCTCCTGCCTCAGCCTCACAAGTAGCTGGGATTACAGACGCCTGCCACCACACCCAGCTAATTTTTTGTATTTTTAGTAGAGATGGGGTTTCACCATGTTGGCCAGGCTGGTCTCAGACTCCTGACCTCAGGTGATCCACCTGCCTCGGCCTCCCAAAGTGCTGGGATTACAGGCGTGAGCCACCACACCCAGTCCCGCGCTTAGCATTTTGAACAGGCCCTCAAATACACACACCCACACCTGCATCCCTGTTTCTTGGACTCAGAAATGTGTTCAAAAGGAAATTGGCCATCTGGGAGAAAAGTGTGTGTATGTTGGGGGTGAGGGGAAAAGAGTGTCATATTACACTAATTAGAACCTCTACTCCTGGCTCTGCCATGTGGAAGTGTAGTAGAAACTTCTCTGCAAAGTCAAGTTTGTGGAGCTCCAAAAGGTCACATGATCTGGACCTAAAGCTTTCTACCTTTGTAGCCAAACTCTGGCAAGGTATCTACCTCTATCACATCCTGAAATCCTGTTCAGGGCCAAACAACTGTGAGGTAGAATAGAAAAAGGACAGATTCCATGCCTGCAAAGGCAAACCTGGCATCTACACAAAAGTCTGCAACTACAAGTGCATCCAGGACATTATGGCCACCAACTGAAAGGTTTCCAGCCTCTCTGGTTCCAGGGCCTGGAATCCACTGTAACTTTTTCTCACCTCTGCAGGAGCTCATATCTCTCACATAGAGGTGTCAATCAAATACTTTCTGTAGAAAAAGAGAGAAAGGCCAGATTTGGGACCATAACAGATTTGAGTTACGGTCCCAACTCTGCCACTTATTAGCTGTGTGCCCTGAGCAAGTCACTACACCTCTCTGAGCCAGTATCTTTTTACATAAACTGAAGATCATTAGAGTGCCTTACTCATGTAAAGTTCTCCGCAAAAGAAGCCACTTACACTCAGAGAGGGTTTTTGATTGGCTTGGGTAAGGGGTCCTGTTCCAGGAGAGACCTGCCCCTTTTGGGCTGGGTGGTCTGAGTCAGGGGCGGGTAAATTAAGTAACAGCAGCTACCATTTATTAGTGCTTTACCTACATGAGCTCACTGATTCCTCACACCACTTCTGTAAGCTAGAGACTATCTACATTTTGCAGAGGAAGAAATGGAGGTGCTGAGAAATAAAGTGACTTGCCCTAAGTCACAAAATCAGCAAGTGGTAGATCCAGGACGGGAACACAGAAGTGATAAAGGGAAAAAGGAGATGTCGGCAGGCAGTTGCTGGCCTAGTGCACTGTTTTGCCTGGTGCTGGCTGGGCCCCTCTACCTAGCGGCTTAGACCCAACAGGCCCAAGGGAGCCCATGCACCTTTCATTACTGTGAGCCGAGCTCACCCTCCCGTAAAAAGCGGCTTGGATGAGAGAACCTGGATACCTTGGTTGCCGGTGAAGGATTCACACACTTATTATGGTTTTCTTTTTTTTTTATGGGAGCCTCCAAATGCCACTGCTTCTAGTTGGCCACCTTGGCCCTTATACAAAAATTAACTCAAGATGGATTAAAGACTTAAATGTAAAACCCTAAACCATAAAAACCCTAGAAGAAAACCTAGGCAATACCATTCAGGACATAGGCATTGGCAAAGACATCATGACTAAAACACCAAAAGCAATGGCAACAAAAGCCAAAATTGACAAATGTGATCTAATTAAACTAAACAGCTTTTGCACAGCAAAAGAAACGATCATCAGAGTGAACAGGCAACCTACATAATGGGAAAAAATTTTTGGAATCTACCCATCTGACAAAGGTCTAATATTCAGAATTTACAAGGAATTCAAACATATTTATAAGAAAAAATCAACCCCATCAAAAAGTGGGCAAAGGATATGAACAGACACTTTTCAAAGGAAGACATTTACGTGGCCAACAAACATATTAAAAAAAGCTCATTATCACTGATCATCAGAGAAATGCCAATCAAAACCACAATGAGATACCATCTCACACCTGTCAGAATGGCGATTATTAAAAAGTCAGGAAACAATAGATGCTGGTGAGGCTGTGGAGAAATAGGAACGCTTTTATACTGTTGGTGGGAGTGCAAATTAGTTCAACCATTGTGGAAGACAGTATGGCGATTCTTCAAGGATCTAGAAACAGAAATACCATTTGACTCAGCAATCCCATTACTGGGTATATACCCAAAGGAATATAAATCATTCTGCTATAAAAACACATGCACATGTATGTTTATTGCAGCACTATTTACAATAGCAAAGACATGGAACCAACCCAAATGCCCATCAATGATAGACTGGATAAAGAAAATGTGGCACACATACACCACGGAATACTATGCAGCCATAAAAAGGAATGAGACCATGACCTTTGCAGGGACATGGATGAAGCTAGAAGCCATCATTCTCAGCAAACTAACACAGGAACAGAAAACCAAACACTGAATGTTCTTACTCATAAGTGGGAGTTGAATATTGAGAACACATGGACACAGAGAGGGGAACAACACACACCAGGGCCTGTTGGGGGGGTTGAGGGTGGGAACTTAGAGGACAGGTCAATAGGTGCAGCAAACCACCATGGCACACCTATACCTATGTAACAAACCTGCACGTTCTGCACATGTATCCCGTTTTTTTTTTTTTTAGAACAAAGAAGGAAGGAAGGGAGGGAGGGAAGGAAGGAAGGAGAAAGAAAGAAAAGAAAGAGAAAGAAAGGGAAGGGAAGGGAAGGGAGGAGGGAGGGAGGAAGGAAGGAAGGAAGGAAGGAGAAAGAAAGAAAAGAAAGAGAAAGAAAGGGAAGGGAAGGGAGGAGGGAGGGAGGGAGGGAGGAAGGAAGGAAGGAAGGAAGGAAGGAAGGAAGGAAGGAAGGAAGGAAGGAAGGAAGGGAGGGAGGGAAACAAGAGGCTTGGAGCTGACACTGCGACTGCGGCAGTGGCCTGTGGGAGGCAGCCAAGGGCTAGCTCAGCATAAATGACAAACCCTCCTGCTTCAGCCCCTTGTGTGAAGCTAAAATTAACAACTTTCCCAACTGCAAACAAATGCGATTGCTGAACCTGCATTCCACTCTCCTGCTTCTGCTGCCACTGAGCTTCGTGGGCCTCATCCTAGCTTTCTCCTTATTCCCTGGCCACTCCCATAGGGCTGGGCTTTCTGAGCAAAGGCAGGTGATACTCTGCACAACAAACTTGAGCTTGGATCTAAGGAGGGTCCCAGGACTTCAGCAACCCTGGGTGTGGGTCAAATACCTTCCAGGTACCACCACCCACCCTTTGGTTCCTCTCTTTGCTCTTTAGGTACCCAACACTTTTGGCTACCACTAAGTCCAGTAATTATTTATGCTGGCTTCCAATTAGCCAGGAGATTCCAATTTTTCATTTCACTACAGCCTTTTCTTTTACCTCCTACCATCAATACTTATCCATCTGTGATAGCCAGCCTGTAAAATGTTGCCAAATAATCCCCACCTCCTGATGTTCACACCCTTGTGTATCCCCTCCCCTGAGCATGGTCTGAACCTAGTAACTCACTTCTAATGAATAGAATATGGCAGAAGTGATAGGATATAGCTTCCAAGACAAGGTTATAAAAAGACTGTGGCTTCTGCCTTGGGCTGGCCTAGATGTGCACTCTCTCTGTCTCATCAATCATGCCACAGAAAGCAAGCTGCTGTGTTGTGAGGAACAACCTAATAGAGAGGCCCAAATGGCATGACAAGGTACAGAAACTCTCAGTCCAACAGCCTGTGAGGAAACGAAGCCTGCCAGCACCACATGAGTGAGTTTGGAGGCACATCCGTCAGCCCCAGTTGAGTCTTCAGATACTGCAACCTTGACCCACAGCTTGAATGCAATCTCATGAGTGACCCTGAGCCAGAACCACCCAACTAAGTCATAACCAAGTTCCTGATCCACAGAAACTGTAAGATGATGTTTATTCTTGTTTATTGGCTAAATGTTGGGACAATTTGTTATAGAGCAATAGTATTCATTTCCTCAAAGCTCTGCTTTATCCCAATTGACAATGGCTGGTGATCTAATGTTCAATTTCTTTTTTTTTTTACTGCCAGACAAGACGAGACCTTAATTCAGTTAAAAATACTTGAGTCTTCAGATTGCTACTAATGAACACTGGGGATTTCGGATGCTGGCGGAAGGCTAATAGAAAAGATTATTGGGGCAGAGTGTCCACCGTTACCTTGCATACAGTGAGTCCTAAGCCTAGGCAATGTTCACAGTGTCTTAGAATCCTCAGATGATCAAACTTTGACCCAAATATACAAATTAAGGGCAGTATCCAGACTGTACCCTCCTCGTACCAGTTTCCTCTTTGGATAATGATAGCTAAAGTTGATTGAGTACTAACTAAATAAGCACTGTTCTATGCACCTCACAATTATTAACTCATTTAATCCTCATAACCACCCCATTCTAAAGAGGAAGAAAGTGAGGCACAGAGGAGTTAAGCAACTTGTCCAAGTTCACAGTCACTAAGTGGCAGAGCTGGGATTTGAGCCCATGCTCATAACCATATTACTCATGGGAAGTTCACACGTGTTGGGCAAAAGGAAGGATTCTGGTTACCAAGAGGTATTAGAGCCCTTTCTTTCTATCCTTTTCTTCCTTTCATTTTGATATGCTTTGGCTCTGTGTCCCCACCCAAATCTCATTTTGTAGCTCCCATAATTCCCATATGTTGTGGGAGGGACCCAGTGGGAGATGACTGAATCATGGGGGCAGGTCTTTCTCATGCTGTTCTCGTGACAGTGAATGGGTCTCATGAGATCCGATGGTTTTAAAACCATTTTAAGCCGTCTTTGCCTGCTGCCATCCACGTGAGATGTGACTTGCTTCTCCTTGCCTTTTGCCATGATTGTGAGGCCTCCCCAACCATGTGGAACTGTAGTCCAATAAACCTCTTTCTTTTGTAAATTGCCCAGTCTCAGGTATGTCTTTATCAGCAGTGTGAAAATGGACTAATATACATTTCCTTGCTCAAAAACCTACAGCAGTTTTTCAATGCCTACTGGATCAAGTCCAAAGTCCTCTTCATGACCCTTACCATAATCCACCCCCACTCTACATATTGTTCTCTCTTCTCCACCACATAACTTCTACCTGTAGCTACAATAATCCCCTGGTTTCCCCATATATCATCTTCCTGATTTTCTCCCACTTGAAAATCATCAATGTTTGTTGGAAACAATTAGGTGTGAAATACGAAAGGGTTTTATAGTCAGATCATCTGGAGAAATGTTGAAGACCCTTTCTCTTACAGTGGTTGTGTGAAATTCCAAAGAGAAGACTATGGATCCTCTACCCAAGTGGAGGTGTATCTCTCAGTTTTGCCAAAGTGAGGCCAATGCTGCAAAGCTGGTGGCCAAAGCTCTGTCTCATGCACTGGACTGAGCCAGACCCCATCTCCTCCCGAAAGTCTTCCCCAGTTTTTCCTGCCCACATTTTTCTTATTTCTGAAATCTGATGCTATCTGTAGTCTGAGGCACGCAATGTAGACTGTTCTCAGGCCATTCAATTCTTAATTCAAATGTCACCTCTTCAGAGAAGCCTTTCCTTGCTGCTCTAGCTGAAGTAGCTTCCTGTTACTCCTCAGCACAGCCCCTTGTTTCTCTCCTTCCTAGCACATATCAATATAAATTGTGATTATTTATTTGTTCACTTTTAAACATGTGTCCCTATTAAAACACATGCTCCAGCAGGGCAGGGATTTTGTCTGTCCTGTTCACCATGGTACCTCCAGCATCTAGAACAGAGCCTGGCACGAGGTGATCAATGAATATTTGTTGGTTGAACGAAAAAAATATTTCACCTGCAAGTTCGTTTGTGTGCTTTTCCCTAGCTAGAGAACAAGTTTCATAAGGGCAAGGCCTATGTTATTGTCTTCAGTTTTCCATGGCATCTAGTAAATCCTGAGACCATACTTTAGAGAGTAAAATTGTTCTTGCCCATGCCTCAATGTTTTCATCCATTTAACCACACGATGGGGAGAAGTAGAGTAGGGGTGGGCTTTTTGACTGCACAAAGTTCTAGTCTTGAACTTTCCAAAGGAGTGATCTGCAGAAGCCCGATGTGGGAGTGGGAAGATTGGCAGGCTTTCTGCAGTTTCTGGGTAGTGGAAAGAGTCTTTGTAGTGGAGAAGCCACAAAGAAGTCAAAAGGAAAGATAGAAGGGCCTACCAGACAGGCAAAAGCTGAAGGCCATCAATATATGTTGAAGAAAAGGAAATCTAAGGAAATCTTGGTCTTAGAACAGGAGGGGGCATTCGGTACCCAAACTGCAAGGTGGCTAGGACATTTTGAGGCTGCAAAGCAAACTCTGGGAGTCTCTGTCTGAGTAGGAATGTGGAATAATACTGCAGGCCTCAGTGACCCTGGTGTGGATGAGGAAAAATGGAGAGAGGGAGGGAGGGAGAGAGAGAGAGAGAGGCCTAGGCTCTTCACATCTAAAAACAGAAATAATCTAGTGAGAGAGGGGGAAAAGCCCATTTCCTAACCTTAATGCAGTTAGGGAGCAGAATAAACTGCCTAGTGAGGATCTTGAGTCATTGGTATTAGAAGCATTAAAACTAGGGGAAATCAGCCAGACATGATGTTCCATGTAAAAGGAACTATGATAAATAGACCTTTAGTGATGTAGTCATAAGGTGTGAGGGGAAAGGAAATCCCCTATAAGTAGTAAGGGACTACTTATCTATAGTCCTGTGCTTAGGTCTCTTTATGAGCCTGTGCCTATGGACTGTGAACGTGGTCAGTGGGGGGAGGTGTTGGAGTCAGTCCTCAGAGGCCAACACACATGTGCTTGCACTCTCTCTCTGTCACACACACACACACTCACACTCACATTTACACTTTTGCACACTAAATGGAAAAAAACAATTCTGCTCCATCTTCCTACAGCTTATCTGTTTCATTGATGACAAAAGGGCTATCACACTGTAAAGAATGTATTACTTCTCCTCACTGACAAGTGACTTCTTGTGATCCTGATGTACCCCTGCAAAAATCTGGGTGTCTCTCAGGCCTCTCCAGTCAGGAAAAATTCAACCTTGCAGATTTACCTTCATACATGTATACTTTCTCTCTCTCTCTCTCTCACACACACACACACACACACACACACACACACACACACAGGCACACACCTCCAACCTGACTCAATTTCAACAGATATCAGCTGGACTCCAGACTCATGTCTTTCTGGTTCCCAGAATGCTACGGACTGTGAATGGGGTCAGTGGGGGGAGGTGTTGGAGTCAGTCCTTTCTTGGCCTTTCTGACTGTCAACTCCTCTTAGAGTCTCTTGGCTAAAGGTGGGAGTTTTCTTTGCTTCCAGAGGAATCTATGGTACCCCTTGCCCCAAGGCCCAGTGGTGACTATAAAAGGGCCCATTCCTGCTCTGAGGGTCCAGGGAAAATACAAACTTGCTCCACGCACTGCAGAAGAGGCCATGTGATTTTCCTTGCCTTTCCTCTCACTCCATCCTCTCCTTCTTCCCTTCGGCAGCAGCAAACTCAAAGGCCTTCTCAGTCCCACTGAAGGGAAAAGGAAAGAACAAGACCCAAATGAAACGGATCCACTAGTAGACTGGGAAATAGAAAATGCGCCAGAGGCCCAGGGAGGGAAGTGGAGAGCAACAGGACAGGGAATGAAAGTGGAAAGCCCCCAGCTGAGAAGCCAATGACCACAAACGGCCCTGCAGGGTCCTAGCCTGGCCAAAGCTGCTCCACTCTGTTCACTGTTGGCTCAGTGCAGAGAGCACAGAATCTATCAGGGCTGGCCAGTGGCAAAACTGTGAGGTAGGGGGAGCTGGTCTCCAGCATTCCCTGTCCGGTCCTCATCTCCATTTTGAGGTCCCCTCTCCCAGACTCCCAGGGATTTCTCCCTGCCCCAAGAGTCTTGCACAACCTCCCCACAAAACAAAATTCACCTGTCCCTGTCCCATTTCTGCAGAACGTTGGGCGCATTGAGTCATTTGTGCGGCAAGGTGTGAAATGGTCATGGCCCAAAGCTTTATTCTCCACAGCTGTTATGTGGCTGTTAATAAGGTATATTTGAGGAGGAAAAGAAGGAGATGGCGACCTATAGTCAAATAAGTATTGGAGGCCACAAAACTATGTTTTTAGCAAGTTTCTCTACTGCAAAACTTCTCAGAGCCTTTCATATGCTAATGTGCATTACAAAGCTCTAAGAGAGGTAGGTATACAGCATTTCTCAAACTTATTTGGCCAGCCACGGATTTTTTTTTCTTTTCTTTTTGGTAGAGCAGCTTAAAGGACCAGTATTCTATTTGACATATTTCCCCTCTCAGATAACTTAGTTGCATTTCATAACAGTCCTTAATATTTAAACTTTAAACAGTGACTGTAATGGTGGGCAAGTCAGGCACCCTTACAGTTAGAGAAGGCAGTGATGGTTAGACTGGATCAACCACCAGGCCATAGGGAAGATATAAATGACCAGAGGACCCTGGTGATCTGGCTGTTTCGTGCCACACATTATAGGTGGTTGTCACTTACCAATTGGCCTGCTCCAATCTCATATAGTCCTAAGTGTCTTTAATACTTTTTGTGTGTGTGCTGTGTCTGGGAGAGTAGTATGGAGGGAATAGAGGAGAGCCTATCTCAAGACATGTCTATTTCTTTTTTCTTTTTCTTTTTTTAGACGCTGTATCACTCTGTCACCCAGGCTGAGTGCAGTGGCACAATCTTGGCTCACTGCAACCTCCGCTTCCTGGGTTCAAGTCATTCTCCTCCCTCAGCCTCCTGAGTAGCCGGGATTACAGGTGCGCACTACTATTCCTGGCTAATTTTTGTATTTTTTGTAGAGACAGGGTTTTGTTACATTGGCCAGGCTGGTCTCAAACTCCTGACATACAGTGATCTGCCCACCTTGACCTCCCAAAGTGCTGGGATTATAGGTGTGAGCCGCCGCGCCCAGCCTAGACATGTCTATTTCTCACGTTGATACACTCATGTTTGATAGCTGAATCAGGTCCTTCCTGAATCATTTGCCATTTGTGACTTTGTTCTTCACTGACACCACCAGTCCCCCAGACTGTATTCTCTACACCCCACTGGGCATGATGCCTCAAGAAAGGCTAGCTGGGAGCACTGGTCCTCTCTCTGGGTTCTCCCATATATGTGCATGAGCCAGTCACTTCTTTATTGTGCACGGTATTAGAAAAATGGGAGGCACTGGAGAGAACTTGAGGGCTGTACTCAGTCACACTGTTTCTCTGCCAGCTTATTAAGTGTCCTGACCAGATAGGTCCCCAAAAGTGACCTCCAGTAGCTCCCCTTAAAACAGCTGAGATGCTCATCAACCTGGTGAACTGGGCGGGGTGAACACCAAGGTGTTCTTTTGAATCAGGTGACCTAATCTTGGGAGGCATCAGCTACCTAAGAATAGGAAGTTCTCATCCATTAAATTGAGAATTCTGCAAAGTTGAGAACTGTGCAACATCAGGCAGCTAATAAAAGCACTCTGGCTACTGTACTCTGTGCTACTCTGAGTACTTTAGGAGTACTGTGCTCAGTTCTGGAAAGGACCCCTAAGAGGCAGCCTTACAAATTGGAGTGTTGCCAAAGGAAAGTGACTAATATGCTAGTGGGTCAATAGGCTAGGACATTTTCTAGACATGGAGATACAAGCCAACATTCTACATAAAATTTCAGGAGGTTCACGGACCTCCAGGTTCAGAAGCTCAGCTGTGGAACCATATCACAAAAGGAATCACTGAGCAAACTGGGTAGATTTAGCAAAAAATAAATAAACATAAAAATAAAAGTCAAAAGATAGACAGACTTGAGGGAACGTGATAGCTATATTCAGATATTTTAAAGGGGCTGCCAAAAGGAAGGAGGAAAGAAGTATAAGATTGCTATTAGCTCGCTATCAAAAAATGTGCTAATTAGAGTTGTTCAACAGAATAGGCTACCTTGGGAGGCAGTGAATGCCTTGATGATGAGAGCTAAAAATTTGAGGGGGAGAATGGATTAGATGATCTCTAAGGCCCAACGTCCCTTCCAGCTTTGCATTTCCTCCCACCCACGTGTTTCTGTCTATGTCACTGAGACCTTTTCTAGTTTATCACAGAAAAGAGCCACAATCTTACCTACAAACAAATCCCAAAAGGCAAGATTAGATTAGAGGTGGCCCCAAACTCAGGACTACCTGGTCCCCTAGCTCCACTTCCACCTGAAATCATCACGTCTTACCATCCCCCATACTAGGGCTCTCAGGGTTTGCTTGGTGACAGCTAGTTAATCTGATAAACTAATCTGCACTAATGGGATCAGAAATGCTAATGAATTAATGTGTTACCCTCCCAAGTGACATATTTGCGTTTTAACAGAGGTCTTCTGGAGATAATGCCTTAACTCGAAGGAGTGATTAATGTTGAAATTTTGTCTGTTTGGCAGTCCAGCAAGGAGATATTTTTAGAAAGGGAACCTTTTTCCATCCTTCACATCAGACCATCTGCTAGAAGAGGAAACAACATGTTCTTGCCCTTGTGGGGTTTACAGTTAATATAGTGTGGGGATTACAATTGCTAACATTTATTGAGCCTCTACCAAAGTGGGAAGTATAGCACTTAGCCCTGTGCTGAGTGCTATAGAAATATTATCTTTGAGTTCTCGCAACAATAGCCTCCTGACATAGGTATTTTGCAGATAAAGGAACTGGGTCTCAGAGAGGTTAAGTAACATAGTACTGCATTTCATTGACTCTAAGATGCTATCAACTGTAAGAGGCAACATTTTCTCAGATTTCCCTAACAAAGAAGAAATACTGCCAAATTAAACTACAATGAACCATAGATCATAAGAAGCATTTCAGTTTCAGAAATGTTAAAAATGTGTATTCAAATATGAAATACACAAAATGGTAAGGCCGACTCCAGAGTCCACACTCTGCCTAATGCTTTTCATAAAACCCAAATGGGAAACAGCTGGGGAACACTTTGATATGATCATATAATAGCAAGTACATATTAATATTTTAAAACAAAATAATTACACAAGCACCCAGAAGATTGCACACTGAGTATGAGGTCAATGCAGATCATGTTGCTGGGGGTCACAAACCTCAGTGGTGGAGAAAAATAGGGACAGTATTTATGTAAGAAGGACTACCCTGAGCTGCGCCTGGAGCTGAGGTTGTGGGGGTGGTGGCAGACAGCAGATAACTGAAATTCAGTTTTTGAGGAGATCGCACATTGGCTGGCTTGGTTAAAGTGAAGGGATTAGTTGGTGAAATCAGGAGAAATACTTTAGTGAGAAACAAGGAAGGCAAATGAACTGGCAGGTGGTCTGCAAAGACCCAGATGAGAGATTTCCCTTTAATATGATGGGCAAAGGGGGCAACTGTGGATTCTTGCCAGTTAATGCCAAAATATTAGGAAAAGCTGATTCTGGCCACCAGGATGAATTAACGTTTCCAGGGGCTTCTTAAAGAGGTAAAAATCTACTATGGCAAGGGGATTGTGTCATCCGACGCAGCAGAATTCCAGGGCATTTTGCACCCTAAGCTTTCAGCCCTCTCTTGATGTGCATTCCCTTCTCTCCAGGTGCATCATTCCTCACCTGGAAGAGGAAGTAACAGAGCCATTGGCTGTGTGGGGCATGAAACCCCAAGCCCTGATGCTGAAACATGCACCCCTCTACCCTAGGCCATGGTGGAGGGTGCGGAAGATACAGCCTGGATGATGTACAGTTCATCTCCCCTTCTCTACTAATTAGTGTTTGCTGAGCCTCTGCAATGTGTGTCTGGATCAGGCCTGGAGGATACCTTGATGAAAGAGGCCCCTGAAGAGTTCACTCTCTAGCTGGGGAGAAAGAAAAATTAAAGTAATATGAGATGGTGGGATCAAGTGTTGAATTGTGGTGGAAAGACTGTTCAGATTCCAAAAAGGAAGAGGTGGAATTGTGGGTGCTTTTTTTTCCTCTATATTTTTCTGTATTCTCAAAGTTTTCTACTATGCATAGATATTACTTTTATGATAAGGGAAAAATTATAATTTTAAAAACGGGGGCAGCCAATGAGAGCTAGAATAATCAGGAAGTCTTCATAGCAGAGGCTGGACTTGAGCTTGTTGGTTAGAGGATATGATGGAAGGATTTCCAGAGATGGAGCAAAGGGGGCCACTGCAGGCTGGGGGAAGAAAAAAAAAATGACTGCAGGGATAAGAGTAAGCACCAAGTGGGGTACAGTGGACAGGAAGAGTAAGGAGGCTAGGGGAGTCTGGGCGTTGGGAAGAAGTGGGGCAGAGGGATACACACACAGAGACACACAGACACACACACACGTGTACGTATACGTATACGTATATGTATGTGTATATGTATATGTATAGTGAATTCCAGCTGTTGTGGAAGGCAGGCCTCATATACCAGGAAGAGGAGCTTCTATTTGATATAGTAAGCAAAAGGGCACTATTATAGGTTCTTGAGCAGGGAATGACATAATGAAAGATGATTTAAGGAGATTCCTCTGGCAGCAGCATTGAAGGATCACTTGGTGCTGATGGGGAGGCTGGATGCAGAGTGACCAGTTAGGAGGCTGCTGCAGTAATCTAAGCATGAGGTAATGAGAGCTTAGGCTATGATGGTGGCAGTGGGAATGGTCAAGAGGGGGTGGATTCATGAGGCACCTGTGAGAGATGAACTGCCAAGAGATGAACTGTGGTGACTGACTGGAGTGGGGAGGGAGTGATTGATTCCAAGTCTCAGGCCTTGGGCTATCAAAAGAATGATGGTGTCATTGATAGAGACAAAGATACAGCCTGCTGAAGAGGGGCAGGAGCTTTCAGCGTGGAGGGTAAGGTTGGAGAAGAGATCCTGAGTTTGCTTCTAGATGTGATGAATTTTAAATGATGGTAAACTCCAAAGAGAGAATGTCCTTAAAGGTAATAATGAAATGCAACTGAAGCTCCGGTTAAAGGCCAGACTTTATCATTTCCAGCAATCACCTAGAATTCCAAAGCAGGACAAGCTATATTTAGACTAAGTGTGGAAATCTCTAAAGCGGGTCGGGGGAAGAAAAGAAAGCAGACCCAACAGCCAATGCTGATTTGGACTTTGCAGGTGACAGGCACTAAACTGTGTGGCAGCAGCGGACTAGCGGGTCTGTTTAAAGAACCCCCTCTTTTTCCTCTATCAGTGAGTGATTTCTCTACATATTATAAAGATTACAGCTCAACTGTAGGTGACGAGATGAATATGGAACAACACTCACTTTATTAATCATATCTGCATTCTCTGCAATTTCACTGATGGTGGCAACAGGGCTAGTGCGGCACACAGGACCCTCGTCAGCCCTGTGAGTGGGCTGGTTTTCGGAACCCCAGTCCACAAAAGCGAGATCCAGATTCCTGGCCATATGGATACAGGATTGGAGGCAAATTTATTTAAAACATCCTCTGGGGGCTACCATTATAGGCATGGTAGCTAATGCCTATAATCCCAGCACTTTGGGAGGCCCGGGTGGTAGGATCACTTGAGCTCAGGAGTTCAAGACCAGCCTGGGCAACATAGTGACAGCTCATATCTACAAAACATAAACAAAATTAGCTGGGCATGGTGGCATGGACCTGTAGTCCCAGCTACTTGGGAGGCTGAGGTGGGAGGATTACTTGAGCCCGGGAGGTAGAGGTTGCAGTGAGCCGTGGTGGTGCCACTGCACTCCAGCCTAGGCAACAGACTGAGACCCTGTCAAAAAAAAAAAAATCCTCTGGGTACTTCAGTTTCTGAAACCAACTTGCTTGGGTCTAGGTTAGAAGTGGGATGATAAAGAGAACAATTACTGAAGGAAGAAATGTATAAACCAATGACAAAACTTAGGAGAGAAACAGTGAGTACAGATTGTAGCAGAATCTCCAAATTGAGAGACCTTGACACTTACCTGGTTGACTCCTAAGCCAGTTGTTGCCATCATGCCCTCTTCTTTCTGCCTTAAATGGGTTTTTCCATCAGAAGGGTAGTAAATATACAAACTACCCTAGTCAGTGACTTGCATTCTCTCTTCTCAATCCTTCACCTGCATAAGCATTTTCCACTCTGGCTACCTGCCTACTTCTTAGCCACCAACCACCACCCCTGCCTCAAATCTGCAATCAGAAGACTTTACAGAAATCAAAACAGAAATCTTTAGCAGGGAAGTGCTGGAGGCCGCTGATTGACAGACTATGCAGTGTGTGTGTGTGTGTGTGTGTGTGTGTGTGTGTGTGTGTGTATGCTTGCATGCACGCTCGCACACACACGTGTGTTCATCTACCAATCTAGCCATCTGTTCCTCTGTTTTCCCAGTGGGTTTGGATCAGAAGCAAGGAGAAGCCTGTTTGATTGGGTGGTCCTGCCCTCAGAGCAGAGCTCCCTTGGCAGTTAGGAGCCCACAGCCTGAGCAGAACTACTGTACTCATTCATCTTTACAAGGCATCATATGCTCCCACAAGAAGAACAAGTAAAAGGAGACTAAAATCTCACAAATATCCCTTTATCTGCAGTTCTCTATTTCCCTCCAATCCAGGGCTGGCAGACCTGGCCCAGACACCTACCCAGGGCTGATATTCAGTGGATTGGGTGGGGAGGGGAAAGTTGGTGGGGGAGGCAAGTGAGCAGGCAGAGGCCCTGGCCACGGCTCTCCCATCAACCTGTGGACTCCTCACTTAGTTTCCTTATACCAGCTGCAACAACAGGGCTCCAGCTGGCATCAAAGTGCTGTGGTAGCTCTTGCCATACTCTGGCACAGGTGTGACCTCCACTGAGATGATTCCCAAGTGCTCAGAAGAGTTTTCAAACTGATTCTACCAGGGAAGTTGAAAGATGTCTCCTCACTCTTACCAGCTCTCAGAAGCCTTGGGGGACTTGAAACAGACCAGACGCAAGCATCGCCTGCCTCTGGCCTCCCTGTTGGGGCATGTAATACTCAGCACCCCAGCTTGGCTATCATCTCAACTGCATTCTGCAGCCAGATTCCTCATTGCTCACTGTTTCAGGTCATGGTACTCAAGGCCCCTGTGCGCATCTACTTTACTTGGAATGGATAACTGATTATAATGCCCAATGTTATCTTAGCTCCAGAAACTCTGCCACCTTAAGGTCCTGAGGGCATGAGGCAAAGAAAGTGTAAGTATTGAGGCTAAGAGGAAGGAGCGAGTGAGACAAAAACAAGTCAAGAAAATCTACTTGGTAGTTTATCAGCCATGCCAATGCCTTGAGAGCCTTTTGGATTTGACCCTCCTCTCTATGCCCACTGCCACCACCCTTATCACCTCTCACTTAGATTGCTGTAGTATCTTACAGGCTGGTCTCAAGTCTCTCCCTATTCCAATCAATTCTGCTTCCAACTGCATAGCTAACCATCCTAAATCACTATGCATAATTGTCCGACAGCCCCCAAGGTTTCCCCAAGTCCAAAGTTCTTCTGACGTCAAAGACTCTTCAAATCTGGGAGTCCCATACCCAGCCAATCATTTTTGCCCCACTGTGCCTGCATATACACCCTCTCCTCTAGTCAGACTTCTTTCTGACCCTTTCTTGATAACACCCTGACCATTTCCATCTCCAGCCTTTTCCCTACACTGTGCCTCCCCCTCAGAAGCCTGTTCTTTTTCTAGTCAACAATCTCAATCTCACATGTTACTCAAAACATAACGCAGGTTCAAACTCTTCTGGGAAGACTTCTCCCCTCGTTCCAGCCCACACTCTCATTCTCTCTGTGCTTTGAACCCCTACAGTGCTTACTGTTTAGAGCAAAAAAATGTGGCACATAATTGTTTTCCATCTTGTATTATTCTTAGTTACTTCATATGAATGAGTATTATTTTTCTGTTAAATTACGGATTTCCAGAGAGCAGGGCCTTTGCTTTCCCCTTTTCACCACAACATTAGTACAGGGCTAGATCCTGGAGTGGTCAATAGACTTCTGTTCCCATGCCTTAACTCCAGTATGAAGGAAGGATGAGATAAGTGAAGCCCTCTAAGGATCTCCCCTGTTCATTCCCTCACCTTTCTCAAAAGATGTTCCAGACGGCAGAGGAGCTGAGGCTGCCGAGTGAGACACAGGCAGCCAATCAGCTGTCAGATCCTAGCTTTCAGAACACTCTCACCTCCTGAGGTTTTCTGGGCAATCAATAACGCTGCTTAAGTGATCAATCTGAGACACAATGGGCTGTAGGGGCCAGTGTTTGATTAACTCGAGAGAATTAAATGTATGCTGGAAGAGAAAGAGCAGGGAGGGGGGAGCAGAAGAAAAAGCAAGAAGAAAAATGAGCTAGGGGAAGGAAGAGAGAGAAAAGCCTTTATGAAGGAGGGTATGATGGGATGGAGCTGAGAGTAGTTCTCACCTAATCCAATTCAACGACTTAAGCAAGTTCCTACTGAGGTGTCGAAATAATCTTGGGGCTTTGTCGGAGTCCAGTGAATATCCCAGGGCTTTTAGGCAATTTTTGACCTTGGCAAGAACACTGTTGCCATGGTCCACTGAGGGTCCACACAGCCTCCATATTGGGTGGAAGAGTGAGTGTGGGATAGAGACTTCAGGCAATATCAAGGAAAGACATGGATCTTGAGCTATGCTCATTGGCTGTGCCTAGAGAAATCCCAGGTTCTGGCATCCTACACTCCCCTACCCAAGCCTGATGACTCAGAAACCCATGATGATATGGGACAGTAGGCTCATCTGCAAGGGAGATATCAGCATTACCTTCTCTCTATCCAGAATTGTACATACTATCCTCCCTCTCAAGGCCCTGGGGTTGGAAATTTAACTATTTTTAGTTAACAAAAAATAAGGAGTCCCTTTCCAAATGTTTTCCAAACGTTAGCAAACGTTTAGCTATACCACGAATCTAATTTTTTTCTGGGAAAGATAGTATTATCTGGAAAAAAAACAGAGCAGATGGCCTCTTACTGTGAGAAAGTTCCTCCTTTAATCTAACCATGATACCTGCTGCTCTCATTAAAAACTCATCCTTCGCATAGGATGACATTGGTACCCTCCTGGTTATGCAGGCTCAAAGCCTTAGAATCATCTTTGACTCTTCCTTCTTCCTCACCCCACGCATTCAATTGGTAGGTAAATCAGGTTTCCTCTACCTCCAAATACATTCACCCATCTTCTTTCTGTCCCCAACCAGCTATGGTAACAACCTGCTAACTGGTCTTCCTGCCTCCAGAATGATCTTGTTTGAATCATTATGCCAAAGCGAGAAAAAAAGAAAAATGAGCTTGAATCTAATCAAGCCCAGAGCTAACTTCCATTTATAGAAAATATAGGGGATAGGTGAACAAGCTAACTGACAATAAGAGGACAAACCAGAATGTGAGAATTGTGCAGAGCAAACAACCTGATTTCTGTGACAAGTCAAAGAGAGAGGGCTGTTGAAAGGGCCTTTAGAGACATAACAACCAAATGTCATGTGTGGAACTTTTTTGGAACGTCCGTCAAACAAACCAACTGTAAAACATGTTTTGAGACAACTGAGGGCATGTGATTATGGACAGGGTAATGGATAATACAAAGGCATTATTGTTACTTTTGTTAGGTGTATTAGCAGTTCTGTAGTTATGTTAGAAAATATCCGTTTTTAAGAGACGCATAGAGAAATATTAGGAATAAAATGATGTGATCGATGTTTGGCATGATAGGTGAAGCAAATATGGCAAAGTCCTGATAACTAGTTAATGTGGATAATGAGTATGTGGGGGTTACTGTACTATTTTCTCTAATCTTTTTGAGGTTGAAAATATTCATAAGAAAAAATAAAGACAGGCTGGGCGCAGTGGCTCATGCCTGTCATCCCAGTGCTTTGGGAGGCTGAAGTGGGAGGATTGCTTGAGCCCAGGAATTGGAGACCAGGTTAGACAACACAACAAGACCCTGTCTCTACAAAACACTAAAAATTAGCTAGCTACTCGAGAGGCTAAGGTGGGAGGATCACTTGAGGCCAGGAGTTCGAGGCTACAGTGAGCCATGATCATGCCACTGCACTCATCTGGGCAACTGAGTGAGACCCTGTCTCTAAAAATAATAACAATAATAATAATAATAGTCATCCACTATACCCACTCTATCTTCCTAGCCTTATCTTCCATTCCTGCCCTATTTCTCTATGACACAGCCACCCTACGTACTTGCTCAAGATTTTTCCAGTCTGAACTTCATCCCTTCACTTATTCATGAAGTCATTCATTTGAGCAGTCAACAAATATTTATTAAGTATCTCTTCTATGCACTAGGCACTGTAAATTCAAAGATGACTGAGAAGGAGAAGGACAGGAAGCCTCCTTCATCTTTTGTATTATCCACAGCAACTAGCACAGTGCCTTGTACATAATTGGTGCTCAATAAATGTTTTGTGAACTAATGTGCAGGGGGAGATGCGATAGAATCCCTGTCTAATATGAATCAACAAGTATTTGGTCCAACTCAACATATGCCTATTGAGCACCTACTATGTATTAGGCACATATGCTATGGGGATTTAAAAAAATTTTAAAAAAAAGATGTACTTGCCAAATATATTTTTATTTATTTATTTATTTAGAGACAGGATCTCACTCTGTCACCCAGGCTGGAGTGCATTGGTGCGACCACAGCTCACTGCATTCTCTACCTCCCATGTTCAAGCCATCCTCCCGTCTCAGCCTCCCTGTAGTCCCAAGTAGCTGAGATAACAGGTATGCACCACCATACCCAGCTAATGTTTTAGTTTTTTGTAGAAATAAGGTCTCGCTATGTTGCAAGGGCTGGTTTCAAACTCCTGGGCTCAAGCCGTCCTCCCACCTCAGCCTCCCAAAGTGTTACAATTACAGGTCTGAGCCACCACATCCAGCCCCAAATGTATTTTACAGACGGAGGAGTTCAGAGGAGAGAGAGATCACTTTAGTCTAAAATGATCAGAGAAGATTTCACAGAGGAGGTGAATTTGAATGTAGGGCTGAAGGATAGGTATAGTGATATTGAATAGGAGAGAAGCATAGGCAGAGAGGAAAGGGCATTCCTGGTGAGTGAAATGGAATGAACAAAAACATAGAGGCAAAAAAAATGTACAAGCCATGTTTAGGAGATCCTGGGGTAAGAAACTTGGCTGGAGTAGAAGGGTCCATGTAGGGCTTTGTTTCACAAGTAGATCAAATGTATCAAAATCACTTGGGGAGCTCGTTAAAATGCATATTCCTGGACTCCAGCTTACAGACCTACTGAATCAGAAGCTCAGGAGGTGGGACCCAGGAATCTGCATTATAACAACTTCCTCAAGCACTTCTAAGACACATTAAAATTTGAGAATCAATGATGTGGACCAAGCGTGAGAAATAGGGTTGGAAGAATACACAGGGTTAGGTCCACACAAGGAGAACTTTGAATGCCAGGCTAAGGAGGCTGAAATTTATCCCACAGGCAATCAGGTATCACCCTCCAAGGATGATGATCAGAAGCATTATGAATAAAGGATATTCCACAACATTAATCTAGCAGTTGTGTGTATCATGGACTGGAAAGGAAAGAGACTAGTGCAGTGTGGCTGTGAGGTGGTGGCAGGAGTCAGGGTGGACTGGGGTATAGGGGAAGAGTCAGAGATGGCTTTGAGGTTTCTAGTCTGGGAGACTAGAAGCCTTATGGTAAAAGAAAGGTGAGAAGAGTGAGTCATCTCTGAGAAATAATGAGATGAGTTTGTGAATACTGAGTCTGAGAGCAAGCTATCCAAGAGGAAATGTTTAGCAAGCAGCTGGAAATATAGGACTGAACCTCAGGAGTGGGGTTAAGTTTGGGATAGAGAAATGGGAATGGTTGGTAAAGAGGTGAGAAGGGAAGCCATGCATGCCTGTGTGTCCTTGTCAATAAAGAAAGTGGAAAGCAAGAGGAGCTGGAGAACACCCAGATTTGAGGGGTAGTAAGAAGAACTAGCAATAAAAGAAAAAAGGAGGGGTCACTTGGCTGGAAGGAGACTCAGATATTAGAACCTAGCAGAGAGCTCTTTCAAAAGCTGCGGGTGGCTAGTAGTGTGGCTAATGGCAAAGTGAATTTGAGGCTTAGAGCAAAAACACTGGCTATGGCACGCATGCTGAGAAAGCTGCAAGAGTGCACACACCTGCTCATTCTCATGTTCCTTAACACGAACACACAGAAACAGACACACCTGCTCCTACAGATACACAAGTAGCACCTCTTTCCCTCTCTCTCCTTCCCCCACCCCACATTATACACATATTCCTATTTCCAGGCTCATTTTCTGACTACCAGGGATTGGGCACTAATGTGCCAAGGCTGTTAATGTTCTGTTGTAAGGATGGTGCCTCAGGTCTCAGAAAAGGGGGCTCTGCCTGTCGGGTGGGAAATAATACAGAACCCCAAGATCACTGTCCTTGCCTTTGGCAGCTCAGCTGAGGGGAGGAAAGGAGGGAAAATGGCATGTTTCTCTGGATTTGCTCCCTACCCTACCCCTTTGCCCCTAGTCCCAGGATTTCTCAGCAGACAATTAGGTCCACCCCATTTTGAGAGTCCTTCATTTTGGCTGCCGATAATGCAAGAGAATGTTTTTGTTTCTGAATTTATGGTAAAAAGGAAAATAAAAGTCTTTGAGAGAGGAGCCAGAACAGAGTTTACTGCTGGGAATGCTAATGGCCTTAAGGCTGCCCCACAAATGGAAGCTGACTTGAGTGTGCTTCCTCCCAGGGGGCCTGTCAAAGCTAAGGGTCTTCATCTAGTATCAATAGGTATCAATTCTAGTCCCCCTAGCAATGCTTGCTAGGGCCTATATGTGAAGGCACGAACCCCCCAAAACCAAGCTTGTCTGCATGAGCCTCTCTTTCCACAATTTGCCCCAGGTATGTGTTGGGGTGTGAGGGTGTGCCTGAGGGATGTGTGTCTTGTGTGTGATATGTGAGTGTGTATTTGTGTGTGTGTGTGTGTATGTATGTCTGTCTTATGGCTTCAGTTAGCCTGGAGGTGCCACAAAAACAGGGATCTTTCCTCTGTTGCATTGGTGCTGCCCCTCCAAGTGCCTTATCAGGCATTAGCCACGGAGCCCAATCATTTATGCGTAGTGGGGGAGGGTGGGTACAGAGTGCTTCCGTTGTCCTGCATCCACCCATGCTCCCTCCAAGGGCTGAAGTAAGGATTACTGCGGTGGGGCAATTCCTCTCCTCTACCCATCCCACCCGAGACTCCTCTGTTACCCACCCCCACCCCCATCTCCAGTGCCTTTCCCAGCTTGCTGCTGTCATCAGCAATCCCAAGGCTTTCTTGCCGCACTTTTTCAATCTACTACTGCTCCTAGAGGATGTCGTTGGTCACAAAATCCCCCAATTGGGCCACACAGCTCACTTCTCAAGACCCTCGGACTGCACCACTTACAAGAGGGAGGGGTCCCCTGACTCATTCTAAATGCAGCCCGCAGCCTCATAGGAGTCCCCAGACCTCTCCTCCAGTGGGGTAGAGGCTCTGTTGCACTATCCAAAGAAGCCATAGCACCAACAGCATCATGAGCTTATGTTGGAGGGGGCACTTACTGAGTTCAGGCCAATAGTCTGGCCACTCAGCAGAATGCTTCACATATGGGAAACCCTCAGGGCCAGAAGCCTGGGGCACCTGCCACCCTCCCCTGGCCAGTCTCCTCTCCCTGGTGGCCTTCAGCCCACAACTGCAAGGCAGTTGTGGTGGTGGGTGCCAGCAAGAGATAGGGGATATTCTCTCCACATGCAGCAATGAGTGTTTCTTTCCTGCTTATATCTTATTCCCTCCTTTCTCAGAATCCGGCAGTGGCTCCCAATTGCCTCTCAAGTCAATTGAAACCTTCTCTTTGTGGGCCTCAAAACCCTCCACAATTACATCTCACCTTCTGACACCCTCACTCCCACACACACATCACCCATAACTCTGGCCTAGGCACAGACAGTAGAGTAGACAGATGACGTTGTCCACAAACTGCTCCTGTCTGGGTCCTGCCACAGGTGCCTGAAAGCCCCACCAACAGAGTCACTCCTCTGTCTCCTTTAAAAATGCAAATGTTACCTGTGAGGTGTAAGCAGTAAACCTCTATCAGCTATTAACACCTTGGCCTGGCAGGAATTCTGTCATCAAATTTGCCGGAGCAGTGAGCAAAGCCCCGCCTAAATAATCTAAGGGGGTGGGGGAGAGGACCCAGAGGAGCCCTGAGCAGCCGACGGGAGGGGCAGGAGCAGGGAAGGGGCTCTGACGTCGAAGCCATCGCCGTCACGATTTTACCACGGTCTACATTCTAACTCTGCATCTCTACTTAAAACAGTGAAACCCACTAGTCCTTGCTCCCCTCAGCCTTGTTTCCCCCATCCACAATACATTATGCCTTATTTAACCTCAGGGGTGCCTTCATGACAAGCTGCTAAGGTTGAATTAGTCCTCTCACATGAAAAACAAAAACAAACAAACAAAATAACAAGCCATGAAATTGGGTAGAGGCTGGCATGTTTGCTTGGGCACCGCCAAGTCTTGTTGAGGTCTCCCCGGGTAGAGCAAGATCCCTTTGCTCAGTGGAAACAGCACCAGAAAAGCCTCTCTTAGCTCCCAAGAAGCTGGCAGCTGGGTTCCCCTTGCTTCTCCTGCAGTGAGCTTCATGGGCAAGGAAGGCGAGGGAGGGACAGGGCCTCCAAGCTGAGGGCCTCTGTGGCTGAACTGGCACACTATCCCGGGTCCTCTAGGCCCAGGTGGAGCTCGCCATTTACCCCGGTCTCCAGCTGGGAAAACTCACTTGGTGCTTCGCTCTGAGTCAGCATAGAATCCCCCACCCTCCACTTCGAGAAGGGCGCCCCCAAGGGAGCCTTGCGCTTATAGCAGTTTCTCCGAAGGCAGGAGTCCAGAGACTGCCCCGCCCTCCGTAAGAGCTGCAGGATGCTAAGACCACCCGGTGGACTCCAGGGTTTTGCACCTGGACCAAGATGCCAAGGGGAGGGGGCAGGTCTAGCAGAATTCGGCGTTTGCTGTGATCTGGGGCTCTTTAGTTGCAGCTGCAAGGGTGGAGGTGCCACCTGCTTCTGGGGGAAGGTGTCAAACATTTGCCCCTGCAGTGGTTTCAGTGTGTGTGTATGGGGGTGTGGTGTGTGTGTGCAGGAAACCCAGCAGCTCGAGCGTGGAGGGTATGACTACCAGACTTGGGCACGCTTTTTGCCAGAATGGGGTTCTTAAGGGCTCTGGTGGAGGTGTCTACAGTAGCTGCGTGTGATGGGGGGGTTGCTGGATGTGTATTGGGGGGAAGTAGCAGGTACTGGATCCGCAGTAATGTGCAGTTGTCATGTAGTTTCACAAGATCACTCAGAGAAAACACACACACACTCACATACACACTCTCCAACCTCCAAAGCACTAGGCTGGGGAGTAGAGGAGTGTGTATGTGTGTGCATATTTTAGCAGCGCTGGGGGGAGGTGCATGTATCTGTATATGTGTTTGAGCTTTATTAGCATCTTGGTGGGAGGGGGCAAATGTAGCGCTCTCTCTCTCTCTCTCTCTCTCTCTCTGTGTGTGTGTGTGTGTGTGTGTGTGTGTGTGGTCTTTGCATGGGGCTGACTGTGTGGCTGAGCGCCGGGTATGTTGTGAGGCTGTGTGTGCGTGTGTGTGCGCCTCCGTGTCCGCTTGTGAACATGGCCCTGGGAACCACGCACATGCTTCAGACAGCTGTTTCTGGCAGCCCCTGGGCTCGGGCTTCGCCGGGCACCCCGGCTAAGTGGCCACCTCCCAGCAGCCAGGCCCCGCGTCTCGCCAGCTCTCCCAACTGTGCCCACAGCCCAGGCGCGCACACAAAGGCTCCATAATGAACGCGCTGCACTCCCCTGCGCTCGACTCCTCACCCCGCACCCGCGGCGGCCAAACGAGCCCGCCAAGCCAGAGACTCGCCGGGGCAGTGGGCACGCAACGGGCCTTTACCCCGCCCGCCCAAACTCCGGGCGGCCAGACGCTCGGCGCCCCCCACCCTGCCCCCGGCTCCCGGGGGCGCCCAAGCGCCAGTCGCCCCCCAGCCGGCCCGGGGCGGAACGCTCCCGCCGCGACCCACCCCCGGTTGGGCTGAGACAGCGGGCGCGCCCCCCTGAAGGCAGCGCGCCTCTTACCTTCCTCCCCCTCCTCTTCCTCCTCCTCTTCTTCTTCCTCCTCCTCCTCCTCCTCTTCCTCCTCCTCCTCCTCCGCCTCCTCAGCGGCGCGGCAGCAGCGGCGCAGCGGCGGCGGCAGCGGCGGCAGCGGGACTAGGGCGCCCGTGTTTCCGAGCCCGGCACGGGCTTGGGGCTCAGTGGCGCCGGGCGGCGGGGCGGGCAGAGGTTGGCAGGGCGGCAGCAGCTGGCCCGGGACGCGGGGAGCTGGCGCGCAGGCGGCGGGCTGCGGGCAGGATGGCAGCAGCGCGCGCGGGCTCCTCGGGCGGGCTTCATGGCTGCGCCGCGGGCGGCACCATCGCCGTGGCTCGCTCGTCGCTCTCTCGCTCCAGGAGTGCGGCAGGCTGCGAGGTGACGGATGGCGGCGAGGCGGCCGGACGGCCGAGGAGGGGAGGGAAGAAGGGGCGGGGGGAGGGGGAGGGGGAGGAAAGAGGGGAGTGCAGAATGAGGGGCCTCTCCGGCGCCTCCCGACCCTCGAGTGCTGGCGTCGATTTCCCCGAATGGGAAAGCGGCTTAAAGGCGCAGTTCCTGGCTCGGGTCACTACTAAAAATAAGCAAAAAATTGACAATTGGGGAAAGAATCTCTTAAGAACAACCCAGCAACCCAGCCACCCAACCTGGCTCTGCCTCACTTCTTGAATCTGACCGTTCCGGCCGGACTCTGCCGGGAACTGCTGGCTGCCGAGAGGGCAAGCCAATTTCCAAAGTGAACCCGGGAAAGGGGGGCGGGGAGTGAACTGCAGAGAAGGGGCAGCAGGAACGTTTGCTTCGGAGACTCCATTCCCTGGCCCCTGACCTTGCTTCTCGCCCCTTGTTTGCTCGCCTTCTGCTGGGGATGCCCTCCCTGCAGCTCCCCTCCTGGTCATCATCGCAAACATCCACAGGCACCTTGAGTTTCGGCTCGGGCTCCTGCTCTCAGCGCCTCGCCCCAGCACTGGAGTGTGAGCGGCTTCGAGCCCAGGCCCAACGCCAGGAGCCCACCTCAGTAAGGGAGAGATCTACCAGCTGGCAAAGGTCTGCTTAGAACATGCTATTGGTTTGGTGAAAAGGGAAGACGGTCAAGGTGTGTGTGCATGTGTGTTCATCAGCAGATGGAGGGAGGGTCCTGGCCACACCCACACACCCGGAAGGAGAGCAGCTAGGCACACAGCACAGTGCCTGATGAATGATCTCAGGACATTTTTTAGAGACATGCTGTGAATACTAAACATGCAGCAGCCGAGATTCAAGAGAAGCTCTCGGTCTCCCAGCGGGCTCCAGACCCCTTCAGAGGAGTTTTGAGGGCCAAGAAAAAAGGCCACTCTTCCTTCCCCAAAAAGGGCAGCCTCAGTGGGGACCCAGAGAGACTGGGAAGCTGGACAGTGGGTCTGGGTCGTGAAGTTAAGACCAGGGAAGAGAGAAGCAGGAGGAAGCAGTGGAGTTGAAGAGCTCCTGGTGATGCCAAATGCATGGTGCATTTCCGAGTGTCAGAAGCACCTCGGAGAGACAGTTAAACATTGGCACCTTTGGGCCTTGTGAGTTCTAAGGTGAAAAGTGAGCCCTCCTCGATTTCCTCTGTGTTCCTGAACTCTAAAGGAGGCTGTTGGCACAAAGGGATCCATTCTAGTTGGAATATTTCCTCACTTTCCGGTTCTTTTCAAGCACTTGGTTAAAGCTTCAGAAGAGGCTGGAGGGCTACTGAGGGGCAATTGTGGGACAAGGGCTGTTCTCCTAGGCTGCACGGAATTTCCAGGATACAGAGGAGAGCTCTGGGCACAGGGCTTCGTGGCTTCCCGCAGCTGGGCTCAGCAGTGGAGTAGCTGACTAGCAGATTTGGCCATCCGTCCACCGAGCACACTTTTTGCTTTCTTCCTGGCACTTCCCACCTTGAAAAAAGGATGGAAATTCCCTGCATCTGGATGGGAGTAGCCTGAGCTGGTAAACCAAGCTGATGGAATTATTAAAAGCGGATGACAAGTGAAAGTGAAGACATGCAGGGAGAGAAACACACAACATTCCCTGCAAATGCACAGGCAGAGCCCAACCTGAGAAGATGCTCTGAGGAACACAGCACACACAAAGGGACACACATGGAGTCAGTCACATGTGGGGCCACAGACACACTGAGCTAGTGCAAAAAAAAAAAAAAAAAAGCTAGCCAGAAAAGTGACTCAGACTTTATTTCTAATCCTTCTGAAGGAAAGACATGAAGAGAAGCAGGGAAGAATTGGCCTCCCATCTCCAGGGACTGGAGAGGGAGCCAGGAACCAGCTGTCCAGTATGAATAATAATATTTCCAGCCAGACTGTCCCTGGCAGATTTTCTTGGGGTGGTGTCTCAGGAGGTGGGATCCCCTCCAGGGTCTCCTGAGCCTCACCTAGTTCAGTCTTTATTAATATTAATAACACAGGTCCCAACAAATTGGTTTGTATCAGTTATTACAATAAAGCTCATGGGTTAAGAACTAAAATAAATGCCTCTCACGAATCTGATTAGCCCTCTTCTGCTGCTTTCTGGGCTCACTCAAAGCATATGCTCAGGCTCCATTCAAACTGCTGTGTGGTAAACAAAATAAAGAAGGGGTGGTGAAGCAGGAAAGAGTATTGAGAGGGACTGTGTCACTGGACAAATGCACGTTTGAGGGCTCCTGGGTGACCAGTGAGGCACTGTCTGGTTTAGGATAGTGATTAGGTGCATGGCATTCAGAATCTGCTTCTTACTAGTGATGTGATCTCAGGTAGCTCACTTAACCTCTTTAAGCCTTACCTGTGAAATGAAGACGATGGCAGAATCTACCTTATGGAGTTATTGGAAATGTTGAATGAGATAACAGATATAAAAGGTCTCAGTAAATGTTAGCTGTCGTTCTTTCTCAAAACCAATCTGCCTCCTAGTCATCTATTTAAAGGCTCCTTTTTCTGTTCATATTCTGCCTAATTCCAGTCTGAAGTGATGCAGCATTTGCATTGTTTCTTGCTGTCGATTAGAGTGAGTTCTCAGGACTTGATGAACACTAGCTTGTTTCACTTCCAAGGAGAGAACTCTCACCCCAGAAAATCATGTAGCTGGGATTTTCTTGTTCTTATTTTTGTTGTTTGACAAAGTTGTGTTTACTTCCCATGTCCAAAAGAAATGATGGAGATGGGGTACAGAGAGAGCATGGTGAAGATTCTTCAGTGTTCTTAACCCTGTACCAAAATGCAGCAAAATAAACACTTTTATGCAAAACGGGGACCCTGGATCCAGTTGCACTGAAATTTGGTGAGGGCCCCTGGGGCAAGAGTTCAGTCTCTTCAAATCTGAGGACAATTGGATGACAAATGAAGATGTTCCAGGCAGAAGTCTATTTCCTATTGAAACCAATACATTGAGATGAACATAATAAGTGACTGTTTTTCTTCCCTGCATACTGAGAGTGAATGGAGGCAGCCTGGCTTCACTAGCACTTTGCTCTGAAATCAGCACTTAATAACCAAGCAACCAACTCGCCATTAACTGAGAATCCAGGGATAAATAGACAGAGAGTATCCTGGCCTCTAGTAATAATAGTAATACTGACTACCATTTATTGATCCAACACTTAACTGTGAGCTAGGCATGCTGCTACCACTCCTAGGAAAAGGACAGCAGTTCTTCATCTCAGGGGTACAATTAGTTCAACTCTCCTGGTAGGACCTCCAGCCAGCCCTGAGAGCATTACATGTATTAACTCATTTCAGGATCAACACAACCCTCTTACCAGGTAACATCATTATTCTTATTTTACAGAAGAGGAAGCCGAGACTCATGTAGCAGTAAGTAGTGGAACCTGGATTCCAACCACATGACAATTGATAATAATAATTATTATTGCTTTTATTTATCACTTTATGGGCCAGGCACTGTGATGGCATTTTATATGCATTATCAAATTTAATCCTCAAATAAACCCAAGAGGGTAGGCTCACAGAGGCTGCTAAGTAATTTCCATAAGGTCACACAACTAGTAGAACCTAATCTAGGATTTGAACCCATGCTTGTTTGACTGCAGAGTGATAGTATTTCCAAAAAGGCCATGATTCCAAGACTTCAGCTGAGATTACATAGAGAGACAGGTTACTAGCCTTTCTCGCAGACACATTACTAAACTGCCTGCCTCTGCTGGGGCAGCCCGCCCACTCATTAGCACCCAGGAAAGATAAATGCCTGAAGGGCAGGGTGTCATCAATGGCTGGAGTATGAACTGCATCTGCCTAAGGCAACAAGGGGACTCTGTAGGTTGCTAAGCTGGCCCTGGGATGATAGAAAGGGGATGATATCATCAGAAAGGTCAAGGAGGGAGCCCACTTTATAATTTTGCTGCCTCCAACCCTTTAATTTCCATCTTGCCTTCCAGCAAGACACCCAGTCACCCCAAAGCATCTAGGGCCAACCAGGACTCTGGTGTTTGGTACATGGTGGGTGAAGGAAAAGGGAGAGAAGCCTCCTGAGCTACTGAGCTACTGGGGAAACTGGGAGCTAGAAGGAACGCTGGATGACAGAGAATGCCTGCGGAAAATGTGGAAGAAAAGGACCATTTCAAAAGATTTGTCACTAGGAGAAGGAAGGACAAAAGGCTGGGAAATTATGCTAAGAGGGCTTTTAAGTGGCCCTTTGTGTGCTAGCTGAGCCTGCCCACCTGGTTTGGGCTGGAAGACACTGAAGGGCCAGGCATGGAACAACCCTGGGCTGATGAGCTGCAAAGTGCCAGCCAACCCCTCCACGAAGCTGGCTGGCAGGCACCCTCTCCCCTCAAATGCAGCTGCTGGGCAGGACTCACTGCCTGCCAGGTTCGTGTGTCTCAGCTAGCTCCCGGCTTCCCTGTCAAAATTCATCCCTTCCCAGATCCTCAAACTTGCTGGAAAAGGGCCCAGTCATGGGAGGGGCATCCTTGGGTCAAAACTGGGGTTCATACTACCATGGTGCCCCAGTGACAAGAATGAGGTCACTCAATTCCTGGCCCCTCTCTGGGGACTGGGGTCATGCAGCCACTACTTACACTAATAAAGCCCAGGTCTCTTTCATGCTGCTGGGAAGCTGGCTGTTTTGATTCCTAGCCTTCCTTGCTTCTGCCCATTTCACTTACTTAAGTATTGTGTTGACAAGATTTCCTTCCAGCATACGGAGACGCACCTCCCTTCAATAAGCCCTTTGATTCCTAGATCTTCTCTGAGTGCCCTTCCCTGGACAGCTCCTCAGGCTTTGGGTGTTTTCTGAAAGCAATTTTGCCCGCCATCAAAATTTATCCATCCCTAGTCTTAGTCTTAGATAATCTGATAAATGAATCTATACTAAGGTAAACACAGATGGTAATTGGCAAAACTCCTCAACCTTTAAAACGAACACACACACACACACACACACAGGCACATACACCGAGAGAGAGAGAGAGAGAGAGAGAGAGAGAGAATCCCTAAACATAGGATAAAGTGAGAATCTGGAAGTGAAAGCCATCGTGGCCAAAAGCATAAAGTTTTTTTGAAGCTCACATTTTATTTTGAAAACACGAGAACTTTCACATTTCACTCCGTAGTATACTCGTGTTTGATTTACCATGAAAGTACCGCATGTCTCTAAACTCCTTGCATGAATTGAAGCTCGAAAAAGATGCACTGTGTTGATCTTGTGGCTCTATGTACCTCCTAGGAGGTGGAGAGACCCCCATTTGAGAAGTGCTGAATGAATGCCCAGAACCTGTTTGCCTTTTGGCCCACTATCTCTATTGAAGACAGAAGTGAGCAGAACGAATGACTAGAATCGTTTGGAGTGCTGGGGTGTGGGGGCATGGTGGGTGAGCCTGTCTTCTTCTCAGGCTCCATTTCCCCCCACAGGAATTACAGCAGAGCCAGCCACACCCCTAGATCATAGAAGGTGCATGCAGCCACATACTTGGTGTGATACCAGCCTTCTCCTTACTCAAATTCACCTGCCCTCCAGCTGTGTGTGCCGGAAATTCTCCTTTGGGTTAAAGCCCAATCTCCAGAAGGTCCTGGTAAATTGCACCTGTTATCTGGAATGGACAGCACATTAAGTCATTAGCACCCATTAATGCACTCGCTTGAATAAATCTATCAGATTGCCTGTCACCTCTCACAGGAGGGTAGAGCGGTAAGGGAATGAAATACTGACCAGGGACGTTTTCCTGGGATGCCGTGGGGTGAGGTGGGAGAGCTTGAGTGCAACATTTCCCCACCTATGGGCCTTGACCCAGCTGCATCAGAATCCTGGGGATCTCAGAATTCTTTCCACCTGGGGAGCTGTAGAAAGGCTGATTCCTGGGCCCCACCCTAGAGCCCAGGACTCGATTTTTTTTAAGAAGCCCCTTGGGTCTAGGTTGCATCTGCAACGAAGCACAGCTGAAGCAGGCCTGAGAAGAGGAATGCTACTCCAGAGGGCACGGGGTCCAGTACTAAGAGGACTTTGTGGGGGCAATCCACCTCAACTCTGACCCTGTTCTGGAGCTTCCTTTTTTCTTTCTTCCTCTTCTTCTGTTGCTTCTTTTTTATTTTTATTTTTTATCTTTCTCTAGAGAGCTTCCAAGGTGCTACCTCCTCCTTGCCCACCTCCATTGTGCAGAGGGAGCCCCACAGAGGGAAGGCCTGTGGCTCTGGAAGGCCTTGGAGTGGAAACTGAGTTGACAGACTCCAGGGAATTGCCCATGGCTTCCTTGAATGCCTTCCTGCTGTCCCCCCTGCTGGCATCTTAGGCATGTTTGCCCTCCTGGAGTTAGGAAGCAAAATACCAATTTAAACTGATGCTGACAGAGCCTGTCAGATGCCAAGTGCTTGCTGCGGTTGCCACCAGTACAGCTATTCCTCATGAGGGAGTTCAGGTGTGTGCTTGGGACAGTGCTGCCAGGAGCCAGCCTCCTCCCCGTCTTCACCTGTCTGGGTGGGGCTGAGGATGGGGGGATATTTGCAGAAGAAAAACTGGATGGACAGGAAATGTAGCTAGGCTGGAGAGCATAGGACTAGGTGCCTCTGATAGGCTCTCAGTCCTGGGTAGGGCACTGTGTGATCATGGACACTTTACTGAACCTCTCTGCTCTAAGGTCCCCCTGGGAAAAAAACATGAAGGAGAATTGAATGCCTGCCTATTGCTTTTTACCGGGATGCAGACTTAAAGGATGCACCTGGAGCTTTTTGAGAAAAACAAACAAACAAACAAACAAACAAACAAATACCATGCAGAGACAAATGTCCCTTGAAAGACTGAGGAAAAAAGGGTGTTAAAAATCCATCCAAAGGCCCTGGGGGTCGCCACCAATTTGATAAATGAATTTTTGCTAATGTGCTAGTGAATGCTAATGGACCAATGAGTTAACCTCTGAACAGTTTACATTTTGTCCAAACCTATCTCAATATCTCTCTCTAAAGGCATGATTGGTAGTGGGGATGTTTGACTTGGAGGCACAAAGCTGAGGAGTTTGAGGGTATGGTGGCCTTTCCTGGTTCACCAAGATAATCCCTTATAGGTACACCAAGTTTTACAGTTTAATTTGATCTTCACAATAACACTGAGAGGTAGGGCAGCTATAATTCCCATTTTATAGATAATGAAGTTGAGGCTTAGATTGACTAAATGACTGTTCAAAAATCCCACATGTAAGAAGCAACTGATTCTTTGATCAAATGCTCTTCACTCTTTTCCATGCCTACTCCACCTGAGCAGAGTAAGGGGCTCAGAAATACCAGGCCTGGAAGAGATCAGCTGGCTTCTCCCGTTCTCTTTTTCTGTCTGTCATCAATTTCTCTTTTCTTCATTCTGTCTTTCCTAGACCCCATTTTCTGTTTCTCTGGCTGCCTTTCACCAGACAGGGAAGAAAAAAAAAATCAGCTTTGAAAGGAAAAGCAGGTGTGGTTTTATATGTCTCGGTGGGCTAAAGCAATAAACTCCAGAAAGGCCTGACAAGAATATTCTCACCACTGGACTGTCAGTAACTTCCTGTGTTTGACCTGGAGTCAATTGATTAACCGTTCTGTCTGCAAGTTCTCATCTTTTCAACCTGCATAAACTTTGCCAGGCTCACGGCAGAGTTGGTGAGAGGGAAAGAGAGGGAGAGGAGGGCGGGTGGGAGATAGGGATGGCTAATGAATAACAAGAACAGAAAAGCACTTTGCAACCATTCCTAAGTGCTGCATCGATATTTAATGTCATTCTTTGCCTCAAAAGCCATGGTTCAGAAATGGGAAGCATTCGTTAAGGCACTGCAGGCAGGTCCCTGGTTATCCAAGAAGCCTCCCATTTAGGGGAAATGCCTAATTACAGTGTCTTCTTTTCCTTATCTCTTTCTCTTGTTCATTAAGACCAAAGGACATTTGCTTGGGAAATCAGATATTGGTTTCAGAAGATTTCATCTGCTCCCACAAATTGAATTTCCCACCTGGAGTCAAATTCTCTATTTATAACAAAGATATCATCTGCCCAGAAATCTGTCCTTGGTGTGGGCCTAAGCTTGCTGAGATGTGCTGCAAATGACGACCAGCTCCTCGGGCTGGGTGGGCTTGAGGGAACTGAGGCGGTGGTCTCAGGGCATGGAGTCCAGACTGCACCTTTTGGAGAGATCATTGGGCCCCAGCCAGCTTTGTCATCTGAGACCTGGCCCCCGTCAGCACTTGGGCACATTTTCAGTGGCTACAGCTGCAGGTGTTTTCTTAGTGACTGTAGTCTTAGGCCTGGTCTCCCCACCTCCACTTCCCGTCTACCATGCCTAGACAGATTGATCTTGCCAAAGCACAACTGGTACCATGACATTCTCCTGCTCAGGAGCCTCAGTGGCTGCCCAATACATTGCAGCAGAAAATCCACATTCTTCTGCTAGTGTCCATCTCTCACTACTCCCTTCAGAGAACTGCTCACCCCAACCAGGTATGGCTCCTCATTCTTCCCTGCCCATACCCTACCTCCTGTATTTTGGTCTTACCGTTTCCCAGACCTATGTTGCTTCCATCCTCTCTGCCTAGCCACACTGTGTCCCTCCCCTTAGGCTCCAGCCCCACCACCTGAGAAGATCCCTTCCTCCTAGGAATGCTGAACACTTCTCACTGCACCAGCCATTTGGCACATAGCAACGAGTGAGTTCCTTGTCATAGCGCTTACATTCTTGGCTTGGATTGTACTTTGTCCTTTTGTGAGTATAGCCCTGTCTCTCTACCTTTGTGGGCACAGGCCAAGCCTTAGGCCTCTTTTGATCTCCCAGAATGCCTGTCCCAGTGCTGGGCCCATGGTGGGGTGCTCAATGAAGGTACCTGGGCCCAGGCTAACTGCGCCTCCTCCCACAGATCCCCGCAGCTCTGCAGTCTCTGGCGGGTGCTTTGCTTTCAGCCTTCAGGGCCTCCTCCTCCCCACCCCCTTTTCTTGTCCTTCACTGGAAGATCCTAGCATCACTCAGTAGCTTCTTTCTTTTATTAATCATTTTGATAGTTCTTCCTTGGACCCTCTTCAGTTTCTCTGAAATTAATAAATCTAGAGGCAGCCAAAAAAAAAAAAAAACTGGGAAGTCGAAGAAGTTTGTCTTTCATACGACCCTCCCTCTTCTGGTTGCTCAGTGTCTGCTATTGAGGCAGACAGCCCTCATTTTCACTTCCTGTTCCCTGAGAGTAAACTTCACTAAAAACAGGCATGTAAATGTCCTTTTTATAATTTACAAATATATAATATATAGCCTAGCAAGAAGCTAGGAGTTTCTTAACCCTGGGTAGCCAGAAGCTGGGACAAAATGGTTGTTCTAAGATAGACAAAAATGCATTTCCTTCCTCCCTCCCTCCCTCCCTCCCTCCCTCCCTTCCTTCTTGCTTGCTTTCTTCTTTCTTTTCTTCCCTCTGTGGCCCAGGCTGGAATACACTCGACTCGCTGCAGACTCTCTGCGTCCGGCTCCCGTGATTCTCCTGCCCCGGCCTGCGGGCTGCCTGGGATTACTGGCGCGCGCCACCACCCCTCCCTGGTTTTTCTCCTTTGGCTGGAGGCGCGGTTTCGCCATGTCGGCCAGGCTGGTCTCCAGCTCCTGACCTCGAGTGGTCTGCCCGCCTCGGCCTCCCGAGGTGCTGGGACTGCAGACGGAGTCTCGCTCACTGGGTGCTCGGTGTTGCCCGGGCTGGAGTGCGGTGGCATGGTCTTGGCTCGCTGCAACCTCCGCCTCCCAGCCGCCTGCCTTGGCCTCCCAGGGTGCTGGGATTACAGCCTCTGCCCGGCTGCTGCCCCGTCTGGGAGGTGGGGAGCGTCTCTGCCTGGCCGCCCATCGTCTGGGTTGTGAGGAGCTCCTCTGCCGCCCCGTCTGGGAGGTGAGGAGCACCTCTGCCCAGCCGCCACCCCGTCTAGGAAGTGAGGAACGTCTCTGCCTGGCCGCCCATCGTCTGGGATGTGCGGAGCGCCTCTGCCCGGCCACCCCGTCTGGGATGTGAGGAGCGCCTCTGCCCGGCCGCCCCGTCTGGGAAGAAGTGAGGAGCGCCTCTGCCCAGCCACCCCGTCTGGGAAGAAGTGAGGAGGGCCTCTGCCCGGCCGCCCCGTCTGGGATGTGAGGAGCGCCTCTGCCCTGCCGCCCGGTCTGGGAAGGGAGGAGCGCCTCTGCGCGTTCGGCCCGTCTGGGAAATGAGGAGTGCCTCTGCCCGGCCGCCCATCGTCTGGGATGTGAGGAGCGCCTCTGCCCGGCCACCCCATCTGGGAGGTCTACCACAGAGGCCAGAAGCAATGTGGGGGCTGGACATGGTGGCTCACGCCTGTAGTCCCGGTACTCTGGGAGGCCAAGGTGGATTGATCACTTGAGGCTAGGAGTTCGAGACCAGCCTGGCCAACATGGCGAAACATATGAAAAATACAACAGACAAACCAACCAACCAACCCAGTGACAACAAAACAGGTCTACCCTGGAGTCATACTCTAATTTTTTCTATTTTCCTCCCTTTCTGATCCTTTATCCCCCTTTCTTTTTCTTCCTCTTCCTTCTCCTTCTTCTTTGTCAAATAGAGGATTGAGTTATTATCATTGATCCATACAAAGTCCCTCTCTCATTTATTTTCTTTAATTCCCACCCCCCATTTCTATTCCCCGTCTTCCCATGTGCAACCTTCCTAATATGTTTGATATGCATCTTTTTGTTTGTATGTACTTTTACAAAATGTTTATTGTTTTATGTGCAAAAAAAAATTAATAAAAAAAAAAGAAATGCATTTCCTGGGTCTTAAAGGAGGCTGGTGGGAATGTGTCCTTAGGGAAGGAAGAACCTTTCCCTGTTCTGGGAGGGATCACTTTCAGTTACATGTTCACTCATGGGCCTTGATGGCACATTAAGGTATTCAAGTACAACTACTTCAGCCTGGCCTGGAAAATTTTCTCTTTAATCAGAAGATGGGGATGTTCTAGCTGGAGGAGGGGCTGCATCATTGTTTGGTTGAGGAAAAAGAGCTGATATTTACTGAGCCTTTATCAGGTGCCAGGAAGGGATCATGCCCCACAGGTTACATCAAAGATCTAAACAACTCTATGAGGTGTTTTTATCCTCAATTATAGATGAGGAAACTGAGGCACAGAGAAGCAAAACTTGCCTAAGGGTCCCACTGGTAAGTGGCAGAGTTGGGATTCAAGCCCGGGTCTCTCTGTTGCCAAAGCCTGTGAATTTCATCACCTCTCTATTGTGCCCTGACAAAACTGCCTTTGCAAAGCAAGTATATAAACAAGGGCTACCCTTTGGCTACCTTCTCTATGCCCTCAAGGCATGTTTTCAACCTACTACCTGCAACTTATCTCTTCATCATAGTCTTAACAACTACAATATGCCCCACACCCTGCTCAAATCGCCTTTACTTATCTAGCACAGAAGCAGTACAGGCCAATGGATGACAGCACAGAATCTGGAGCCAGACTACCTTAGTTCAAATCTAGACTCTGACATATAGCTTTGTGACACTGGGCAAGTTGCCTAATCACTCTGTGCCTCAGTTACCTCATCTACAAATTAGGGCTAAAATAATACTTCACAGAATTGCTAAGAGAATTAAATGAAATAGGAGACGTGTTGGGCTTAGCACAATACTTGGTACCTAGTAAGGTCTCAGCAAATGCTCTGTATCGTAATTCTCCCATCTTTTGCCCTTTCTTACCTAGGGTTTCCAGAGGCCTTATGCCATCCTTGGATTATCAAAGATTCCTGTCCATGGCACCCTTTTCTGGCTTGCTGCTGTACTGTCCTCCTTTGAATATCAGCCTTCTCACCTCAAACTTCATGCTGAGTCCAACCCCTTCTCCAACTATTAACCCTTGAAAAACAATCCTAATGTCATAAAAATTAAAAACTTTTGTGTATCAAAGGACACTATTCACAGTGAAAAGGCAGCCCATGGAATGGGAGAAAATATTTGCAAATCATATGCCTGATAAGGAATTGATATTCAGAATATATAAAGAACTTTTACAACTCAACAACAAAAAAAGCAACTCAATTAAAAAATGGGGAAAGGATTTTAATAGATATTTCTCCAAAGAAGATATATAAATGGCCAATGAGCACATGAAAAGATGTTCAACATCACTGATCATTAGAAAAATGCAAGTCAAAACCACACAATGTACCACTTCACACCCGTTAAGGTGGCTACTATGAAAAAAAACAAAAACAGAAAATAACAAGTGTTGGCTAGAGTGTGGAGAAATTGGAACCCTCACATATACTGCTGGTGGGAAGGTTAAATGGTACAGCTGTTATGTATATTTTACCAGAATTTTTGTTTTAAAAAACAATTCTTTAAATTCCTCAACCCTGTGATGCTGTTAGGCACTGAGGAGGAAATAGGAAACAGAACGGACAAGGTTACTGCTCTCAGGGGGCTTGTATTTTAGAGGAGGGGGAGAGACAAACTCCATTCAACAACTGAATGAATATTTTCAGATAGTGATAAGTGCTATGAAGAAAACAGAGCGGTGATGGGGGAAGTTACTTTAGATTGAATAGTCAAGAAATGCTTCTCCGAGGAAGTGACATTGTGACATTGACCTTAATTCTGAATGAAAAGGAGCCAGTCGTATGAGGACCTGGGGGAAGGACATTCTAGGTAGAAGGGACAGCTAGTGCAAAGGCCCTGAGGCTTGAACTAGCTTAGTGCAAACTAAGAACCTAAAAAAGTCCAGTGAATGTGGAGATTAGTTTGGAGAAATAGGCAGAGGCCAGATCCTGGAAGTCCTTACATGATGAGGGTTTGGATTCCAATCTAAATCCACAAAAAGCCATTAAGCAGTTTTAAGCAAGGGAGCAACATGATCTGAATAACTGCTTTAAATAGATTAATAGCATCTGTGTGGAGGATGAATCCAGGTGAGAGGTGATACTGGCTTGATGATGGCAGCAGTGGAGATAGAGAGAAGTGGATAGATTCTGGATATATTTGGGAGTTTGACAGGCCCTGCTATTGGATTGGATGTAAGAAGTGAGGTGAAAGGATGACACTTAGGTTCTTCCTGAGCAACTGGATACGTGGTGGCACCACTTACTAAAGGTGAGGAAAAAAGTGGGAGGACTAATTTGGAGGGCAGAAGTTACAAGTTTTGTCTTGGCCATGTTAAGTATGAAATGCCTATGAGACCTCCAAGAGGCAATGCCAAGTTAGCCAGTCAGATACCATCATTATCATCACCACCATCATCATCATCATCATCATCATCTATTTATTGATGCTTACTGTGTACCAAATACTGTCCCTAATGCTCTACGTATATTCAATCACTTAATTTTCACAATGACCTTGTAAAATCTGGTAGTATTATCCTCTCACTTTACAGAAGAGGAAACTGAGGCAAAACAAACAACTGACATGGTAAGTGATGGAATCAGGATTGGAACTCCAGACCCTGTGCCAGAATGCCATAAGTTTAGAGCTCAAAGGGCAGGTGAAGGCTAGAAATATAAATTTGGGTGTGTTCATCTTATTAATGCTATTTAGAGTTATTGGGCTGAAAGAAATTATCTTGGAAAGGAGTGAGTGAAAAAGAGGTTTAGGGTTGAGCCTGAGAGCATCTCAAATATTTGGAGGATGAATAAAGGAAAAGGAGTCAGCAAAGCAGACAGAGAAAGCACAAGGCAGGAGGCAAGCCAGGAAAATGTGGTATCATGACAGCCTAAAAAGGAGAGTGTCCCAGGCCAACTGTGTCCAGTGCTCCTGAAAGGGCCTGTATGCTGAGGACGGAAACATAACCATATTGGTATGACCAATGTTAAAGGAAAGGAAGGGTAGTTTACTAATGTTTACATATCAAGACTTGTATAATACATGGCTCCTTCCCTTCCCTTTCTTTTTTTTCCTTCCTTCCCTCTTTTATTCACCGATTCAAATATACTGAGGTCCACTTCTGTAATAGTATCTATGAAAGGTGACCAAAAGGTTCAGATCTAGAATTTCACGGTTTCCTACTCAGTATTTGCTTTGGAAGGGATTTCAGAGTCAGTTTCAGGTTGCAAGAGAATTCAGTCACGCCTGACCCCAAAGAAGGATTTTGGTGGGACAAGACAGCCTTAGGGTGTTGCTAATTTGTTGAAGGTAAGGAAATTGGCACCAATTTTCCTCAGCAGCTTGGGCCTCCTTCCTGGGAACACAGCCTCAGGAGCATTGTATTTTCCACTCTGCTGGACATTTCTTCACAGTAAGCCATAAACAACTACTACCATGCCTTTCTCAATACATGAAGATTTTCCAGGGAACAAACATGCTCTATACATAATTTTTTACAGTGAAGACCCAAAGTCCAGTTTTGTCTTGCTCAGGGATTCCCTGATTCTGGACTATTAGTTCACTCTCATCTATTCCTGGTCACTATCCAGCTCTTAGAAAAGTGTGTTCTGTTTCTAGGAACATCGACCTCTCGTCCAGGCTGAACTTTGAGTAATCAGTAGGTCTCCTCTGCCTTCCAGGCCTCACAGAGACCTATCACTACTTTGTTTTGCTCTCCCTTTATCCTTTACTTAGATCCCACCAAAAATAGGGGGGCTTATCTTTCACCTGCTTGTAGAATGAGGATCAGTTGGCTACATTCAAGGCCAAAGGGACCTGTCCTCAAGACCGGTTATACTGTAGTTACATTTCTGAGCATATACAGTCCCCATCATTTAGCACAGATATGCCCACTGTACTCCAGGCTAGGGCAGAAGGATGGTATTTTAAAAGGAGGCAGCTCACTAAATTCTCAAAGTGAAACTAATTTCAATTATATATACACATATATGTGTATATGCATATTCACACACATATATAACAATACATATGCAAAACTATATATAAAATAATATATACATAAACTATATATCTCTATATATGCTCATACATAGACATAGATCTATTTATGCATTTCTACTTACATAGATATACATTTATAGATATAGATAACTATAGCTCTATTTATAGATCTATGTATAAAAGGAATGGAGAGCTATCCCCCAATGAGAGGTGACAGCGTGCTGGCAGTCCTCACAGCCCTTGCTTGCTCTCAGCACCTCCTCTGCCTGGGCTCCCACTTTGGTGGCACTTGAGGAGCCCTTCAGCCCACCGCTGCACTGTGGTAGCCCCTTTCTGTGCTAGCCAAGGCAGGAGCCGGCTCCCTCAGTTTGCAGGGAGGTGTGGAGCGAGAGGCACCAGCGGGAACCGTAGCTGCGTGCAGCGCTTGCGGGCCAGCTGGAGTTCCGGGTGGGTGTGGGCTTGGCGGGCCCCCCCCACTCAGAGCAGCCAACCAGCCCTGCCAGCCCCAGGCAATGAGGGGCTTAGCACCCAGGCCAGCAGCTGTGGAGGGTGTATGGGGCAGGGCTCGGGACCCGCAGCCCGCCATGCCTGAGCCTCCCACCCCCTCCATGGGCTCCTGTGCGGCCCAAGCCTCTCTGACGAGCGCCACCCCCTGCTCCACAGCGCCCAGTCCCATCAACCACCCAAGGGCTGAGGAATGGGAGCGCCCGGCACGGGACTGGCAGGCAGCTCCACCTGCAGCCCCGGTTCAGGATGCACTGGGTGAAGCCAGCTGGGCTCCTGAGTCTGGTGGAGATGTGGAGAACCTTTATGTCTAGCTCAGGGATTGTAAATACACCAATCAGCACCCTGTGTCTAGCTCAGGGATTGTAAACACACCAATCAGCACCCTGTGTCTAGCTCAGGGTCTGTGAATGCATCAATCGACACTCTGTATCTAGCTGCTCTGGTGGGGCCTTGGAGAACCTTTATGTCTTGCTCAAGGATTGTAAATACACCAATCGGCACTCTGTATCTAGCTCAAGGTTTGCAGACACACCAATCAGCACCCTGTGTCTAGCTCAGGGTTTGTGAGTGCACCAATCGACACTCTGTATCTAGCTGCTCTGGTGGGGCCTTGGAGAACCTTTGTGTCCATACTCTGTATCTAACTGATCTGATGGGGATGTGGAGAACCTTTATGTCTAGCTCAGGGATGGTAAACACACCAATCAGCACCCTGTCAGAACAGACCACCCGGCTCTACCAATCAGCAGGACGTGGGTGGGGCCAGATAAGAGAATAAAAGCAGGCTGCCCCAGCCAGCAGTGGCAACCTGCTGGGGTCCCCTTCCACACTGTGGAAGCTTTGTTCTTTTGCCCTTTGCAGTAAATCTTGCTACTGCTCACTCTTTGGGTCCACACTGCTTTTATGAGCTGTAACACTCACTGCAAAGGTCTGCAGCTTCACTCCTGAAGCCAGCGAGATCACGAGCCCACCGGGAGGAACGAACAACTCCAGACGCACCGGCTTAAGAACTGTAACACTCACCGCGAAGGTCTGCAGCTTCACTGCTGAGCCAGCGAGACCACGAACCCGCCAGAAGGAAGAAACTCCGAACACATCCGAACATCAGAAGGAACAAACTCCAGAGGCGCCACCTTAAGAGCTGTAACACTCACCGCGAGGGTCCGCGGCTTCATTCTTGAAGTCAGTGAGACCAAGAACCCACCAATTCCGGACACACCAAGACATACAATGCCTCATAACCTCCTCCTGAGAGCCAGCTTTTCTAGTGGACAAGTGATTTGAAATCATGTTTGTATCTCTCTCAGCGTATGGCCTACTACTACATACAAACACACACACACACACACTAATAGTAGATCCTTACTGGATATATGTTGAGTTTATTAGAATTAAATGTGTAGGCTTTGATGTCTGACATTACTAATATCTATAGGACTAAGTTGTGATTCTAGTTCAATGTGATCTTTACTAAGTCGCTTTATCTTTCTGGATCCAACTTTTGATAATCTGTAAAAAGAGCAAATTAAACTAGATTATTTATAAAAGACCTTTCCAATTCTGATAATCAGTGATTACCTGGGAGAAATGGTGAATACTACAGGGTGGGAAGGGTGTATGGGTGAGAAGGGAGGATAAAGAGAGGTAGGTTAACAGGTACAAACATATAGTTAGATAAAAGGTGTAAGTTCTATCATTTGACAGCAGAGTAGAGAGACTGTTGTTAACAACAATGAATTTTGTATTTCAAAGTAGCTAGAAGAGAGGACTTGAATTGTTCCCAACACATAGAAATGATAAATATTCAGGCCGGGCACGGTGGCTCACGCTTGTAATCCCAGCACTTTGGGAGGCCAAGGCGGGCGGATCACGAGGTCAGGAGATCGAGACCACAATGAAACCCCGTCTCTACTAAAAATACAAAAAGTTAGCCGGGCGTGGTGGCAGGCGCTTGTAGTCCCAGCTACTCGGAGAGGCTGAGGCAGGAGAATGGCGTGAACCTGGGAGGCGGAGCTTGCAGTGAGCCGAGACCGTGCCACTGCACTCCAGCCTGGGCCACAGAGCGAGACTCCGTCTCAAAAAAAAAAAAAAAGAAATGATAAATATTCAATGTGATGGACACTTCAAATACCCTGGCTTGATCATTACACATTTTATGCATATGACACAGTATCACACATGCCCCATAAATATGTAAAATATGTATCAGAAATTACAAAAATAATTTAAAAATGATTAGCCGGGTATGGGACATATAAGAGATGGAAAAGATCAAAGGGGAACCCATTTTTTTTTTTTTTTTTTGAGACGTCTGTCGCCCAGGCTGGAATGTAGTGGCACAATCGGCTCACTGCAAGCTCCGCCTCCCGGGTTCACGCCATTCTCCTGCCTCAGCCTCACGAGAAGCTGGGACTATAGGCTCCCGCCACCACACTCGGCTATTTTTTTTGTATTTTTAGTAGAGACGGGATTTCACCGTGTTAGCCAGGATGGTCTCCATCTCCTGACCTCATGATCCACCTGCCTCAGTCTCCCAAAGTGCTGGGATTAAAGACGTGAGCCAACGTGCCCAGCCGGAAATCCCTTCTTTTAAGAACATTTAGCACTGAAAGGCTTGCAATGTCTGGAGAAGGATGGGAGAAGTTCGTTGGGGAGAGGAGGAACAAGTATCTGAAACTAGAGAAGCAGGGGTGCACAAGAGGGAAAGACTTTTCATTCCAAATAATAGCTAATATTACTGAACCCTAACTAGGTGCCAGGCTCATTACAATCTCATTTAATCCTCACAACAGATCTATGAGTTAAGTACTATTGTCATTCTCATTATAGAGATGAAAAACTGGCACAGAAAGGTAAGTAAACTGCACAAGGGTGCATAGCTGGCAAACAAGAGTTGGGCTGTGAACCCTGGCAGTGTGACCCCAGAGCATGTACCCTTAAGCACTACTCTACTGCCTCCAGAGATTGGAGAGGAAGAATTTATAGAATATGGATTCCATTTGGGTACTTGATGACCAACTCAGAGAAAAGGAAGCCAGGCCAAGTGTAGGAACTTGGAAGAAACCAGTTAGAAGTTAGGAAGAAATGGAAGTTAGGCTCTGAATCAATTGCATATACTAACATTGTCCAACTAAGAGACTCCTCATTGCACACTGTGAAGTAGTTACTGCTGATCTCGAGATATGGGAGGGCCAAGGAATCCAGGGAACTGTGTTCTAAGGGCTGAGGCAAACCTGCCCTTGAACCACCGACAGTAGTAGTGAAGACACTCAAGCACTCTGCCTGACAGCAAGCTGTGTGCTGCCACCAGTTTTTTTCAATCATTGTGAAAGCAGGAACACCATGTCCTGCCTTTGCTCTAGGCCCTGAGAAGTGAGCCCAGCACAGGAGGGGCATTTTTCATGCTTTCTACTCCAGGCCCTCCCCACTTAAGAGAAATGGCCTCAGTGTTCATTTCTCCTCTTACAATTCCCCGTCTTTCTGTGACCTGAATGAATCTGCCAGTTGACCCAGCAGCTCCTGCCTTTTTTCAGTTTACTTGGAAGTCTCCGGATGAGAGCCAAAGACTGAGCTACATGCAGCAGTAGTTCAAAATGGATCAAACAAACCCCTGTCTTTGAGTTACTCATTCTAGAAAGATTCTGAGTGACTGCAGTTGCCTATTGACAATTCACCCGGCCCCAGGAATCTGGCCACAGGGAGGTTCCAGCACCTGGTAGACAAAGCTGAAAGACAGTTTGTTGTCTTCCTAGAAAGAGGGAGGCACAATTGTGGGTGCTAGGTTTCTAGGCCTGCTAAGCAAGGACTTCTCCCTGTGAGCCATCTTGACTCTAACCCACCTCCTCCAGTGGTGGCGTCATAATTCCTCATTGGCTTTTTTCCATGCTTCCCTCTTTTGGGTTCCCCTCATTAAAAGAATGTTCTCTCACACTTGGACACAGGAAGGGGAACATCACACACCGGGGCCTGTCATGGGGTTGGGGGAGGAGGGAGAGATAGCAGTAGGAGATATACCTAATGTAAATGACGAGTTAATGGGTGCGGCACACCAACATGGCACATGTATACATAGGTGATAAACCTGCACATTGTGTACATGCACCCTAGAACTTAAAGTATAATAATAATAATAAAAATTAAAAAAAAAAGAAGAATGTTCTCTCCAGGAAGCCCTAGACAGCCCAAGGGGTCCAATGGGGTTGTCTGAACCTTGAAATCTCCCTGTCTATGACACTCCAGGGATCATGTGTGAGGCTATGGCCAGGAGGGAGCGGCCTCACAGATCACCTTTCCTCATTTAATCAGGAAGCAAACAGGTCTGCCCATACCATTCACCCCAGCATACCCAAGGTTCTTATGGAAGTGGCTCTAGAAGATATGACAGCCCAATTCCTCTGCTCCATGCCCCATGCTCTCTTTTTCTGACCCTAAGATAATCTCCAGCTTTGCTATCAAGCAGTTTCCAGAGCCCTCTTCAGAACTGCCCATGGAGGACCACAAAAATCAGCTGCATCTACTGGACCTGCCTGTACTTGCTGGCAGACATAAGCCGAGGCAGGCTGAGAGAAGCCTCTTTAGCTAGTGTGGAAATGCCAACGGTTTATATCTCCCAGGGCTAAGAGGTGCCTTTGCTATTCCCTCTTCCTTTTACTCCCTGCAAAATGCCCACTTGAAGGCACTCTTTAATGTTCTTTTAAAGAGGATTTCAATGCTGGAAGAATAACCTGATTTGCCCCAGCTCACGCCCTCACCAGGGAAGGTTTAGAACACTTCCTGGGATACTATTTGGCTGTAGTGCCTTTCTCTGTTCATGGCCATCCCTGCTCTTACCCTTTTGGAGGACACTGCCTTTCCATAACAGAACATCTTCTATCTCAACTGCCGATTGATCCTAGAGGAAGCTTGGAGAGGCCTTTGAATAAGAAGTTCCCAGAGTGCTATGCATGGTGTGATCCTGGTTCCTGGGCTACATTCTATGCCAGGCACTGGGGACAGAGTGGCGACGAAGACAGACTCTGTTCTTGTCCTTGCGGAGCTTACAGTCTAATGAGAGAAAAAGACATTAACTGGATCATCACACATATAACTAAAATAATTACAGATTGTGATGAGAACAATGAACAATACAAACGATGCTCAAGTAGAGACTGACGGGTGAGAGAAGATGACTTTTTTTTTTAATTGAAATGACAAATGAACCTGGTTAAAAAAACAAACAGTACAGAAAAACTTATAATGAAGAGCAAAACCCTTTCTGCCACCCCATCCACCTTCAGACCCACAAAACTGCCATTTTTAATCTTTCTCTTTTAACTCTTCTGACGATTGACCTCTAGTTCACTAAATAATACGCCTCTGCTCTCTTCCTTGATTTATCAACTTGAGATACTTATCTATTAAATTTCTACTATGATAGATGAGAGGGCAGTACTCAATAACATATCCACTTCCACTCCTTCACACCCGCAATAGAGTTATGTAATATTGTTTTTCTAGTACTAATTACTTTTAGAACATTGAATAATGTATCTGAAATCTTATATATTATACCATAAACTATAGATAGCATCTCTTGACTCCCCATTTTTATCAGATGGAGCTACTCAAGTCCATATGCTTCCCTCCACCTCTTCTCCCCTTCTACTTTCATTTTCTGTCAAATGTTTAATTACTTCTACACTGTCAAGGCTGATAGTATTTACATTTTCTTCTATAACTATGAATACATCTCCCATGCTTTGCTTATAGGTAGATTCTAAAAGTTGACAGCCAATAAATCATGTTTACATTATTGTGACTTTGCCAATATAATTCACTACAGAGAGGAATGTATTATGATTTGCATGGGCCCAAGGGACTTTGGCCTTCCTGCACCCTTCCTTCATTAAACAAACTGTATTTTATGATGGCATTAGTATAAAGATAAGTATATTAATATTATATGCTGAAACATCTTTGACCTAAAAGTCCATTTTTACTTCCGACTTTAAAATAAATTAAAACATTTTCACATTCTCAGACTTCATATAATGGAATCATATGTAGGTAACCTTTTGTGCATGACTTCTTTAAATTAGTGTAATTTTTATAATCTTTTAAAATAGCTTTACCGAGGTGTAAATGACCTACAATAAACTGCACGTGTTAAAAGTGTACAATTTGATAAGTTTTGACATATGTTTATACTTGTGAAACCGTCACCACAATCATATCCAACACCTCCAAAAGTTTTCCTCAGGCTCCTTTGTAAATCATTTCTTTATCCCTAGGCAACCACTGACCTGCTTTCTGTCACCATAAATTAGAATCATGCAGTGTGTATACTTCTGTGTCTGACTTCTTTCACACATCATAATATTTACTAAATTCATGTTGTTTCATGTATCATTAGTCAATTCCCTTTTATTGCTGAGTAGTACTCCATGGTATGGATTTACTAAAATTTGTTCATTCACTTTTATTGGGTATTTGGATTGTTTCCATTTTTTGACAATTGTAAATAAAGCTGCTAAGATTTGTGTACAGGATTTTGTGCGGACATATGTTTTCCATTCTATGAGTGAAAAAGCTGTATCATATGATTGGTGTTAAGTTTAACTTTATGACACTGCCAAAGTACTTTCCATAGTGGTTGTACCATTTTAGAATCCCACCAACAATGAATCAGAGTTCCAGTTGTTTTACATCCTTGCCAAACTTAGTATTAACACTCCTTTTTATTTCAATTACTAGTGACTCTCTAAAGGCACACTTTTGCAGTTTTAATTCTCATTTCCTGAGTGATGAATTTTATGTGTTTGTGAGCTGTTTTTGTATCCTCATTTGTAAAGTGACTTTTCAAAAAATTTTTTGCCCACTTAAAAATATTGGTTTGTTTCAGGAAGTTTTATTGAGTTTGATATTTTTTCGGAGATGGAGTCTCGCCGTGTTGCCCAGGCTGCAACCTCAAGTGATCCTTCTCGGACTCCCAAAGTGTTGGGATTACAGGCATGAGCCACTGTGCCTGGCCTCTACTAAGTTTTAATAGCCTCTTTATATATTCTACATACAAGTTCTTTGTCAGATATGTGATTTGCAAATATTTTCTTCCAATTTGTAGCTTGTCTTTTTATTCTCTTGACAGTACCTCTCACAGAGCAAAAGTTTTACCTTTTTATAAAGTCCAATTTACCAATTTTTCTTTTTTATGCATCAGGCTTTTGGTGGTATGTCTAAAAGTTCTTTGCCTAACCCAAGGTCACAAAGATTTTCCCTTACATCTTCTTCTAAAAGTTTTATAGTTTTAGGCTTTGCATTTAGATCTAGTATCTATTTTGAATTCACTTTTATATAAGGTATAATATTTAGGTCAATGTTCTTTTTTTGAAACTGTGGATGTTCAACTCTTTCAGCATTATTTGTTGAAAAGATGATGTTTTCTCCACTGAATTGCTCTTGCATCTTTGTCTTTTTTTTCTTTTTTTTTTGGAGACAGAGTCTCACTCTGTCACCCAGGCTCTGGCGTGCAGTGGCACAATCTTGGCTCACTGCAGCCTCTGCCTCCCGGGTTCAAGCAATTCTCCTGCCTCAGCCTCCCTATTAGCTGGGATTACAGGTGCCCACCACTATGCCCGGCTAATTTTTGTATCGTTAGTAGAGATGGGGTTTCTCCATGTTGGCCAAGCTGGTCTTGAACTCCTGACCTAGGGTGATCCGCCCTCCTCAGCCTCCCAAAGTGCTGGGATTACAGGCGTGAGCCACCACACCTGGCCTTTTGTCTCTTTTTGTCTTTTTGTACGTCTTTTTCTGAACTCTCTTCCATCTCATTGATTTATGTGCCTATCTCTTCACTAGTAACACTCAGTGTTGATTACTTAACTTTCTATAAATCTTAAAATCATTCAGTGTGATTCCTCTAATTTTATTTTTTCCACAAATATTGTCTTGGCTTTTCTAATTCCTTTGCCTTTTCTTTCTTTTTTTCTTTTTCTTTCTTTTTTTTTCATCTGAACTTTAAATCAGCCTCCTGCTCCCCAAACAGTACCCTGCTTCTGCTGGCTTAATGTCCGACACCACTTTGTGACCATTATCTGGCAGGTGGTGATCTTTTGAATGGTTTGCATGGAATTGCTGGTGTCCAGGGCATCACCAAGATTGAAGTCCTTTCCATCTTCCAGCAGGCGGCAGTAGGTGGCGATCTTAGCCTCCAGCTTTACCTTGATGTTCAGCAGGGCCTTGTACTCCTGGGCCTGGCGCTGTGCCTCTGTCCGGGTCTGTGCCAGCTCCGACTCCAGGTGGAGCAGGATCCCATTGAGCTGCTCCATCTGTAGGGCATAGCGGGCCTCCACTTCCCTCAGGCTGCTCTCCAAGCTTGCCTTCAGATTTCTCATTGAGTCCAGGTCAATCTCCAAGGACTGGACTGTATGTCTCAGTTCCGTGAGAGCTATCTCAGCAGCCCCAACCTTGGTGGACTGCGTGGTGACCATTGTGGTGCTCTCCTCAGTCTGCTGAGACCAGCACTTGTCCAGCTCCTCTTCGTTCTCCCAAGCCAGCTCGTCATATTGGGCCTGGATGTCTGCCATGATTTTGGTGAGGTCCTGAGATTTGGGGTATCTACCTCCGTGGTCAACCCAGAGCTGGCAATCTGGGATTGTAGGCCTTTTACTTCCTCTTCGTGGTTCTTCTTCATGAAGAGCAACTCCTCCTTGAGAGCCTTGATCTCTGTCTCTAGCTGCAGCTGAGTGACATTGGTGTCATCAATGATCTTGTGGAGCCCATGGATGTCACTCTCCACAGACTGGTGCATGGCCAGCTCTGTCTCATCCTTGACTCTAAAGTCATCAGCAACAAGACAGGCATTGTCGATCTTCAGAACGATGCGGGCATTGTCCACACCTTTGCCTTTTCATATTAATTTTAGAATAAGCTTGTCTATATCTGCAAAAAACCTCTTGGAATTTTGATAAATATTGAATTAAACCTATAGCCAGTTAGGGATAATTGACATTTTAACCATGTTGTCTTCTAATTCATGAATATGGTATGTCTCTCCATTATTTAGGTTTACCTGATTTCTTTTATCAGCATTTCATAGTATTCAGCATATGAACCCTGACATGGTTGGGAATGTGACTTTGAAAAACACAACTCTACAAGACATTCAGTTGGCTTTTTCAGTTAGAAAACTCATGTTTTCCATCGGCTTTCAGAATTTTATCATATTACTTCTTTGATAATTTTCTCCCTTCTTTCTGGAATTTCTAATAATTGGATGATAGATGTTGAACTTCCTAAATTTTTCTTCATTATTGCTTTTCCTTTATTTCTCATCTATTTTTTCCCCATTGTGAGGGATTTCATCATCTTTATCTTCCAGTCCTTTGTAGTAGGCAGAATTCTATGATGGCCCCCAAGATTCCTGACTCATGTACCTGTCCTGTATAACCCTCTCCTCTTGTGTGTGGGTGGGACCTGTGAATAGGATGGCATGTTACTTTCATAATCAGGTTATATGGCAAAAGTAAAGGAATTTTGCTGGCATCGTTAAGATCCCAAATAAGTTTATTTTTAGTTAATCAAAAGGGATATTATTCTGGGTAGACCTGACTTAATCAGTGAGCTTTTTTTTATACTTTAAGTTCTAGGGTACATGTGCACAACGTGCAGGTTTGTTACATAGGTATATATGTGCCATGTTGGTTTGCTGCACCCATTAGCTCATCATTTACATTAGGTATTTCTCCTAATGCTATCCTTCTGCCAGCCCCCCACCCCATGACAGGCCCCAGGGTGAGATGTTCCCCACCCTGTGTCCAAGTGTTCTCACTGTTCAATTCCCACCTATGAGTGAGAATAGGCGGTGTTTGGTTTTCTGTCCTTGTGACAGTTTGCCCAGAATGATGGTTTCCAGCTGCATCCATATCCCTGAAAAGGACATGAACTCATCCTTTTTTATGGCTGCATAGTACTCCATGGTGTATGTGTGCCACATTTTCTTTATCCAGTCTATCACTGATGGACATTTGGGTTGGTTCCAAGTCTTTGCTATTGTGAATAGTGCCGCAGTAAACGTACGTGTGCATGTGTCTTTATAGTAGCATGATTTATAATCCTTTGGGTATATATCCAGTAATGGGATGGCTGGGTCAAACGGTATTTCTAGTTCTAGATCCTTGAGGAATTGCCACACTGACTTCCACAATGGCTGAACTAGTTTACACTCCCACCAACAGTGTAAAAGTGTTCCTATTTCTCCACATCCTCTCCAGCATCTGTTTTTTCCTGACTTTTTAATGATTGCCATTCTAACTGGTGTGAGATTGTATCTCATTGTGGTTTTGACTTGCATTTCTCTGATGACCAGTGATGATGATGATGAGCATTTTTTCATGTGTCTGTTGGCTGCATAAATGTCTTCTTTTGAGAAGTGTCTGTTCATATCCTTTCCCACTTTTTGATGGGGTTGTTTGTTTTTTTCTTGTAAATTTGTTCAAGTTCTCTGTAGATTCTGGATATTAGCCCTTTGTCAGATGGGTAGATTACAAAAATTTTTTCCCATTCTGTAGGTTGCCTGTTCACTCTGATGGTAGTTTCTTTTGCTGTGCAGAAGCTCTTTAGTTTAATTAGATCCCATTTGTCTATTTTGGCTTTTGTTGCTATTGCTTTTGGTGTTTTAGTCATGAAGTCCTTGCCCATGCCTATGTCTCGAATGGTATTGCCTAGGTTTTCTTCTAGGGTTTTTATGGTTTTGGGTCTAATATTTAAGTCTTTAATCCATCTTGAATTAATTTTTGTGTAAGGTGTAAGGAAGGGTTCCAGTTTCAGCTTACTATACACATGGCTAGCCAGTTTTCCCAGCACCATTTATTAAATAGAGAATCCTTTCTCCATTTCTTGTTTTTGTCAGGTTTGTCAAAGATCAGATGGTTGCAGATGTGTGGTGTTATTTCTGAGGCCTCTGTTCTGTTCCACTGGCCTATATATCTATTTTGGTACCACTACCATGCTGTTTTGGTTACTGTAGCCTTGTAGTATAGTTTGAAGTCAGGTAGCATGATGCCTCTAGCTTTGTTCTTTTTGCTTAGGATTGTCTTGGCAATGCAGGCTCTTTTTTGGTTCCATATGAACTTTAAAGTAGTTTTTTCCAATTCTGTGAAGAAAGTTATTAGTAGATTGATGGGGATGGCATTGAATCTATAAATTACCTTGGGCAGTATGGCCATTTTCACAGTATTGGTTTTTCCTATCCATGAGCATAGAATGTTCTTTCATTTGTTTGTGTCTTCTTTTATTTCATTCAGCAGTGGTTTGTAGTTCTGCTTGAAGAGGTCCTTCACATCCCTTGTAAGTTGTATTCCTAGGTATTTTATTCTCTTTGTAGCAATTGTGAATGGGAGTTCGCTCATGATTTGGCTCTTTGTCTGATATTGGTGTATAGGAATGCTTGTGATTTTTGCACATTAATTTTGTATCCTGAGACTTTGCTGAAGTTGCTTATCAGCTTAAGGAGATTTTGGGCTGAGATGATGGGGTTTTCCAGATATACAATCATGTCATCTGCAAACAGGGACAATTTGACTTCCTCTTTTCCTGATTGAATACATTTTATTTCTTTCTCTTGCCTGATTGCCCTGGCCAGAACTTCCAACACTATGTTGAATAGGAGTGGTGAGAGAGGGCCTCCCTGTCTTGTGCCAGGTTTCAAAGGGAATGCTTCCAGTTTTTGCCCATTCAGTATAATATTGGTTGTGTGTTTGTCATAAATAGCTCTTATTATTTTGAGATACGTCCTGTCAATAACTAGTTTATTGAGAGACTTTAGCATGAAGGGCTGTTGAATTTTGTCAAAGGCCTTTTCTACATCATTGCAATAATCATGTGGTTTTCATCATTGGTTCTGTTTATGTGATGGTTTATGTTTATTGATTTGTGTATGTTGAACCAGCCTTGCATCCCAGGGATGAAGCCCACTTGATCATGGTGGATAAGCTTTTTGATGTGCTGCTGGATTCAGTTTGCCAGTATTTTATTGAGGAGTTTCGCATCAAAGTTCATCAGGGATATTGGTCTAAAATTCTCTTTTTTTGTTGTGTCTCTGCCAGGCTTTGGTCTCAGGATGATGTTGGCCTCATGAAATGAGTTAGGGAGGATTCCCTCTTTTTCTGTTGATTGGAATCGTTTCAGAAGGAATGGTGCCAGCTCCTCTTTTTACCTCTGGTAGAATTTGGCTGTGAATCCATCTGGTCCTGGACTTTTTTTGGTTGGTAGGCTATTAATTATTGCCTCAATTTCAGAGCCTGTTATTGGTCTATTCAGAGATTCAAGTTCTTCCTGGTTTAGTCTTGGGAGGGTGTATGGGTCAAAGAATTTATCCATTTCTTCTTGATTTTCTAGTTTATTTGCGTAGAGGTGCTTATAGTATTCTCTGATGGTAGTTTGCATTTCTGTGGGATTGGTGGTGATATCCCCTTTGTCATTTTTTATTGCATCTATTTGATTCTTCTCTCTTTTCTTCTTTATTAGTCTTGCTAGAGGTCTATCATTTTTGTTGGTCTTTTCAAAAAACCAACCCCTGGATTCATTGATTTTTTTGAAGTGTTTTTGTGTCTATATCTCCTTCGGTTCTGCTCTGATCTTAGTTATTTCTTGCCTTCTGCTAGCTTTTGAATTTGTTTGCTTTTGCTTCTTTAGTTCTTTTAATTGTGATGTTAGGGTGTCAATTTTAGATCTTTCCTGCTTTCTCTTGTGGGCATTTAGTGCTATAAATTTCCCTCTACACACTGCTTTAGTTATGTCCCAGAGCTTCTGGTATGCTGTGTCTTTGTTCTCATTGGTTTCAAAGAGCATCTTTATTTCTGCCTTCATTTCATTATTTACGCAGTAGTCATTCAGGAGCAGGTTGTTCAGTTTCCATGTAGTTGTGTGGTTTTGAGTGAATTTCTTAATCCTGAATTCTAATTTGATTGCACTGTGGTCTGAGAGACAGTTTGTTGTGATTTCTGTTCTTTTATGTTTGCTGAGGAGTGTTTTACTTCCATCTATGTGGTCAATTTTGGAATAAGTGCTATGTGGTGCAGAGAATAATGTATATTCTGTTGATTTGGGGTGGAGAGTTCTGTAGATATCTGTTAGGTCTGCTTGGTGCAGAGTTGAGTTCAAGTCCTGGATATCCTTGTTAACCTTCTGTCTTGTTGGTCTGTCTAATATAGACAATAGGGTGTTAAAGTCTCCCACTATTATTGTGTGGGAGTCTAAGTCTCTTTGTAGGTCTCTAAGGACTTGCTTTATGAATCTGGGTGCTCCTGTATTGGGTGCATATATATATTTAGGAGAGTTAGCTCTTCTTGTTGAATTGATCCCTTTGCCATTATGTAGTGGCCTTCTTTGTCTCTTTTGATCTTTGTTGGTTTAAAGTCTGTTTTATCAGAGACTAGGATTGCAACCCTTGCTTTTTTTTGCTTTCCATTTGCTTGGTAGATCTTCCTCCATCCCTTTATTTTGAGCCTATGTGTGTCTCTGCACATGAGATGGGTCTCCTGAATACAGCACACTGATGGGTCTTGACTCTTTATCCAATTTGCTAGTCTGTGTCTTTTAATTGGGACATTTAGCCCATTTACATTTAAGGTTAATATTGTTATGTGTGAATTTGATCCTGTCATTATGTTAGCTGGTTATCTTGCCCTTTAGTTGATGCAGTTTCTTCCTAGCCTCGATGGTCTTTACAATTTGGCATGTTTTTGCAGTGGCTGGTACTGGTTGTTCCTTTCCACGTTTAGTGCTTCCTTCAGGAACTCTTGTAAGTCAGGCCTGGTGGTGATAGAATCTCTCAGCATTTGCTTGTCTGTAAAGGATTTTATTTCTCCTTCACTTATGAAGCTTAGTTTGGCTGGATATGAAATTCTGGGTTGAAAATTATTTTCTTTAAGAATGTTGAATATTGGCCCCCACTCTCTTCTGGCTTGTAGAGTTTCTGCTGAGAGATCTGCAGTTAGTCTGATGGGCGTCCCTTTGTGCATAACCCGACATTTCTCTCTGGCTGCCCTTAACATTTTTTCCTTCATTTCAACCTTGGTGAATCTGACAATTATTTGTCTTGAGGTCACTCTTCTCGAGGAGTATCTTTGTGGTGTTCTCCATATTTCCTGAAGTTGAATGTTGGCCTGCCTTGCTAGATTGGGGAAGTTCTCCTGAATAATATACTGAAGAGCGTTTTCCAACTTGGTTCCATTCTCCCCGTCACTTTCAGGTACACCAATCAAACATAGATTTGGTCTTTTCACATAGTCCCATATTTCTTGGAGGCTTTGTTCGTTTCTTTTTACTCTTTTTCTCCAATCTTGTCTTCTCACTTTATTTCATTAATTTGATCTTCAATCACTGATACCCTTTCTTCTACTTGATCAAATCAGCTATTGAAGCTTGTGCATGCGTCATGTAGTTCTTGTGCCATGGTTTTCAGCTCCATCAGGTCATTTAAGGTCTTTTCTACACTATTTATTCTAGTTAGCCATTCGTCTAATATTTTTTCAAGGTTTTTAGTTTCCTTGCGATGGGTTCGAACATCCTCCTTTAGCTCGGATAAGTTTGTTATTACCGATCTTCTGAAGCTTACTTCTGTCAGCTCATCAGTGAGCTTTTCAAAGGGAGTCTAGGAGTCAGAGACAGAACCTGGAGTGACCCTTTCACTGGCCTTGAATAAGAAAACGGCTGTTTTGTGAGCTGCCTACAGAGATGGCAACTTTGAGTTGTAAGGGTCTCATTCTTACAACTTTAAGGAGTTGAATTCTGCCAACAACCCAAATGAGCTTGGAAAAAGACCCTGAGTTCCAGATAAGAACACATCTTAAGGTTACCTTGATTGCAGCCTCGTGAGGCTCTAAGCAGGGAACCCCTGCTATGTTGTGTTTGGACTGCTGGACCTGCAGAAATCATAAGATTAAAAATGTGGGTTGTTTTAAGCCACTAAGCTTATGGTAATTTGTTATGAAGCAATAGAAAACTAATATACCTTTTATGATATTTCATTTTGCCAATCATATATTTTATTTCCAATAGCTCATCATTTTAAAAAATTAAACTGCTCAGGCACTGTGGCTCACGCCTGTAATCCCAGCACTTTGGGAGGCCGAGGTGGGTGGATTACCTGAGGTCAGGACTTTGAGACCAGTCTGGCCAACATGGCAAAACCCCTTCTCTACTAAAAATACAAAAATTAGCCAGGGAAGGTGGTAGGTGCCTGTAATTCCAGTTACTCAGGAGGCTGAGGCAGGAGAATTGCTTGAACCCAGGAGGCACAGGTTGCAGTGAGCTGAGATCGCACCATTGCTCTCCAGCCTGGGTGACAGAGCGAGACTCTGTCTCAAAAAAAAAAAATTAAACTAATTTATTTCAAATAAGTAGTACCTTCACGTGGTTCAAACATCAAAGCAATGTACAAATGTTTACATTGAAAAGTCTCGCAAGGAGCTCAACGGCATTCTTTGTTCTTATTTTTTATTGCATTCTATTAGTGTTTTACGGATGTAATACCGTCTCAAATTTCTCTGTGGATACTACTTGGAATTTTATTTATAGTACCTTTAGTTCCCTAAATCAACTCTGCTCGTTTCATTAAATCTTGTGATTTTTCTTTAAAGTTCCAGTCTTCTCTCATATGTCTAATTGTCTTATATTCTTTTGTTTCCTGTTTATCTTTTAAAATGAGGCTATAGAGTCTGATTGGGAGCTGGGCATATGTGAGCAGACCTTGACAATGGGCAGATTTTGCTTAAGGACAATGGGAGGGGATCTGTATATTAATCTTTTGCAGAGGATATGGGGTGCGGTTTAAATACCAAACTACAAAAGGCCTAACTGAGTCACTGACATCCAACTAGCTGCCCTAATTCTCTCTAGAGACTTTATTCAATTTCTTTAGTGAAGAAACTCTTTGATTTTAGGCTGGCAAGTAAATATTTGGCTTCCAGGTCATCTCCATGTAGGGAATGGGGGTCAACTCTTCTTTATACAGACCTTCAGTTAATCTCCCTGTTGTCAGCCCCAATCCTCACTCTTATTTCTGTCGCACCTGTAGTCTTGCTAAGGTTTGCAAGGTAGGCGAGCTGTCTCCTTAGCTGCAGCACTTCCACACAGTTTCAACTGATTGTTTGCTCTACTCAACTTCATCAGTTAGCACTGCTCAGATGCTTTCCGACTTCAGAAATTTATTTAAATTTCTCAGCCACTGATGGCCTCCCTCCTGTTCTCCTTGTTGTGGTGGGTTTATGCATTTTTAAATGTCTGTGCTGTTATTTTAATGAGGCCTCTGGAGGGACAAGACTTAAATGTTTGTGTTCAGTCTACCATCTTGAACTGGAAAAATGTACAATGGGGATAATAGTGGTGCCTATTACATAGTTTTTTTTTTTAGATTAAATGATTTATGCATGTAAATTGCTTAGTACAGTGCCTGGCACATATTTATTTATAAATATTAGTTATTACTATTCCCTGGACAGGGAATATTTTCCTAATGCTGTTGAAAACTATGCCAGGCAGGTGATCACTGCAGCCAACATCAAGTCAGGCCTGGTGTAAGTCTGAATTTTAGTTCCTTTGGCTCCAGAAATGATGCTTCCAAAAACAGCTTTAAGTTTGAGCAAAAGCCATGGGGGAGGGTGGTGGGTGGGTAGAAGGAAGAGCTGCATGCCCCAGGGAGGGTAAGCCCTGAACGGAAGCAGTGAAGTAGAACCTGAGCAACAAAATCTCAATTTTTGCTTGCAGCAAACTGGGGAACCAGATGTGTTAATGGATGGAGAGTGGTCCTAAGTAGCAGCAGCAGCAACAGCAGCAGCAGGCTCAAGAAGAGGCCAGAACTCAGGCAAGAAGGCTGACTATTAATACAAAGGCTCAAATCTGTCGCTGACCCAAGGAGGCTAAGCAGGGTGGAGGCTGGAACCAGGAGACAAATGAATAAGATTGGATTTGTATTTCTCTCAGAAGGATTGAAAATCTTCCCACTAGCCACTCATTCCTTCCTTGTTCAGCAAGGTCCCTCACTTCCTCCTGAGTGATTGTGGGCACTGTGCTTGGCTGCACCCACTAACCCCTTAGGCAGAGGCCAGAAGGACCTGCTGCTGTGAACTGTATCCTCAGTCTTCTCCTCCAGTGGAGCCAGCTCCCTGAGGATGAGGCTGATCATATATGCGGTAGGAATAGGTAGCCTGCCTAGGTTTTGTAAAATCTTTAGCAGAGCTGTCAAAACACGATCCTGCCCAGGGATACCTCCTTAACTAGCCTGTTATGCTGCCTGAAATTCCATAGTTCTTTTGGGTTTGGTGTCGTCAGAGTTCTGAGTTAAAATGCAAATGCCATGGCTATTTGCTGTTCAGGCATGAGTTCATTACCAGCCAGAAGACATTAAGTCTAATTTGTTTAGTCAATCAAATGGCCATCTAGCAGACTTCTCAAAAGGGGAAGGGAGGAAAATAAAGGGTACCTGTACCTGGCAGAGAGAGAGAGAGGGAAAGAGAGATGGAGAGAGAGAGACAGAGAGAGAGAGGAGAGAGAGAGAGAGAGATTGAGAGAGAGAGATCAGGAGCAGGGGTACCCTGGAGGCAATCTTCTCAACTTGGATAGAAGGCTGGAATGCTCTCCAAGGTCTCTTCCTTATGTGATTCTACAATTCTAAATCTTTGGAAAGCTAGAAAGTAAAATGATTCAGCTATTTCTCTTGCTCATTTGGGAATTCCATAGTATCCAGTCACTAGAAAAAAGAGGGAAAGATAACAGGGGCAAATGTCTGGAAAGGAATTTGGATCAAAGCCTTGGGAGGTCCTTTGCCTTCCCAACACCTTCAGGGAAATACGGTAGAGTTAAGAGAGCCCTGAAATTTGATTTTAGGGTTATGATTCTATCCCAAACCTACTCTATTTTCCAGGGCAATCACTTGCTTTTTCTGCCTCAACCTCTTTCCGTACAACGGGCATGATGATCCCTGCCCTACCTATCCCCACAGGATTGTATGGAGGATCAAATTAGTTGAAGGTCATGGAAGTGGTCCAAATCCTCCAGAGTTCATTAAATATAAGATGCTTTTATGTATTAGGCTTCACAAGGCATAGTAGCTAGCCTCAATTTGAAGGAAGGTTTTTTTTTTTTGAGAAAGGATCTGGCTATGTTGCCCAGGCTTGTCTTGAACTCCTGGGCTCAAGTGATTCTCCTCCTCCAGCCCCCTGAGTAGCTGGAATTACAGGAATGTACCACTATGCCTGGCTTGGAAGATATTTTTTAAAATAACTTTTCCTTAATTGTGAAAGCAGTATATAATCATGGAAAATATAGAGAGGTATCAAGCAAAATATTAAAATCACCCTTAACCCACCCGAACATAGGTATCTTTAATGATATGGATTTCGGTTTATTTCCTTTTAGTCTTTTTTCCTTCATTAGGGCATAGACTGTTTGGCCCACTGCAATATCCTCAAAATCTATCACTATACTCAGTAGATCTTTGATACATATTTTTTTGAAATAATGAATACATATACTTATTATATTTTTAAATACTAACATTTACATCCCGATTTCTTTACCTAATGAAATCCTGAACATTTCCTATGACACTAAATATTATTTTAAGACATGATTTTTAATGTCTGCATTGTATTCCATCATATCAATGTATCAGCCCTCTATTATAGGGCATTTGGGTTGCTTCCAGCCTTCCACTATTATAATTAAAGTTTAGATTAATATCCTCATAGCAAAATCTTTGTGCCCATATGGTTTATTTCCTCTGGATAAATTCTTAGCAGTGGGATTCCTGGGTGACATGGCAAGCACATTTGAAAGGCTTTTAATACATATACCAGATTTCCCTCCATGAAAGTTGTACCAATTTATTTACCTGCCAGCAATGTCTATGTTTTTTTAATACACATAAGTTTTTGATTTCAACTTTGTTACATGTATCTATATTTTTCCTTTGTGACTTCCTCCACTGAATTTATGCTTAGAAAGTCCTCAGGGAAGACCTTTTAAGATGATAAAAGGTCAATATTTATGCAGTTCCTGTTTTTGCAATGCAATGTATTCATGGAAGCTTTATCATATGACAGTCTACATACTGGGAAATGGACCAAGCTAATGCATACACATGGCTGTATTCATCTATTCCAACTTGATTGGTTTCATCAGTGGAAACTAATGAATTGTGGATAAAGGCAGCAAGGGGTGAAGTGTAGGTGTTCAGAAAGCAGTGTTGCAGGGCAATCAGTGAAGAACAGCACTTACCTCAAGTGGCTTCCATGTCTTTCTTGGGTATTAGAGAGACTTCAAGCAAACTGTTCTGGAAACCACTTTCCAAGGCTGGAAGAGTCCTACAACATAGGGTCTAGCTGACCAGCAGGTGGAAGGGAGGCTTAAGAAAGGCCTAGGATCATTCCAAGATTTAGGAGATGCTGGAGAGTGATAAGCACTTCAGAGAGGTTTGCCCTTGATTCTGACCCCTTTTGACTGACTGAGCGTCTTCAGTGGTTTGAGGGTCTGGCTGAATGGTTGGGTTTTGGAATGAATAAAGTTCAAGCTGGCCCTCAGCAGGGAGGTGGAATAGTGTCTCTGGCCAGTGTTGCCCAAGAAAGCTGTTTTTGGTTCACTCTGGGGCAGAGAAAATAAAAGAGATTCCAAAATAAAAGAGATTCCAACATCTAGCCGAGTGCCAGGCACATATTAGACACTCAGTAAGTATGTGTAGAATGGATGAATGGATAAATGAATAGCTGCTTTGTTAGCCTATGCACCTGGAGAGATTCTTGTTCATTCCCTGGTATTTTCTATGCCTTGGCTTTCTCCTTTATTGCCCAAACTTCCTTACGCTTTTTCTCATTTTCTCAGGTAGCCTTTCTCAAGGTCATGAAATTAGATGTTCTAATTGTAACATTGGGTAGTGATTAAGAGCATGAGCTTCAGGGCCATGTAAATTTGGGGTAGCTCTCTCAATGTAACCATTGAGCTATGTGTGACATTGGACAAGTTATTTATCATCCCTAAACCTCAGTTTCTCTATCTGCCAAATGAAGATAACAATAGTATCTACCTCTTTGGGCTGTTGTGAGGATTAAACGAGATAATGCAGGTAAAGGACTTAGCATAGTATCTGGCACATGGTAAACGCTCAGTGGTTGGTAGCTGAATTAGTTTCCTATGGCCTCTGTAATAAATTCCCACAAACTTGGTGGCTGAAAACAACAGAAATGTGTTCTCTCACAGTTATCGAGGCAGGAACCAGTTTCACTGGACTGAAATCAAGGTGTCAGCAGGGCCTCGATCCCTCTAGGGGCCCTGGGGGAAAATCTATTTCCTGCCTCCTCCAGCTTCTGGTGGGTGCTGACATTTTGTGGTTTGTGGCTGCAGCACTCCAATCTCTGCCTCTTTGATCACATTGCCCTCTCCTCTTCTGTGTGTCTAGTTTCCCTCTGCATCCCTTATAAGGATACAGGGGCTTGCATTTAGGGTTTACTGAGATAATTCAGGATAATCTCCTATAGCGTAACTCCTACGTGCTGCCTTGACATCTTTGAGCCTCACAGGGCCTCAAAGTCCAACCATGATTTCCTCCGATCTTGCCTGGTATGTCCCCCATCCAGCAGGAATGGTTTCCTACCCAGCTAGTCTCTCTATCAGCTGTACCAGCTCCACACCACCTAGTCCTCAACCTAATGGGTTTCTCCTCTTTGGGAGCCTATGCAATTATTCAGACAAAGCAATCACCTCCTCCCAGAGAAACCAGGGGATACCCCACCCTTCTGTTACTACAAAGCCTGCCTCCCAGTCTCTTCTGGTTTACTCTGTTCCCAAATGCAACCCCTGTGTGGCCCTGCATGTCATGTAGTGTCCCTCTCCTTTGGGCTGTGACTGTATGTAACTAACAAACTGCTGTCAATCTCATTCGTTCAGTGTCAAGTGTCGTGTATTTGGCCATTACCAGAAACCTAGGGCAGTACTGCCTCTCTCAATAATGGGATGAAGTGGAGGCAGACAAAACACCTCCCCATCTCAAGATCCTTAATTTAATCACAGGTGCAAAGACCCTCATCCCCCTCTTTTGCCATATAAGTTTGCATTCACATGTTCTAGGGATTAGGATGTGAATATTTTTGGGAGGTGGTGGTGGTGTTTTTCAGCCTACCACGGTAGCCCTTATTATTATTTAAGAGAGTGAAAGTTCACATGCCTCTTGGTAACTTTAAAGGGCTAATTATTTAATTTGGCATATCTGAATTCCTGTTGGCTTCTCTGTCAAGGGATACCAAAGACTTATTCAGTTATTATTATTATTACTTTTTAGAGGCAGCATTTTGCTCTGTCACCAAGACTGAATTCAAACTCTTGGACTCAAGCCATCCTCCTGCCTCAGCCTCCCAAGTAGCTGAAACTATAGGCATATGCCACTGTGTCTGGCATATTCTGTTAAAGAAGTGAGGCAACACTGAAGCATAAATAATTTAAGATTATTTTTGAGCATCATTTAAATGGTGAGAATATTTCTCTGTGGCCAATAAATCTTTTACCAATTCTCCCCTTTTACCTGATTTCCAGGGTTGTGACAGAGCCTGCTGGTTACTCCCTCCCCCATATGTATTCTCTTATTCTTCCATTGTAATATAAACTTTAGCTAGGTGCATGGCTTTGGCTTCCCAGAGAAAAAAATGTTCTATTTCTCAGCTTCCTTTCTAGATAAAAGTGGCCATGGGTGTATAAGCCATTGGTATGTAAAGTTCAGACCGGTGGGATGTAAGCTTAAGTGATATGTGTCAGCTTCTAGGAATATTTTTTGAGAAAGTTGGCTGAGCACGGTGGCTCATACCTGTAATCCCAGCACTTTGGAAGGCCAAGGTGGGCAGATCATTTGAGGCTGGGAATTGACCGGCCTGGCCAACATGGCAAAACCCTGTCTCTACTAAAGCTACAAAGATTAGCTGTGTGTGGTGGCACATGCCTGTAATCACAGTTTGTTGGGAGGCTTAGACACAACAATTGCTTGAACCCGAGAGGCAGAGGTTGCAGTGAGCCAAGACTGTGCCACTGCACTCCAGCCTGGGCGACAGAGCAAGACTCTGAAAAAAAAAAAAAAAAAAAAGCTGCCCATGTCCTTTGCCTCTTTGAAACTTCTTTTGTCCTACTGTCTAGAGTGGAAATGTGATGAAAGGTACTCTAGACTTCTCCTCCTCCTTCCCCTCCTCATCCTCCACCTCCTCTTCCTCCTTCTTCGGCTTCTTCTGGTTGTTACTGTTATTCTTCAAAAGGACCACTGCCTTCAAGTAGGATTAACTTTGCTTATTTTCCTGTACGACTTCAACATCCATGTGGACAACTCATTCATCTGGCTTCTCAGTTCTTTGGCACCTCATTCTAATAACTTTATTCTCTATATCACCTCAGCTACCCATGACTGTTCAATCTCCACAATCAATAACTCAAATATCCCACTGTTTGAGTTCCTCTCATTCTTGATTAATTATTTGACTATTCCCACTATGACCTTTTAAAAACCTAATTAAAAACTCCAATATACTAACCCCTTAATTTTCTCTCAGTCCATCGACTCTCTTCTTTTTTTTCTTCCATTCTTATTCAATTTATATTACATGATTCATCATTTTATCATCTTGCCACTGTCTCAAGCTCTCTTGTCCCTCTGAATTTTTGCTGCATCTGTCTGGTAAAACCCTAATTCTGGATGAACTCTATTGTCTACTTCCTTGATGCCTTTACCCAACCATCTAAGCACTGATAAAGAAATTACACAATAGGACAGATGGGATCACTATACATTTTTGATAATAGAGCACAAAATTTTAACATAGCACATTGAACACCTATTCTTTCATTAAACTCCACTAAAATGGGAATAAAGACATTTTTTAAAAAGTGTAAACACATGAGAATAAAGAGAGCATAAAATGAAACCACAGAGGACAAGAGATAAGAAAAAATTTGGAAAATGGAAAGCAGATAGAGGAGTTAGCAGAGCTGAAAAGGCAGAACACCAAGTCCATGCGAGGAATAATGCCAATGAGAAGCAAACCAATTTACCTACAGAATCCCAGAAAGACAGGAATTGGAGTAAATTTGGGTTGGGAAAAGAGTGGAGTTGAAAAGAGTCTGGCTAAAGGCATGTATAAGAAAGAGTTGGCTGGGCATGGTGGCTCATGCCTGTAATCCCAGTACTTTGGGAGGCTGAGGCTGGCAGATCACAAGGTCAAGAGATCGAGACCATCTGGCCAACATGGTGAAACCTTGTCTGTACTAAAAATACAAAAATTAGCAGGGCATAGTGGCGTGTGCCTGTAGTCCCAGCTACTTGGGAGGCTGAGGCAGGAGAATCACTTGAACCCAGGAGGCGGAGGTTGCAGTGAGCAGAGATCACGCCACTGCACTCCAGCTTGGTGACAGAGCAAGACAAAAAAAAAAAAAAAAAGAGTTATACCCCTGAGTCTCTTCTTCTATCCTAGTACAAGACAGGAGATTTATTCCATGGAGAAACTGAATCAGAGAGGCTTTGGTTTTGGGGATATTAGGCACACAGCAAGGTACCATTAGAAAACAGTGGGATTAAGTAAAAGTCTACATATTCAGTGGTGAGATCCCCTGTAACTCTTGTGCTACTCAAATCCAAATGTTAGCACCTAGATATATAGTCACCAGGCAAGGGATTGAAGGATTGTTCCCCAGAGAAACTGAACAGCCCAGACAGAAGATCTGTAGATGCTGGTAGTCGTTGCTTTCACAGTAGTGCAAGACCATAAAAATGACCATTGCAAGCTGGAACCTTAATAATCAATGAGGAAAATTACAATTGTTCCATAACCTTTAAAATTGTTTGTCAAAGCATGAACAACTCTTACTGTCAGGTATAAATGTACAGGGAATAGATGGAATAGTAAAACTGATATTAGTGCACTGTAATTTAAAACAACACTGAGAATTAAACTTATTTTTTAACTTAAGAATTAGTTTGCCCTCTCTAGTAGCAAGCCCTAGGTGCCATTTTGAGAGTTTAACACTTGGGCTGCTTCCCACCCTCGGGCTGAGTTCAAGTTGATGTAGATTGCAGCCTGGCTGAGGGGGACAAGGACACCAGGCTCTCCTACGCATACCTAGGACAATATCCACTGCCTTGCAGTGGGCTGCTGTGAGACTGAGATTCAAGCAGATCACATTTCCCATGGCTTCTTGCAATGCTGCTTGCCTAAAAGGCCTCCCACTCTCTCTCTGGTCACAAGCCTACAGATGGCACCATTTTGAGAGTTTAAAGTTGGGCTGTGGCCTACTCTCAGGCTGAGTTCAAAGTTATTTGGCTGCAACTGCCACATAGCTAGGGTAGGGACACAGAAGACCAAGCTCCCCTAAGCACACATAGCACAATACCCACCACCCTACTATGCATGGCTGTGGGACTGGGGACTAGCTTGCCCAACCTATCACAGCAACCAGGAATACCAACTGGGTTCCACTGGGTTGCTCCATCACTGCTACTGCCATCACCCACATGACACTAGCTTCCCAGGGGCCTGAGAACCTGGCCATGCACCAGGCCCACCACCCTCCCAACTACTAGCTTTTAAGGAAGCCACCTGGAGGCCCAGGAATAGCTCTCCAAGACCCACTAACACTGGATCCAGTATAAGCTGCTCTGGGGCCTAAAACCAGGGACATCAGCCACACTGCTGCCATCACTGGGGCCTGAAGACTGGCTCAGTTGACATCCAAGTCCTCAGAAAAACTTCACCATCACCTCAGCTAATAATTGTTCTCTAGCCACCATGGAAATCACAGATACCACTGACTATGTATGCCTGTGTACTACCAAAAGAGTCATACAAAGGTCACACTATTGCAGATACCTAAAATAAAAGCCAAAGTATCCTATATAACCAACAGTATATATCATTTTCAGCAAAAAATTCTCCCTCATAAAAGCAATTTTAAAAAGTTGGAACAAGTGACTGCTACACCAGATGTGCAGCTATCAATGGAAAGGACACAAGAAATGTGAAAAAGCAGGGAAATATGACAGCACCAAAAGACCACAATTGTCCAGCAATAGATACCAATCAAAGAATTCCTCAAAATGTCAGATAAAGAAAAATTCAAAATATTGATTTTAAAGAAGCTCAATGAGATGCAAGAGAAATCTGAAAACCAATACCAAGAAATCAGAAAATTAATTCAAGATATGAATGAAATATTAAACAAGGAGATAGATACCATTAAAAAATGCAGAAATTCTGGAACTGAAAAACTCTGAAGGAAATACAAAATACATTGCTTACATCAAAAGCAGAAAGATCACAAATTAACAACCTCAAGGAACTAGAAAACAAGAACAAACCAAATCCCAAGTTAGCACAAAAATAGGAGTAACAAAAATCAGAGCACAATTAAATGAAATAGAAAACAAACAAACAAAAAATACAAAGGATCAATGAAACAAAAAGTTTGTTCTTTGAAAAAAAATAAATAAAATTGATAAACCAGTAGCTAAACTAACCAAGAAGAGAAGAGATCCAAATGAGCACAATCCAAAATGAAAAAAGAGATGTTACAACTGATACCACAGAAATAAAAAAGATCATCAGAGACTATTATGAACAATTATATACTCACGAACTAGAAAACCTAGAGGAAATGGATAAATTCCTAGAAACACACAACCTCAAAAGATTGAAACAAGAGGAACTAGAACTCCTGACCAAACCAATAATGAGCAGCGAGATTGAATAAGTAGCAAAAAAAAATCTCCCAGGAAAATCACCCAGGACCAGATGGATTTACAGCCAAATTCTACCAAATATACCAAGAACTAATACCAATCCTCTTGAAACTATTCCAAAATATCAAGGAGGAAGGAATTCTCCCTAACTAATTCTATAAGGTCAGTATCACCCTGATATCAAAACCAGACAAGGACACAACAAAAAAAGAAAGCTAGAGAACAATATCCCTGATGAATATAGATACAAAAAATCTCAACAAAATAGTAGCAAATCAAATCCAACAGCACATCAGAAAGAAAATACAACATGATTAAGTTGGATTTACCCCAGGGATGCAAGGATAGTTCAATACATGCAAATCAATAAATGTGATCCATTGCATAAACAGAATTAAGGACAAAAACCATAGGATCATCTCAATAAATGCAGCAAAGGCATCCGATAAAATTCAGCAATGCTTCATGATAAAAATCCTCAACAAACTAGGCATAGAAGGAGCATACCTCAACATAATAAAGGCAACAAACCCACAACTGACATCACACTTAAGGGGAAAAGTTAAAGCATTCCCTCTAAAAATTGGGACAAGACAAGGATGCCCACTTTCACCACTCTTATTCAACATACTACAGGAAGTCCTCATCAGAGCTATCAGGCAAGAGAAAAAAATTAAAAGGCATCCAAATTGGAAAAGATATAGTCAAATTATTCCTGTTTACTGATGATAAGTTGTTATATTAACATCTAGAAAACCCTAAAGATTCCACCAAAAAACTCTTAGATTTGATAAATAAATTCAGTAAAGTTTTAGGATACAAAATTAATGTACAGAAATCAGTAGTATTTCTATGCACCAATAACAATTTAGTGGAGGGCCAAATCAAGAAGGCAATCTCACTCACAATAGCTACAAAAAAAATAAAATACCTAGGAATATATTTAACCCAGGAAGTTGTGATGGTTAATAGTAGGTGTCAATTTGACTGGATTGAGGAATGCCTAAATGGCTGGTAAAGTATTCTTTCTGGGTGTGTTTGTGAGGTGTTGCCAGAGGAGATTGACATTTGAATTGGTGGACTAGGAGAGTAAAATCCACCCACATTGTGGGTGGGCACCATCCAATTGGCTGCCAGCCAGCTAGAACAAAGCAGGTGGAAGAAGAGGGAATAAGCTTGTTTGCTGCATCTTCTGGCTGTCTCTCTTCCCATGCCAGACACTTGCTTCCTCTCCTCATGCTCTTGGATTGGACTCCAGGCTCTTTGGCCTCTGGAGTCTGAGACTTGCACCAGCAGCTTCTGGGGGTTCTTGGGCCTTCAGCCACAGACTGAAGGCTGCACTGTCAGCTTCCCTGGTTTTGAAGCTTTTAGACTTGTACTGAGCCACTACCGGCTTCTCTCTTTCCCCAGCTTACAGAAGGCCTACTGTAGGACTTTGCCATATAATTGTGAGAGCCAATTCTTCCTAATAATCTCTCTCTCTCTCTCTCTCTCTCTCTCTCACACACACACACACACACACATACACACACACATACACACACATACACAATTGGTTCTTCCCTCTGGAGAATGCTGACTAATACAAAAGTGAAAAATTTCTGTAAGAACTACAAAACATTGATGAAAGAAATTGAAGAAAATGCAAATAAATAGAGAAATAGCCTGTGTTCATAGATTGGAAGAATTAATATTGTTAAAATAACCATACTGCCCAAAGCAATTTACATATTTAATGCAATCTCTATCAAATTACCAAGATTATTTTTCACAGAATTAGACAAAACAATCCTAAAATGTATATGGAAGCAAAAAAGCCCAAATGGCCAAAGCCATCCTAAGCAAAAAGAACAAAGTTGGAGGCATCATATTACCTAACTTCAAAATATACTAAAAGGCTATAATAACCAAAACAGCATGGTACTGGTATAAAAATAGACATATAGATCAATGGAACAGGAATAGAGAAACAAAGCCATATAGCTACAATCAACTGATCTTTGACAAAGTCAACAAAAACATACACTGGGGGAGGACAGCCTATTCAATAAATGGTGCTGGGAAAATTGAGTAGACATAGGCAGAAGAATGAAATTGGATCCAGACATCTCACCACATACAAAATTAACTCAAGATGGATTAAAGAGCTAAACATAAGACCTGAAACTATAAAAATCCTAGAAGAAAACCTAGAAAAAACTCTTTTGGACATTGACCTAGGCAAGGAATTTATGACCAAGTCAAGTCCTCAAAAGCAAACCCAACAAAACAAAAACAGACAAATAGGATTTAATTAAACTAAAAAGTTTCTGCACAAAAAAAAAAAACATAGTAAACAGACAAACTACAGAATGAGAAAAAATATTTCCAAACTATGTATCTGACAAGGGCTAATACTCAAAATCTACAAGGAACTCAAATAGCTCAATAAGAAAAAAAACAAATAAACCCATTATAAAGTGGGCAGAGGACATGAACAGACATTTTTCAAAAGAAGACATACAAGCAAACAACAAACATATGAAAAATGTTCAACATCATTAATCATCAGAGAAATGCAAATTAAAACCACAAGATACCATCTTACACAAGTCAGAATAGCTATTATTAAAAAGCCTAAAAACAACATATATTGGTGAGGCTGTGGAGAAAAGAGAACACTTATACACAGTTGGTGGGAATGTAAATTAGTTCAGCCACTGTGGAAAGCAGTTTGGAGATTTCCTAAAGAACTAAAAATAGGCCGGGCACAATGGCTCACGCCTGTAATCCCGGCACTTTGGGAGGCCAAGACGGGCGGATCACAAGGTCAAGAGATCAAGACCATCCTGGCCAACATAGTGAAACACCGTCTCTACTAAAAATACAAACAAATTAGCCGGGCATGGTGGTGGGCACCTGTAATCCCAGATATTCGGGAGGCTGAGGCAGGAGAATCGCTTGAACCTGGGAGGCAGAGGTTGCAGTGAGCCGAGATCATGCCACTGCACTCCAGCCTGGCAACAGAGCAAGACCCTGTCTCAAAAAAAAAAAAGAACTAAAAATAGAACTATCATTTGATCCAGCAACCCCACTACCTAGTGTATACCCAGAGGGAAAGCAATCATTATACCTGCACTCATATGTTTATCACAGGACTGTTCACAATAGCAAAGATATGGAATCAAGTGCCCATCAAGGAAGGATTGGATAAAGAAAATATAGTATATATACAGCATGGAATACTATTCAGCCATAAAAAAGGAATGAAATCATGTCTTTTGCAGCAACATAAATGGAACTGGAGGCCATTATCCTGGCTGAAATAACTCAGAAACATAAAGTCAAATACTGCATGTAGTCACTTATAAGTGGGTGTTAAACAATGGGTACATATAAACATACAGGGTAGAATAATAGGCATTGGAGACTACAAAAGGTGGGAGGGTAGAGAGGATGAGGGCTGAAAAACTACCTGTTGGGTACAATGTTCACTATTTGGAAAATGGGCACATTGAAAGCTCAGACTTCACCACTATGCAATATATGCATGTAAGAAATCTGCACTTGTACCCTCTAAATATATAGAAATGAAAACATTTAAGACTGGGCATGATGGCTTATATGTGTAATCCCAGCACTTTGGGAGGCTGAGGCAGGAGGATCTCTAGAGGAGTTCAAGACCAGTCTGGGCAACATAGTACAACCTCGTCTCTACTATTTTTTTTTTTTTAATTAGCCAAGTGTGTTGGCATACACCTGTAGTCCCAGCTAATGGGGAGGCTGAGGTGGGAGAATCATATGAGACCAGAAGCTCAAGGCTACAGTGAGCCGTGATCATGCCACTGCACTCCAGTCTGGGCAACAGAGCGAGACTCTGTCTCAAAAAACAAAACAAAACAAAAAATTGAAAAGAAGTAGTTTGAACAGTGCTTCTCTTCTTCTTGTAGTATAATTTACAATATGAATCAAGCATCTTTTCCATGCCTTGGCATGGAAATTGTCATACTCCTTTCTAAGTTTGGATCAGCTTCCAACATTTTATCCTTTGTACTTTCAATCTTGCAAAATATCTCTGAGAGTTCCTTTAATGTGAAGGTCTTTTCCCCAGTACCTTTTCCTCTGGGACATCTACATCCTTTTTGTCACAACCGCTTTCCTCCTTTATATCAATAAGTTTATCTTCACTAAGTTTCTCTGGCTGCATATCTAGAATTTTTCCTTTATGGTCACTTGGTGGCCCTTCATATTTTGTCATATAAGTTATTGATGGGGTTGCCTTTCAAAAAAGACCTGTCTTGTCAACATCAAATGGTTGATGATTCTCATAACCACCAGCCTTAATTAATCTTTGGAATCTGGGTGCAACTTTTACAGTAGTATATGTGCTAGTAACTTCTCTAGATAGGTTAGCACTAATCAATTCATGCAAACTTTTGAAATGATTAAAGCAGCCTTTACTGGAAATAACTTCAATGCTTTGGCCTGAACACTAGCCAAACTGATTGGGATTTTTAAATTACAGTCTTCAATCCAAAGTATTGTTTTAACCATAAGCAGCTTTCTGTTCCTAGTGCAATTTAGATTTAAAGATGTCAATGTGACTTTACCTTCTAAAATATTCATTGAAGTTTTCAATATTGTTTGCATCATAGGTTTATATAGACTTTGTCCTATCTTTGCTTTGCTGTCACATTTTCAAATCACATTCAGTTTCACTTCCAGCATTTTCACTTTTCGTTTCTTTGCTGTACTTTCATCTGTTAGCCAATTCCCTCTTTGATTATTCATTTTTGTAAAATATCATATGGGTTTATCACTGGGGGACAAGGAGACAACACAAGAACAGTCCATGCTTTGTGGTGTGTGCATGAACTGGATAACAGATGCACAGTGACCAATCCCCTATAGACTTTGGTATTGATGCACATATTTATTTATTTACATAGTTATTACATAGTTATATACAGTTATTTACATAATTATTCATGGGCTGAAGATCTAGCAGCAAAGTTTGTACTTTATGGTATTCCTTGCAGTTAATATTCTGTGATAACTGAAATTTGAACTGTGCTGTTGGGGGACTGGTGTTAACTAAAATTTGTGCAAATTGGGATCATGCAAAACAAGGATCTCTTGTGTTGATAATTGTCCTTCCAATGGAATTTCTGGGTTCCTGCCCAATCATCTACACTGAAGCCTACCAGTTAGTAAGACTTAAAAATACTTCCATTTAAAAATAGGTAGTAGAGGATCTTCAGGCATTTGGGAAAAGCCTCTAATGTGAAAGAGAGAAACCACACAAATACATACACAAACACACACACACACACACACACACACACACACAAAGAGAACAAAAAACTCTAAGAAAACAGAGACAATGCATAGAACAGAAAACTTTAAAAACTCAATAATTAATTTCCTTAGAGAGATAAGACATTTTTTCCTTTTGTTTAGTGCCTTAAAACAACAACCACTCTTATTTGCTCATGATTCTGTGGGTGAGGAATTTGGTCTAGGTTCAGCTGGGAAGTTCTGCTGATCTTGCTGAGGGTCACTCATTGTGACTGCAGTAATCTAATGATGTTTTTGGGGCTGGATGGTCCTAGATGGTCCCATTCACATTCCATCAGTTGGTGGTACCTGTCAGCTGGGCCTTTTTTTTTTTTTTTAATCTATTTAGTCTCCTGTCCTCAAGGGGGCTAGCTTGGGCTTCTATTCATGGAGATCCCAAGGTTCCTAGATGGCAAGAGTGAAAACTGAAAGGCTTCTTGAAGTCACATTGCTTCTGCTGCAATCCACTGTTTGCAAACAATCTACATTCTTGCAAACAGAACAGTCTTCTTTCTTGCTACAATCATCTACATTCATTACAGATGAAAAATGTACTCACCTCTTCCCCAGCAAAATTCTCATTTTATTATGGTTTCAGATGTGGAGTCCAGGTTCTTACCTAATTAGTCCAGACGTGAATGAGACACCTCAGGTACTGAACCTCCTATGTGACTCCTCTTAATCTGAAGACCTGTGAACTGAAATGAAACTTTACATGTCCTCATCACACCTCAATATGCAGTGGTGAGAGGAACAGGGTAGCTTCAGTAGACATTTCCTTTCAAAAATAAGAGGAACAGGAAGCAAGTAGAAGGCATTCTGAAATCTAGACTGGGACATGTTGTCAGGACTTCCTTTTCTTGGGACAAGGAGTGTAATTAGGACCTACTTCTGTTCTTTGGGAGTGGTTCCCATTCCCCAGTTCAATGTTCTCCGTAATTCTTGGCTCTGCACTCTGAGATATCTTTTCTTTTCCAAAAGAAATGATCCATATTTGTACCTTAGTAGCTTTCTTAGTCTGCTTCTTGTCCATAGAAACTTGATGGTCCAGAAGCCTCTTTCCATTTTGCAAAGTCTCAGCCTCTTTTAGTTCAAGGAAGTGGTGCTTTTGTCAGTACATCTCTCTCACAACTTTATAGGGTTTCTTTGGATCTTGAGTTCATTTATAACTCCAAAGACACATTTTTAATTATATATAATAATTAAATTTTAATTCTATATTTAAAAAATTTTTGTAGAGATGCGGTCTCGCTGTGTTGCCCAGGCTGATCTTAAACTCCTGGCCTCAAACAATCCTCTTGCCTCAGCCTCCTAAGGCACTGGGATTGCAGAGATGAGTCATTGCACACTGCCTATAATTATTTTTAATAAAACCTCTTTTGATCCTGTATATATTAGGCAGCTGTGAGATAATGCCGCTTCTATGGACTGAACTGAGTATACCCTAAATGCATATATTGAAGCCCTAACCCACAATGTGATTGTAGTTTGACATAGGGCCTGTGAGAAAGTAACTAAGGTTAAATGGGGTCATAAGAGTGGAGCCTTGATCCAATAGGATAAGTGCCCTTATAAGAAGAGACACCAGAGAGCTCACACACACACACAAACACACACACACACACACACACATACACACACTCTTTCTCTCTCTCTTTCTCTCTCTCCTCCTACTGTGTGAGCACACAGCAATAAAGTGACGATCTGCAAGCCAGGAAAAGAGCCCTTAGCAGAAACTGAATTGGACAGAGCCTTGGTCTTAGACTTTCCAGCCTCCAGAACTGAGAAAAACAAATTTCTGTTGTTTAAGTCATCTAGCCTGTGGTATTTTTTGGCGGGGGGAGACATGCGATAATTTAATACTTTCATACAATTTATAAAGGTCAAATCAATATACTTGGGATATTCATCACCTTAAACATCTTTTTTAATGCTACAGCCATGCAAATTCTTGTCTTCTAGCTATTTTGAAATGTACAATCGATTATAAATTATAGTCATCCTACTGATCTATTTAACACTAGGTCTTATTTCTTCTACCAAACTGTATATTCTAGCCCATTAATTCACTTCTCTTCATTCCCCCTCCCCCAAAAAGAGATAAGTTATTTTATTCAAGAAACTGAAATAGGATCCTTTAAAAAAAGGAATATAGGGCAAGAAACAGCCATTAGAAATTTAAAACAGTATTACTGGATTTTAAATAATCATTGGAAAAGTTGTAAGATAAGGCTCTTACCCAGAAAGGAAAGCAAAAAGATAGTCATGGAAAACTGGAGAGAAAAGATAAGAAAAAATAGAGAGTCAATTGAGAAGACCAAAATTCAATCAATAGGAGTTCTAGGAAGAAAGAAGAGAGAAAATGGGTAGTAGGAAGTTATAAAAGAAATGGTATACATTTCCCATTAATTAAAGACATAAATATCCAGATTGTAAAGGTCCAACAGGTGCCCAGTTCAATTAAGGAAAATGAAGTTACATTATGGCAAATCATCACAAACATTGAGAACATAGGGAATAAATAAAATATATTAAAAGCTTCCAGAAAAAAATCCAGGTTATATATAAAGGATTGGGGAGCCAGAATGGCATCAGAATTTTTAGTAGGCACACTGGAAGTTAGAAAACAATGAAAAAATGTTTTCAAAACTCTAAAAGAAAATTATTTTTAAATAAGAATTTTATACCTAGCAAAGCTATTAACCAAGATTTAGCTTAGAATAAATAAATTTTCAAACATGTAAGATCTAAGAAAACTTACCTCCCATATATCCTTTCTTAGGAAGTGACTAGAGGAAAGCCTCCAAGAGGCAGGACGGTTTGGGACCCAGGAAATAGGAAATCCATCATATAGCAAGGGAATGAAAGGAAGCACTAAGATGGTAGCTGTGTAGCAAGCCTAGAGGGCAATCAGTCCAGAGTGGATCAAAAGAATGGAGGCCTGTAGGACAGATTCTCCATTAAAAATGTGAAACTGACAGAATTCTAGATTCCTTTGATCATGTAAAAAACAGTACTTGGGGAAGAGGGGAATTTAAGGAACATTGGTGATAAATAAAAAATCAACACTTTTTTAAAAGGGACAAACTAACTCTAGGGAGAAAAGAGATGTAGAAGAGAAGAAATATAATCGTAGTATAACTTGACTCAGCAGTGATAGATATTGACATAGTCATAATAATGTAAACAACGAACATCAGTTTAAATAATAATTGCAACATGACTCTATTGGAAGGATGAAGGGTAGGGAAGTCCATATTTATGTGTGTTGGTAAGGAAGGGTGTGTTTTACAGAATAAAAATTCTATACCCTCCTTAAATTATTGATGATTTGATCATATTTTCTCTGTTCTACATTAAAGTATTTCTTCTCTCTTGGGTCCTTCAGCTTTTAAACCTGTTTAAAACTCTCTCATTAATACAATAGAGCAAAAATAAAAAGAAAAGAAAACCATCCAGCCAAATAATAAAAAAACTTTCAAATTGATATTACCCTTCAGCTAACTACTCTCTCTCCTACTCCTTACCACAGCCATGTCTTGACAGAATGGTATATAGTCTCTCCCTTCACTTTCTCTGCAAAAAAAGCTACTTCCTCTGCAAAATAAGTTAGTTTATCAAGATTCCAGGCCACAAGATCTATATATAAAAATTAATTGTACTCCTATCATTGTCTGTTTTCTGAAAATTGACCTATAAATTCAAGGCAATCTCAATTAAAATCCTAGCATATTTTTGTAGAAATTGACAAGATTCTAAAATTTGTATGAAAATTCAAAGAACCTAAAATATCAAAAATGATTTTGAAAAAGAGTGAAATCGTGGTATTTATACTACCTGATTTCTAACGTTTTTATTTAAAAATTTTTAATATTCATGGGTATATAGTAGGTGTATATATTTATGAGGTTCATGAGATGTTTTGATGCAGGTATGCAATGTGAAATAAGCACATTATGGAGAATGGGGGATCCATGTCATCAAGCATTTATCCTTTGAGTCACAAACTATTCAATTACATGTTTTCAGTTATTTTTAAATGTACAGTTAAGTTATTACTGACTATAGTCACCCTGTTGTGCTAACAAATAGTAGGTCTTATTCAGTCTTTCTAATTTTTTTTGTACTCATTAACCATCCCCACTTCCTCCCCAGCTCCCCACTACCTTAAGCCTTCCTATTAGACTCTACTAATCTAGACAATGTGGTATTAATGTAAGAATACACATGCAGATCTGTGGAACAAAATAGTATATGTACAAATAAATATATATAATATATAATTTCAACATATCTAAATGTTAGGTGTGTATATATATATTCAACTTATTTTGGACAAAGATACGACAAAAATTCAATAGAGAAAGTATACTCTCTTTCTTTAAAAATTAAAAAAAATTTTTTTGGTGATGGGGTCTCTGTTGCCTAGGCTGGAGGCAAGTGGTGTGATCATAGCTCATTGCAGCTTCAAACTCTTGGGTTCAAGCAATCCTCTTGCCTCAGCCTCACAAGTAGCTAGGATGACAAGTGCATGCCATTATACCTAGGTAATTAAAAAAAATTTTTTTTGTAATGATGGGGTCTTGCTTTGTTGCCCAGTCTGGTCTTTAACTCCTGGGCTCAAGTGATCCTCTTGCCTTTGTATCAAGTAAATCTTGTCACAAAAACATCATAAAAACATAGAATGTGGTCACATGGCCTCTTAGCAAAAAGTGATGGTTCAGTTCCATGTCCAAAATACTGCATAAAATGTACTTTTGGCCAGGTGTGGTGGCTCACACCTGTAATCCCAGCATTTTGGGAGGCTGAGGTGGGTGGATCACCTGAGGTCAAGAGTTCAAGACCAGCCTGGCTAAAATGGTTAAACCCTGTCTCTACCAAAAATACAAAAAATTAGCTGGGCGTGGTGGTGGGCACCTGTAATCCAAGCTACTCTGGAGGCTGAGGCAGGAAAATCGCTTGAACCCAGGAGGCAGAGGTTGCTGTGAGCTGAGATCGCGCCTTTGCACTCCAGCCTGGGCGACAAGAGCGAGAATCCGTCTAAAAAAAAAAAAAGTCCTATTAAATAACTGTTATTCTTTTTTGTGTCTTTTTTGTTTTGTTTTTTCATTCTTTTTTTGTCTTTATAAACATATTCTTCACTCGTCAATTCTTGAGTTTGAAAAAATTCATCTAAGATATCTTCATCTGAAGAAGATTCATAATCTGAGATTTCACTTACATAATCAGTTTCATTATCAATCTGGAGTGCTGTTATCTTTCTCTTTGTATTCACATCCTGCTTCATCTAAAATTTATAAAACTCCCCTTTGTCAATTTTTCTTCTATTTGTCATTACAGGAAGAAAATATGAAAAATATCTGTATTCTCAAATGGGTTTATTCCTAAAAGCAAGCTATAAAACAAAAAAAAAGCATTGAAAAACATCCAATATCTAAGAGCAAAACCAGGAAAAGTGTACAAGGCTTCTAAACAGAAAGTTCTAAAACATTTTTTGAGAGGAAGTAAATGAGACCTAAATAAATGAGTAAATTGTAAATCTCAATATTGTAAAGACATCAATTCTTACCGATTTGATCTATAGATTCAAGACAATCCCAAATTCCAACAGGATTTTTTTTATTTGTGGAAATTGACAAGCCAACTCAAAAATTTATGTGGAAATGTAAAAGGCCAAGAATAACTGACGCAAATTTGAAGGACAAAACAAGACGTAATACCAGAAACCAAGCTTTATCTAGCTACACGTATTAAGTTAATATGGTATTGACACAAGGATAGACAAGTAGACCAATGGAACAGAGGATCTACAAACAAATCCACACGTACATTATGTCAAAGACAACATTGCAATTCAGTGGGGGAAATGACAGTCTTTTCAGTAATTGGCGCTTTTCAGTAAATAATTACTTGAGTATCCATACAAAGGAAAATGTACGTTGAGCTTTTCTTCATACCATATACAGAAATGAATTCCAGATGGTTTGCAGATACAAATGTGAAAAGTAAAACAATATAGCTTTCAGAAAAAATTTAGGAGAATATCTTTATAGAATAGGCAACTATAGGGAGTTCTCAGTGGCCATCTATGGGATAATTTGAACAACAAAGTAAATAATGATAATGGATTATAACTGATAGAATAAAAGAAATATACTCGGGTCCACACTAATATAAATAAATAATTAAATAAAGTTAGGAGAGGGATAGCTCTTTCTTTCTTTCTTTTTCCCCTTCCATTCTAGAAAAGCCAGGCATAGCTTTTTCTTATAGAAGAATTCCAATTAATAAGTGTATAAAAGATGATGGAAATAGATAATTATCATTAGGCAAACATCACAGTAATAATAATTACAAGCAAGAAATGTTGATGGATGCTAAAATTAGTGGGCAAAAGTGTAAAGAGAAAAAAGATATTAGTATAGTCTCAAAGTATTTACCCCCAAAATTCATCAATTGCAAAAGGGAAAATAACAACTTTATAGTGGAGAAACCGAGTAAACACCATCTTAGCCAAGTGATCAAGATTACCATCAGCAGTAATAAGGCATATTGGCACCACGTAACCCCGACATGATGCATTAAGAAGAGTACAATATCACCTCTGTGATATTCTTGCCAAAAAATGCATAACTTCAATTTAATCATGAGAAAATGTCAAACAAGCTCCAGTTAGGGACATTCTACAAAATAACTGACTAGTGCTCTTCAAAAGTATAAAGTTCATTGTATTAGTTTCCTATTGCTGCGGTAACAAATTACCACAAACATAGTGGCTTAAAGTAACACAAATTCATTTTCTTACAGTTCTGGAGATCAGAAGTCTAAAGTTAAGTCATCAGCAGGGCTGCGTTCCTTCTGGAGTCTCTAAAGGGAGAATCTATTTCCTTGTCTTTTAACATTCTAGAGGCCACCTGCATGCCTTGGTTCATGACCCTTTCCTTACACTGCTCCACCATTTTGCTTCCATTGTTGTATTTCCTACTACTGACTCTTTTCTCCTGCCTGCCTTCCCCCTTATTAAGGACCCTTGTGATTACATTGGGGCTACCTGAACAATCCAGAGTTATCACCCCATCTTAAGATTCTTAACTTAATCGTATCTGCAAAGTCCTTTTTGTCATATAAGACTGGGATTAGAACATGAACATCTTAGATTAGATTAGATCTTAGATGAACATCTTAGATTAGAACATTAGAACATTGGGGCCATTATTTAACCCTCCACAGTCATGAAAGATGAAGACTGAGGAATTGTCACAGATTGGAGGAGACTAAAGAGACATGATAATTAAATGCAATTGGATCCTGGACCAGAAAGAAGACATTAGTGGGACAACTGACAAAATTCAAATAAGGTCTGTAAATTAGTTAATTGTATTAGATCAATATTAATATCATGGTTGCTAAAGCTGAACTACTGGTGTTTAAGATGTTAACGTTAGCTGGCATGGTGGCACACTGCTGTAGTCACAGCTACTTGGGGGACTGAGGCAGGAGGATCCCTTGAGCCCAGAAGTTTGAGCTATAATAGTGCCAGCCACTGCACTCCAGCCTGGACAATAGCGTGCGACACTGTCTTAAAAAAAAAAAAAGATTCTAATGTCAGGGGAAGTTAGGTGAAGGGTATCTTGGAATGCTTTGTACTATTTTTGTAACTTTTTCATGAGTCTACAATTATTTCAAAATAATTAAAAGAAAGACACAGACAACAACAGCAAACCGAAATAAGATACCACTACATTTTCATCAGCATGGCTAAACTGAAAGAATAAAAAAAAAAGACAATGCCAACTGTTTAGCAAGGATGAAGAGAAACTTGAATTGTTATTCATCAGTGGTAGGATTATAAATTGGTACAAAATTTTGAAAAACTCCTTGGCAATATCTTTCAAAGCAGAGTATATATCCATACTGCATGACTTCATGATTTCAATTCTAAGCATAAATTCAATAGAAGTGCAACTATGTTTACCAAAAAATATGTAAAAGGCTACTATTGCCGCTGCAGCACTTGGGAGCCTGAAAAAGGGGAAGTGAGAGGAATCTCTCAATTCTCTTAGATGGTGGCTGCAGTGGTGGTCAAGGCCATTGGAGAAGCACAGTGGCCAGGGTGGGGCTCCACAGTTGCAAAGAGGGGTGGGCAGGAGGAAGCAGCTCAGCTGTGGGGAGTAAAAACAAGCAGAAAGAACCACCAAAAGTGGGGAAATGTGGGAAAAATTCAAAAGGACAAAATACAATAGAACCAGAGTGCTACAGAGTTTGAAATTACCAATGAAAAAAACTGAAATGTTGGGCTCTTTGACACTTCCTCATAAGGATACCAGAGGCAGCATGTCATATTAAGCTTGATATGTGACAGATCATTGTGTAAATTATTTTGCAGGAATACAAATTGATTCACTTACAGTTCCTCTGAACTTTGAATTGACACTTTTTTTTATAGTTGGTTTTTCTCCCTCATTTTCACCATCCTATTTCCACCCACTTCTAGTACCACCCACCTACTAAATATGATTGACTCATGCATGTGAATTAAACCATTATTGTACATGTTTTTACTCTCTTGTCTCTCAACACTACTCTTAATTTGAACATTTCAACCTGAACATTTCAAATAGGTTTGGTATTTTCATGTCATTTTTCAAACTTTAAAATCTCACATCCACTTTCACAATCAACAGCTGCTCAGATTATCCTGTGAACTCACCTTTATTAAGATAGTATATTAGCCTTGAGAGGTGTAGAAAGCATGTACCAGTCCAGGATGTTGTAGCTCGAAAAGCTTAGGAAATAATACTAACAAAGAAAATATTAAAGAACTTGGACACATGGATAATTGTACTTCAAGTATCTGAAAGGTTTTTTTGTTTTTTTAGAGACAGGGTATTGTTTTGTTGCTCAGACTCGAGTACAGCGGTGCCATCATAGCTCACTGTAGCTTTGACCTCCTGGGCTTAAGGGATCCTCCCACCTCAGCTTCCAGAATAACTAGAACTACAGGCATGCACCACCATGCCCAGATAACTAAAAAATACATGTATTTTGGAGAGGAGGTGGAGCAAGATGACCAAATAGAAGTCTCCACCAATCATCTGCTCCTCAGGAACACCAAATTTAACAACTATCTGTAGGAAAAAAAAGCACCTTCATAAGAATAAAAAATCAGGTAAATAATCACAGTACCTGGTTTTAACTTCATACTGCTGAAATAGGCACTGAAGAGGATAGGAGAGACAATCTTGAATTGCTGACACTACCCGTCCCCCACCCCCTGACAGTAGCCATTTATCACTGAGAGACGATCTGTTTGCTTGGGAGAGCGATCATGAGACTTTGCATTGAATTCAGTGCTGCCTGTCACAGCAGAAAGCAAAACTGCACTGAACTTAGCTGACGCCCAACCACAGAGGGAGCATTTAGATGAACCCTAGCCAGAGGGGAATTGCCCATCCCAGTGGTGGGAACTTGAGTTCCACCAAGCCTCGCCACTAATGGCTAAAGGTGTCTGGGGCCCTAAAAAAAACACTTGAAAGTAGTCTAGGTCACAAGAACTGCAACTCCTAGGCAAGTCATAGTACGGAGCTGGACTCAGAACCAGTGAACTTGGGGAACATGTGACCTACTGGGACACCAGCCAGGGTGGCTAAAGGAGTGCTTGTACCACCTTTCCCGAACTCCAGACAGCATAGCTCACAGCTCCTAAAAAGACCCCTTCCTTCTACTTGAGGGGAAGAGGGGGAAAATAAAGAAGACTTTGTCTAAACCTAGAGAAAGATATCAACATCCAATTACAAGAAGGTTATAGAACACCAGCTAAATATATACACACCCAACACTGGAGCACCCAGATATATAAAGCAAATATTATTTGAGCAAAAGAGAGAGAGAGACTCCAACACAATAGTTGGAGACTTCAGCACCCCACTTTCAGCACTGGACAGATCTTCCAGACAAAAAAACCAACAAAGAAACATGAGACTTAATCCATACTGTGAAACAAATGGACCTAATATATATTTACAGAACATTTTATCCAACAACTGCAAAATACGCATTTTTTCCCTCAGCACATGTATCATTATCAAAGATAGAACATATGTTAGGTCACAAAACAAATCTTAAAGTATTTTAAAAATTGAAACAATATTAAGTATCTTCTCTAACCGAAGTGGAATAAAACTAGAAATAAATAAGAGGAATTTTGGAAACTTTACAGACCCATGGAAATTAAACAATATGCGCCTGAATGACCAGTGAGTCAATGAAGAAATTAAGAAGGAAATTGAAGATTCTCTTGGAACAAATGATACTGGAAACACAACATATGAAAACCTATAGGATACAGCAAAAGCAGTAGTAAGAGGAAGTTTATAGCTATAAATGCCTACATGAAAAAGATGAAACATTTCAAATGCATGATTAGTAAAATCAGTAAAATTTCAAATGCATGACTAGTAAAATTAGCAAAATTAGTAGAAGAAAAGAAATAATAAAGATCATAGCAGAAAGATTGTAAATGAAATTTAAATGAAGAAAACATATAGAAGATCAATGAAACAAAAACTTTTTTTTAAACATAAAGAAAATTGACAAACCATTATTCAGACTGACTAGGAAAAAAAGAGAGAAGACTCAAATAATATCAGAGCTGAAAAAGGAATCATTACAACTGATACTGCAGAAATTCAAAAGATCATTGGTGCTACTATGAGCAACTATGTACCAATAAATTGGAAAATCTAGAGGAATGTACAAATTCCTAGACACATACAACCTACCAAGATTGAACCAGGAAGAAATCCAAAACCTGAACAGACCAGTAACAAATAATGAGGTGGAAGCTGTAATAAAGTCTCCCAGTGAAGGAAGAAATAAAGGGCATCCAAACTGGAAATGAAGAAGTCAAACTATCCTTTTTATGCAGATGATATGATCTTATATTTGGAAAAATCCTAAATACTCCACCAAAACACTATTAGAACTGATAAGGAAATCAATAAATTTGCAGGATACAAAATCAACATACAAAAATCAGTAACATTTCCATGTGTCAACAGTGAACAATCTGAAAAAGAAATCAAGAAAGTAATACCATTTACAAGAGCTACAAGTAAAATTAAATACATAGGAATTAAAGAAATGAAAGATCTCAACAATGAAAATGATAAACACTGATGAAAGTAATGGAAGAGGACACAATAATGGAGGGATATTCCATGTTCATGTGTTGGAAGAATCAATATTGTTAAATCAATATTGTTAAAATGTCCATACTACTCAAAGCAATCTATAGATTCAACACAATCCCTATCAAAGTACCAATGATATTTTTCACAGAAATAGAAAAAACAATCCTAAAACGTATATGAACTACAAAATACCCAGAATAGCCAAAGCTATACTAAGAAAAACAAACAAAACTGGAGGAATCACATTACATGACTTCAAATTATACAACAGTGCTATAGTAAACAAAGCAGCATGGTACTGGCATAAAAACAGACACATAGACCATTGGAACAGAATAGAGAACCCAGAAATAAATCCATACATCGAGAGTAAGCTCATTTTTGACAAAGGTGCCAAGGACATACATAGGGGAAAGGACAGTCTCTTCGATAAATGGTGCTGGGAAAACTGGATATCCACATACAGGAGAATGAAATTAGACCCCATCTCTCACCATATACAAAAACTAAATCAAAAGTGATTAGAGACTTAAATATGAGACCTGAAACTGGGAAACTATTATAAGAAAACTTTGGGGAAGCTCTTCAAGACACTGGAGTGGGCAAAGATTTCTTGAGTAATACCCCACAAGCACAGGCATCCAAAGCAAAAATGGACAAATGAGATAATGTCAAGTTAAAAGCTTCTGCACAGCAAAGGATACCATCAACAAAATGAAGGGACAATTCACAGAATGAAAGAGAATATTTGCAAACTATTCATTTTACAAGGGATTAACAACCAGAATATGTAAAGAGCTCAAACAACTCTATAGGAAAAAAAATCTAATAATCCAATTTAAAAATGGTCAAAAGATCTAAATAAACATTTCTCAAAAGAGAGCATACAAATGGCAGTCAGATGAAAAGGTGCTCAATAAAACTGATCATTGGAGAAATGCAAATCAAAACTACAATGAGATATCATCTTACTCTAGTTAAAATGGCTTCTATGCAAAAGACAGGCAATAACAAACGCTGGTGAGGATATGGAGAAAAGGAACCCTCGTACACTATTGGTGGGAACGTCAATTAGTAAAACCACTTTGGAAAACAGTTGGAGGTTCCTCACAAAACTGAAAATAGAGCTACCATATGATCCAGCAATCCCATTGCTAGGTATATACCCAAAAGAAAGGAAATCAGTATATCAAAGAGATTGTACTCCCATATTTAGTGTAGCACCACTCACAAAAGCCAAGATTTGGAAGCAACCTGAGTGTCCATCAACAGATGAATGGATAAAGAAAATGTGGTACATATACACAATGGAGTACTATTCAGCCATGAAAAAGAATGAGATCCTGTCATTTGCAATAACATGGATGGGAATGGAGGTCATTATGTCAAGTGAAATATGCCAGGCACAGAAAGACAAACTTTGCATGTTCTCACTTATTTGTGGGAACTAAAAATTAAAACAATTGAACTCATGGAGATAAAGTAGAAGGATGGTTACCAGACGCTGGGAATGGTAGTAGGGGATGGTGAGAAAGTGGAGATGGTTAATGGGTACAAAAAAAAATAGAAGGAATGAATAAGACGTAGCATTTGCTAGCACAACAGAGTAACTATAGTAAAAAATAATTTAATTGTACAGTTTAAAATAATTAAGAGTATAAATGGATGGTTTGTAACATAAAGGATACATTCTTGAGGTGATGGATACCCCATTTACTCTGATGTGATTATTACTCATTGCATATCTGCATCAAAATATATCATGTAACCCATAAATATATATATACCTACTATATACCCCAAAAATCAAAAGTTAAAAAAAATAAAAATTCCATGAGGTAATAAAGAGATGAAAGCAGTGTAAAAAATTATTTTTTTAGAGATGGAATTTCACTGTGTTGCCCAGGCTGGTTTCAAACTCCTGGCCTCAAGCCATCCTCTGGCCTCGGTGTCCCAAAGTGTTGGGATTACAGGTGTGAGTCACTGTGCCCAGCTATGAAAGGTTTTTATAATAAAATCCTGACTGACTGGGCCAGGCATGGTGGCTCACGCCTGTAATCCCAGCACTTTGGGAGGCCGAGGTGGGGCAGATCACGAGGTCAGGAGATCGAGACCATTCTGGCTAACACGGTGAAACCCCGTCACTACTAAAAATACAAAAAGTTAGCTGGGAGTGGTGGCGGGCGCTGGTAGTCCCAGCTACTTGGGAGGCTGAGGCAGGAGAATGGCGTGAACACGGGAGGTGGAGCTTGCAGTGTGCAGAGATTGCACCACTGCACTCCAGCCTGGGTGACACAGCGAGACTCCGTCTCAAAAAAAAAAAAAAAAAAAAATCCTGACTGACTGTTTTCTAGCCTTACCAAAGAATGTACAGGGGAGAAATTGGCTTAAATTGCAGAACACTTTTGCAGTTAGAAGCAAGGGGAAATTTGGTGGTATGGATTTTTTGGTAAGGAAGCCAAAGTCTTGGAGATTAGTAGTAAAAGATAGAGTGGTGTAGTGGAAAGTGAATGGTTAGAAAATAACACTACCAATTCCTGTTTCTCATAAATGTCGCCACATGCAAATCACTTATCTTCTGTGGCACTGTTTCCTCTTCTTTAAAATGTCTTGAACTTAAAATTTAGTTGTTTTTAATATATTGAATAGATTAAGGTCCTTCTTCAAAGAAATTTCCCTGCAAGATGTATGGACAATTAAGTTTTCCAATGTTACAAAATATTGTTCAAGGTTATATTGCTGTTATGTGATTTTTGACTTTCCCTATTCTGTTTCTTGATTAAAAAGCATTGTTACATTTTTCTTTTTCCCTTTCAAATAGGATGTTTGTTATAGACCAATATCCTTTATGACTATAGATGCAAAAATCCTCAGAAAATACTAGCCAACTGAATCCAACAGCACATTAAAAGAATTATTCTCCATGACCAAGTGGAATTATCCTAGGAATGGAAAGGTGGTTTAAGAAAGGAAAATCAATCGATGTAAACCACCACATTAATAGAAGGAAGGAAAAAGACCAAATGATTATCTCAATTTCATTAAAAGAAATTATCAAGAAAGTGAAAAGACGACCTACACAATGGGAAAAGATATTTGTAAACCATATATCTAATAAGGGTCTACTGTCCAGAAAATATAAAGAACTCTTACAACTCAACACAAAAAGACAAACAATCTAATTATAAATGGGCAAATAATTTGAAGAGACGTTTCTCCAAAGAAGATATATAAATGGCCAAACAGCACACGAAAAGAAAAGATGCCCAACATCATTAGTCATTAGGAAATTTAAATAAAAACTGGAATGAGGTTTTCACATTCACTAGGATGACTGTTATCAAGAAATGAAAGGAAACAAAACAGAAAATAATAAGTGTTGGAGAGGATGTGGAGAGGCTGTCTTAAATTGCAGAAGATTTTCTGCATTTCTGATGGTAATGTAAAATGGTTGAGCCACTATGCAGAAAACTTAGGTGGTTTCTTAAAAAGTTAAACATAGAATTATGATATGACCCAGCAATTTCACTCCTAGATGTATACCCAAAAGAATTGAGAACAGGTACTATAACAAATACATGTACACTCAGGTTCCAGCAGTATTATTCACAATAGCCAAAGTGGAAACAGCTCAAATATCTATCAATGAAGGAATGAATAAACAAATTGTGGTACATTCATACAATGGAATATTATTCAGCCATGAAAAGGAATGAAGTACTGATATATGCTGCAATGTGTGGTTGAACCTTAAAAATTCTATGTTAAGTGAAAGAAGCTAGACACAAGAGGTCACATATTGTATGATTCCACTTATACAAAATATTCAGAATAGGCAAATCCATAGAGACTGAAGGCAGGTTGGTGGTTGTCAGGGGCAGAGAGAGGGGGTAAGGAGGAATGCAGAGAATCTGCTTAATGGGTAAAGGGCTTCCTTTTGGGATGATGAAAATGTTTTGGAACTAGACAGAGGTGATTGTTGCACAACATCATGAATGTACTAAATGCCACTGAACTGTTCGCTTTTATAAATAAATGGTTAGTTTTATGTTATGTAAGTTTCACCTCAATAAATTTTTTTTAAAAAAATAAGATGTTTGAATTTGACTTGTTGCCTATCCACATAGGTCCTGGAAATAGAAGTTTCTTTCCAGTACTTAACTGCTGGCTTATGTTGTAGCAAACATTTAAAGAATGTGGCCATAAATGGGCTTATGGATTACTTGAAGCTGGAAAATCATTTGGAGATTTACAGAGGGGATTAGTTTTTGAGCAGCTCTTTCATTGTAACACTCAAATATATGGAAATATAACTAGAAACATCTTACGAATATTTACAATCTTAATAAATTGCTCTGAGATTCATGATGTTAATTTACAAAATCAGATCTTAGGATAGTCTTTAAGATTTGTGTATTTTTTTTTACAAAGTTATGTTTTTTAAAGTTTGAGTGCTTTGTGAAAAATCACTTGTTTGAAATACATTCAAGGTTCATTTGAGTATTTAAAAGAAGAAACACATACAAGAATGTACTACTTGTAATGACCTCAAACCGGAAACTACCCTAATATCCTTTAGCAGTAGAATGGATAAATTAACACACTGGGATAATATGCTACAATGAGAATGAATGCAATGCTATTACACATAGTAATATGGATGTATCTCACAAACAATGCTGTGTGATAAAAGCCAGACACAAAAGAATACATACTGGATGATTCTATTAGAGTTCAAATATAAGGAACATTACTCTGTGATGTTAGAAGATAGGATAATGGTTACCCTTGTAGGGGCTAGTTACTGGACTGGTCACAAGGGGACTCCTGTAGTGTTCTTTTTTTTTTTTATCTGGATGCTGATTCCATGGATTGTATTCAGATTGTGAAAATTCATCAAATTGTACACCTGATTTGTGCTTTTCTTTATGTACGTTATACTTCAATGAAAATTTCCAAAAACAAGTAAGCCAGCAGATAAGCAAACAAATTCTTCAAATTCACATACCCTTTCAGCTAACTGCCCCATATTTCTTTGCCCCTTCTTAATCGCAACCAATTTCTTGAATATTCTATACTCACTGCCTTTATTGCCTCACTTTCTACTCATTATTCAACCCACACCAATGTGGCCTTCTGTCCCCAAAATTCCCCAAAATGAGCTCTCACAAAGATCACCAGTGGCTTCTCATGTTATTAAATCTGAAGGAAAAAATTCTATTCTCAACTTGCTTCACTTCCCAGCAATATTTATTTATTTATTTATTTATTTATTTATTTATTTATTTATTTTTCTTTTTTCCCCATACATTCTAGCCCATGAAGAGCCCAGCAATATTTAATTCTGCTAAACACTTCTTCATTCTTTAAAGCGTTCTCTTCCCATTGCTTTTGTGACACAGTACCCTTGTGGCATTCTTCCTACCTCTCTGATTACACCATCTCTGTCTCCTCATCGTCCTGTATCCAGCCATTAAATGCTGAAGATTCCATGAAGACTCAGTTCTAGGTTTTCTCTTCTTATTCTGTACTCCCTTCTTAAATGATCGCATTCATTCCTATGCCTTTCAACGCAATCCTAAATCCCAAGTAACAGAAATATCCCAGACTTCTCTAAGCTCCACACTCATGTATTCAATTACCTAATTTACATCTCCATTTGGATGCTTCACAGACATCTCAAACTTAGCTTGTCCAAGACTAAAATCTTGATTTCTCTCTGCCCTAAGCTTTTCTCGTATCCGTCTCAATAAACTGCACCAACATCCAACCATTTTCTCAAATCAGGGACTTTTTAACAAGTTCTTTAGTTGAGCTGGGTGCAGTGGCTCACACCTGTAATCCCAGCACTTTGGGAAGCGGGTGGATCACTTGAGGTCAGGAGTTTGAGACCAGCCTGACCAACATGGTGAAACCCCGTCTCTACTGAAAATACAAAAATTAGCCGGGTATGGTGGCACACACCTGTAATCCCAGCTACTCGGGAGGCTGAGGCAGGAGAATCACTTGAACCCAGGATGCGAAGGTTGCCGTGAGCCGAGATGGTGCCACTGCACTCCAGCCTGGGTGACAGACTGAGACTGAAAAAAAAAAATTCTTCAGTTGCTCACATCCAAAATCTGGGAGTCCTATAACATTCTTCCTAATTGTCAATTCTAGCCATGAAAGAATGTGGGAAAAGAGGTGAAAGGATTCACAGCAACCTGTTCTGAAAGCTTTCTCTGAGGTTTGGCCAGGTAACTGTCATGGGTATCGTAGTGCACCACCTAGATCTCCTCCAGCTGCTGGAAGTGTTGGCTGCTGATGATTCACAGCTGTGTCCCTCTTTAGGGACTTGCTCTTAGTCTAAGGTGGCCTTGTCCATGGTTATGTCCTCCCATGAAGGATAGAGGTGGTAAGCGTCATGCATCCAATGAGAGTACAAAAACTCACACTCCTTGCCTCAGTTTCAGACAACTCTGAAAGGCCATTCTGGTTCCAGAGCTCCCCGTGGGAGCAGCTGGAGCTTTCCATTTTAACTTCTCCCTCCTCCAAGTCCTGCTTCCCTCACTTCCTCACAGGCATTGATCCCAAATGTATTCCCTAATAAACCTCTTGCATGCAAATCTCTGTATCAGAGTCTGTTTCCAGGAAACTTGACCTAAGATAAACTAAAATTGTGCCTACCTAGAAAAGTGAAGTAGCCAGAGACAACATCCAACTTAATACAAAGGGACACATTAATATAAGTGTGGGGTGGAGGGAGACAGAGCAACTCTACTTACAAGGAAGCCAAGATGGCTATAGTTCAGGGAACGAATAGGGAAGGCTATGCTATTACAGGCATAGCTTAGAAAGATCTTACCTCTTTTCATGAGCAGATTTCAGCTGAGGTCCTTTTTATGCAGCTAGTCTAGGTTACCCCTCACTGCTTTTTTCTTATGAAAATAAACTCCTGGCCCAACAAGCTCAGAAAATAGCACTTTGCTAATAGCCACAGTGTGAAGCAGGAAAAGACTGATGGTGGAGGGCTCCTTCATCCTCTGTGTACACCTTTCCTCAACACACACACAGACACACACATACCCACGGACACACAGACACATACACACAGTATTGTTTGCCATAGATCAAGGTCTAAAACAACCTGTTTATATACCTGTCTGAGGGTAGTTACAGTTTTGAAAAATCATCAGTGGGGAAGACAATGCTCTAAGCCCAAAGAATTAATAATTTTCATACAAGTTTTCTGCAAATAATTTTATAGTTTTAGCTGTTATATTTAGGCCTTATATTTAGGAATTTATTTGGAGTTAATTTTTGCATATGATGTGAGATTGGGGTCCAAATTCATTTGTTTGCATGTGAATATTCAGTTGTTTCAGCAGTATTTGTTGAAAAGACTATTCTTGAGCCAAAATTTTTACTCTTGTCAAAAATCAATTGACCATAAATGTAAGGGTTGGCATTCAGTTCTTCCTTTAAAAATTATGTGTTATATACATATGTTTATTGCAGCACTATTCACAATAGCAAAGACTTGGAACCAACCCAAATGTCCAACAACCATAGACTGGATTAAGAAAATGTAGCACATATACACTATGGAATACTATGCAGCCATAAAAAATGATGAGTTCATGTCCTTTGTAGGGACATGGATGAAACTGGAAACCATCATCCTGAGCAAACTATCGCAAGGACAAAAAACCAAACACCACATATTCTCACTCATAGGTGGGAATTGACCAATGAGAACACATGGACACAGGAAGGGGAACATCACACTCCGGGGACTGTTGTGGGGTGGGGGAAGCAGGGAGGGATAGCATTAGGAGATATACCTAATGCTAAATGACGAGTTAATGGGTGCAGCACACCAACATGGCACATGTGTACATATGTAACAAACCTGCACATTGTGCACATGTACCCTAAAACTTAAAGTATAATAATAATAAAATAAAATAAAATAAAAATTATGTGTTATATATTTTCTTAAGGCAAAAGTAATGTATGTTTACTGCAAAAAAATACATGTAAGAAAAAATGAAGATCATGTAATTTTCCATCAATCTCAAGGTCACACATTCCACTATTGTTAACATTTTAAAAATACCCTTCCAGACTGTTTTCTGAAGAATAATGTTATAATACAATGTTGATTTTTATTCTGCTTTTTAAAAAGCTTTACAGTGCCATGTGTATATTTCCATGTCAATAAATATAGATGAACATCAAATTATTGGTTTTATTGACTTCATGACAGTCCACAGTATGATTGTGCCTTAATTTTTTTACCTCTTCCCCTATTGTTAGATATTAGGTAGTTTCCAGCATATTCCCACTGTAACCTAGCTCTATGAACACCCTTATGCATACATCTTTCCACACCTGTCCAGTTATTTCAGAGGTAGAAAACTGCTAACCCACAGGCTGATTTCTGCTCACAGATATGCTTAGCTTAGATAACACACCTTTTTTAAGAAAAGTTATTCTGGGTTGGGGGGATTTGCTAGGATACATTCTTAGGAATAAGACTGCTGGGTCTCGTGGCACTTGGTTATGATTTGGCAAGGTTCTTCTACTTGCTTGCTCCAGGATGATTGCTGGACACTCTTCCTGGCTGGGCTGGTGCATATTAGGTGGGTGAAAGACAGAGGATAAAGGGAGGCAAGCCTTAGCATTGTTGCGTGAGGTTACTGATGACCCAACCAAGAAAGGTCTCTGAGGATACAGCATATCAAACTAGAAGTACTACTGGATTATGCATTAAAAGACATGGATCTAGTTCTAAGTCTACTATTATGTAGCTCTATCAGTTTGGGTTAGTAATTTAACCTCTCTAAGTCTTATTTCCTTACAGCGTTGTTAGGAAAATCAACTGAGATATTGTGTGAAACATGTTTGGAAAACCACAGAGTCCTATACAATTGTAAGGCAGTACTATTCTAAATTGCCCAAACTGTTTACACAGGGTCAAACAAATCTAAGCTTAGAGTGTAAAGCACTGTCTGCTCTCAGAACCTTGCATTTAGAGGAGTTACTTTCCAGGGATAGTCATGATTCTAGGTTGTGGAGAACTAATCTGGTACACTTCAGTTCCACAATCATTTATGGATGATTTCACATGCCAGATACTGTGGCTACAAAGATGATTAGTCCCTGTCTTTTCAGAGCTTTGCAGTCCACTAGAAAGAGACAAACACGTGTTGAGGTCGTCAGAAAACAGAGGGGTAAGGAATGTAATAGAGGAGAGAACCAAGACTGCAATACATAAGAGAAACACTCAAAGCCTGAAAGGGAGGGGGAGTGGTTTGAGGCAGAATTCCACAGATAGGGTTAAGGAGGAGAAAGGACCAGGTGTGTATATGTGTGTGTATGTGTGCACATGTGGGTGAGTGGTAGTCTATGCCAGTCGAGTTAATCTGGGGCTAGACTTTATCTTAGAATCTGTGTTCATTTCTATGCATTTGCATTTTCTTTTTTTAGTTTTGTGTTTCCCTTCATTTTCTAGTCAAGTTCTTTTTGAAAAATGCTAATCTGGTGTTAGCTGTACTAACAGGAAAAAAAAGATCTGTCTACACCCATTCCAGGAGACTTAGAGAATCCAAAGTGTTCTTGAGGCCACTCATGCTGGTAGAAGTAAAGAGCCCATGTGGAAACTGGGGAAGAGGTTGGTGGCACTCCTTCTTCCCTTGCTGCCTGCTTCATCTTGCGTTTTTCCTGGATCGTATCCAAACCCCTTACCTTCCAACCATTTGTCTGCTGCCACTGCAGCAGCAGCAACTACAGACTTCAGAAAAGGCCAGCTAAACATCATGTCCTTCCCTCTAGCCCACCTCCTTCCCCCTGTTTGGGTCATCTGAACTTTTCCATTAAAGATAAAAAGCCAAATGCAATGGTTATTGAAGCCAGAAGAAATAAAAGATGTTGTTCTACTCTTAATGCTTATTAAATTCGGACTTAATCTTCTTCGTCGCAATTAAGCCGTTAAACCAGCCAATATACTTAAACGAGGTGAAATGAAAAGACTTACTGTAAGAGATGACAACAGGCTCTTCTGGAAATTAAAATCTCCAGAGATTTCCAAAGTGAGAGTTACTGAGCCAGGAAGGGGAAAGAAAGAAAAGGATTTTTAAAGCTTAATAAACAGGATGCCAATTAGACCATGGGATTAAAAAGCTAGGTGATGTCAGTGTTGTCGATGGGAGGAGGGGTTAACTGGAGCCAGGGAATTAATAAGCACTGTGTTGCTTCTAGATCGTTCTTTGATTCGGTTTCTTTTAACCTGGATGGGTGTATCTTTTCTATCTCAGTTTACCTTCTGTGACATGAGAAGAAACACATGGTGATGAGGAAATGCCTGCTGACTTGTGTAAAGATTCTAAAATGGTGTTTCTTCGTTTTCCAAGTCCTTAATACTGCTCTGACACCTTTAATGCTATTAACTTGAGTGAGCTCCCTGCCTAGTGACCACAGCCTGAAACTATGTCATCTCAGGAAAGATAAGGCTAAGGTTCTCCAATAACCCAATATGGGTTTGGGCTGGGAAAATGACCTCTGTGGTTCCATGAGTGCTTGATATTCTGTCACCTTTTTGGACAGACAGCCTTTTCCCAGAGGCCAGAGGTCCTCCTTTCCCCACTTCACACTTCCCCACTCCCTCAGGGCAGACTAGAAGCAGCGCTAAGGCGTAGGAAGGATGCCTCCCAACTTGGGAGGTTTTCCAGGGCCCCAATTTCCACCAGCCAGAAGTTTGATTTACTGGCACCATCTGTGGGAAGACAAATGGCCCCTTCTGGCTGTGCTGGTCAGATGCAGGGAAGGAAGGAAAGAAAGAGAAATAAATGGAGGAAGGCAGATTAGTACATCAATAAATACCCAAGTGACATATGATGAGTGAACAAATAAAAATCCTTCACAGGAAGGTGGCAGGTGTCCTGTGATGGTGATGTTGAAGTGAAAGGGGTGACACTTTCCTTTTTTTTAGCCCAAGGATAATCTCTTAAATTCTGGGTACAAACAATACAGTATAACTCTTATGGTTGCCATGACAACGTGAATCCCTCTCCTCTGATGTCAGGCTGCTCTTCCCCCTCCTTTAGAATCCGAATGCCAGTTTTCTTTCCACAGTAAATGCTGTGCATGGTTTCAAGGGCTCAATGATGGGCTCATATAATAACTCCCTGTCTCCCAGGACTGTTTGTTCTGGAGCCCTAAGGTCACATTCTTTTGGGGGCAGAGGGAGCCGGACATGTGGGAGACTAGACCAGGGAAGACAGATTGTTCCAATTAGGCACGTGACCTAATTTTGCTGATGTCTGGGGCCAGCCTCTGACCAGTCCAAGGTCCACGTCTCTCCTTCCTCCACCTTACACTGACACCAGATCTGCCTTTAGGAGAGCACAGTACTAGGACCTGCTTTGGGGAGTAACCTGGGGACTACGGTATAATTTGAAGCCTTTCTGCTAAAAATCTCTTTATCCGTTGGCCTGCACAAAACTCCCATTATTAGAATCACTTATATAGATGAAAGCCTTAAAAATAGCTGCCAAATTAAAATGCTTCCTGTGCATGGAAATAAGAACTAGCCTGTAAAGCCTTAGAGTAAATTAGAAAGGGAGGACAGAGCTCTTGAGGGCCTGGGACACAGTATAGATCAATTTGATGCAGGATGAGGAATAGGTTCATAATACTAGGAACTCCTCAGTACACACTGATTTTTCACATTCCTCCCAAGTCTATTCCCTTTTTATCCTAGCTCATTAAACCTAGAAGGCATGCTCGATACCTATCTCTCAGCACTCAAGTCCAACTAATCATTACTTCATGTCAATTCTAATGTCTTCAAACCTCTCGAAACCATCTACTTCTCTTCACCTCCATAATCACTACCCTAGTCCAGGTCATCCTCATTTCTTACCTGCATTACTTTATTACACAAGCCTCCTAACTCATCTCCCTAGTCCTATTTTTTCTTCCTTTTGCCACTCATTCTCCACTCTGCAACCATTCTCTAACATGAGAATGTGATCCTACCACTCCTGTACTTAAAACACATCGATGCAATCCTATTGCTTACAGGGTAGAGGTCAGCCTACTTAGCACAGCGCTCAAGACCCTCCACACGTGACCTAGCTCTTGCATTCCCAGCCATATGTCACATATCTCACCCCACCCCAACACTTCCCACATGACCTACGCTTTAGCCACAACGAACTACTCTGTGGTTTGTTGAACTTACCAAGTTTCTGATTTTTTGCACAAGAGGCTTGCTTTCCCTAAAAGACGCTCCCATTTCTTTCCCCTTTATCTAATTTACTCCTATTACTCCTAGTCCTTCAAGGGTGAGCTCATGTACTACCTCCTCCAAAGTCTAGATTAGTTACTTTTCTGCCAGGGACACACAGTACTCATGTATCTTTCAGGAAATGCAGTAACTAAATTGCATTGTAGTTATCTGTTGAGTTACAGATACAGATATACCCTGGTGGGCTGTGAGTTTTGTGAGGACAAAGACTGTGTCTTTATTTACTTTTATATCTGTAGTCCCTAACACAGTATCTGTCAATCGGCAATTCTCAGTAAATATTTGTTGAAAAAATGAATAGAACTCAGACAGTATGGATAAACTAGGGGAGTAGCTGCTGCTCTTGGTGGGGGAGAGAAGGCAAAAGGGGAAACGGAAACCCAGGGAGAAAAGAATAAATAAAATTCAGGAAAACTCTGAAAAATAGCATTAAAGAGGAATAAGGCCTATTAGATATTGAAGCATGTTATGATGCTACATTAAAACAGTTGGGTTCTGGAGAGAAAAATAGAGCAATGTCTATTAACAGTCCTAAACACATGTGGGAAATTAGTATATTTTAAAGATGGCATATCAAATCAACGGAGGGGGCAGATGAATTATTCAAAAACTATACCTGTACAACAAGCTAGCTGAATTCTCAAACTAACTTTTTACACCAGAATTAATTACGGATGAATCAAACATTTTAATATGAAAAATGAAACCTTAAAAGTGCTAAAAGAAAATATTGGAGAATTTAAATATATACAATCCTGGAAAGGAGTGGGCCTTTCTAAGCAGGCCATAAATTCAAAAGCCTTAAAAATTGGATAAATGTGACCACATAAAAATTTGAAACCTTGCCACAGCAAGAAAATACAGAAACAAAGTCAGAAGGCAAATGACAAACTACAAGATATTTGCAACACTTAAAATTTCCTTAATTTCCAAAGAGCTCAAACAAATCAAAAGAAAAACACCAATAACCTAGAGACAAATGAGCAAATGATATGAATAGGCAGTTCAAATAAAAAGAAATACAGGCCAGGCATGGTGGCTCACGCCTGTAATCCCAGCACTTTGGGAGGCCAAGGCGGGTGGATCACCTGAGGTCAGAAGTTCAAGACCAACCTGGCCAACATGGTAAAACCCTGTCTCTAAGAATTAAAAAAAAAAAAAATTAGCTGGGCATGGTGGTGGACACCTGCAATCTCAGCTACTCTGGATGCTGAGGCAGGAGAATTGCTTGAACCCAGGAGGCAAAAGTTGCAGTGAGCCAAGGTTGCACCATTACACTCTAGCCTGGGCAACAAGAGTGAAACTCTGTCTCAAAAAAAAAAAAAAAAAGAAATACAAATGGCAAATACACATATTTTTAAAGTTCAACCTTACTTGTAAACAAATAAATGCAGATCAAAACAGCAAGATGCTTTTTTTTTTTCCCAAGCATACTGGCAAATTTTTAAAGAGATTGGTAATATCCACTGTTGATGAGAGCATAGGGGAATAGGCAATTTGGCTACTAAAATTTTTAGGGTACATATTCTCTGACCTAGCAATTCTACTTATATTGCATAGTGATTAAGAGCACAGGCTCTGGAATAAGACTGTCTACATTCAATTTCTGTCTCTACAACTTAGCTTTGTGATCTTAGGAAAGTTCCTTAAACTCTTTAAGCCTCAGTTTCCCCATCAGCAAAATGGGGATAATAGGAGTACTTACCTCATAGAGTTGTTGTAAAAATAAAATGAGATAAGGCATGTAAAGTGCTTAGCACAGTACCTAGCACAGAGTAAGTGCTCAATAAGCATTAGCTGTTATTATTATTGTTGTGCTTAAAGGGGCATTTATTAGGATATTCATTGCAGCTATTGCTTATAATGGGAAAAACCCCTAGAAACAACCTAAGGAATTGCTTTAATAAATGATGATATACTTATGCACTGTCATTATGCAGCCATTAAAAAGAAAGAGATGACATACATCTATATGGACCAATTTGGATAAAACTTGAAGCTATGAACTGTGCAAAAATATTATTTCATTTGTGTAAATAAAAACAGGAAATATGCCTTTCTTTCCCTTTCTCTCTCCATATATGTATATCATACATTTTTTTCTTGAAGTTTATTCAAGATACTGAAAAGAGTATCTCTTTGGCGAAAGGATCTGGTGGGGATACTTGGGATGATGAACGGGAGAGTTTTGCTTTTCAGTTCATACTTTTATGAACTATTTGATCTTTTGATCTTGTGTGTGTGTGTGTGTGTATGAAATGGCCTGATAAACTCAAATCCTGGCACTGTTCACAATCTTCCAACAGCTTTCCACCTCACTCTGAATGAAAGCTTAAATCCTTCCAATGGCCTGCCAGGTCCTCATGATCTGATTTCTTGCTCTGCCCTTCCCTCTCCAAACTTCTCCCCGGCTGCTTTCTCCCTTGCTTACTCTGCTCCAGTCACACTGACTTTTGCACTTTGCTGCAGGCATGACAACCAGAGCCCCATCTCAGGACCTTCATCCTTGCTATTGTCCTCTGCCTTTGAAGTTCTTCCTGCAGCCATTCACCTGGCTTACTCCCTCACCTCCTTTAAGTCTTAACTCAAATGCCACATTCTCAGCAAGGCCTTCTATGCCCCTCCCCCATTTAAAAATTGCAACTCCTGACAACTCTTTCCCCATATCCTGCTATATTTTTTCCATAGGGTTTACAACAATCTAATATACTATAAATTTTCACTGTTACTTTATTGCCTATCTCTCTGCGCTGTCATGTAAGATCTATGAGGACAGAGATTTTTGTCTGTTTTGTTCATTTGTCTGTTCACGTTCATTGCTCTAACTCTAGTGCCTAATGTCTAGTGTCTCACAAATAGTAGGTACTCAAAAAAACTTGTTGAATGAATGAGCATTCCAGACAAGAAGGAGCCTAAGAACCAAGTCCCGCCTTTTTCCTTATTCCAATTCCTCTCTGGCTTTTTTCTTTTTAATTCCTTCTCCCCCTTGTATTTCTAACTTTCCCTTTAACCTTTTGCCTGACAAACTAAAAAAATAGTTGTCGAAAAAGTGGATTTTGTATGTCCATTCTGAGATATTTGCATATACATTCTGAGTATTTAGTTATTCACTGATAACTTAAGAGTAAAAATTCCAGGAATATTTTCATTTTAGTAGGGATCAAAACCTACAGGCAAAGGGATTATCCACCTTCTTGGAATCCCTCAGATCTCCTCACACTTGGGGTGCACTTGTTACTAACTATGGGGGCACAGCACCTCTACTTTCCCCCTCCCACTTATTTAATGGCCCCCATGGGCCTAGCAGTTCCTTTAAGATTATTATTTGATTCTCACAATTCCCAGGGCCTAAAAAGAGTGCATAATGTCAAGACCCTTCAGAGTACTGTATTCAGGAGACATATCTCATGTGCAAAGACACACACAGGTTCAAAATAAAGAGATGGAGAAATATTCACCAAGCAAAAGAAAAAAAAAGCAGGGGTTGCAATCCTAGTCCCTGATAAAACAGACTTTAAACCAACAAAGATCAAAAAAGATGAAGAAGGGCATTACGTAATGGTAATGGGATCAATGCAACAAGAAGAGCTAATTATCATAAATATATATGCACCCAATATAGGAGCACCCAGATTCATAAAGCAAGTTCTTAGAGACCTAAAAAGAGGCTTAGACTCACCCACAATAATAGTGGGAAACTTTAACACCCCACTGCCAATATTAGACAGATCAATGAGACAGAAAATTAACAAGGATATTCAGGACTTGAACTCAGCTCTGGACCCAGCAGATCTAATAGACATCTACAGAACTCTCCACCCCAAATCAACAGAATATACATTCTTCTCAGCACTGCATAGCACTTAGTCTAAAACTGACTACACAACTGGAAGTAAAACACTCCTCAGCAAATGCAAAAGAACGGAAATCATAACAAACAGCCTCTCAGATGGCAGTGCAATCACACTAGAAGTCAGGATTAAGAAACTCCCTCAAAACTGCACAACTACATGGAAACTGAACAACCTGCTCCTGAATGACTACTGGATAAATAATGAAATTAAAGCAGAAATAAATACATTTTTTGAAACCAATGAGAACAAAGACACAACGTACCAGAATCTCTGGGACACAACTAAAGCAGTGTGTAGAGGGAAATTTATAGCACTAAATGCCCACAGGAGAAAGCAGGAAAGATCTAAAATCAATACCCTAACATCATAATTAAAAGAACTAGAAAAGCAAGAGCAAACAAATTTAAGAGCTAGCAGAAGATAAGAAATAACTAAGATCAGAGCAGAACTGAAGGAGATAGAGACACAAAAAACCCTTCAAAAAATCAATAAATCCAGGAGCTGGTTCTTTGAAAAGATTAACAAAATAGACTGCTAGCCAGACTAATAAAGAATAAAAGAGAGAAGAATCAAATAGACACAATAAAAAATGATAAAGGGGATATCACCACTGATCCCACAGAAATACAAACTACCATCAGAGAATACTATAAACACCTCTATGCAAATAAACTAGAAAATCTAAAAGAAATTGATAAATTCCTGGACACATACACCCTCCCAAGACTAAACCAGGAAGACGTCAAATCCCTGAAAAGACCAATAACAAGTTCTGAAATTGAGGCAGTAATTAATAGCTTACCAACCAAAAAAAGTCCACGACCAGATGGATTCACAGCCCAATTCTATCAGAGGTACAAAGAGGAGCTGGTACCATTACTTCTGAAACTATTCCAAACAATAGAAAAAGAGGGAATCCTCCCTAACTCATTTTATGAGGCCAGCATCATCCTGATACCAAAATCTGGCAGAGACACAACAAAAAAAAGGAAATTTCAGACCAACATCCCTGATGAACTTCGATGCGAAAATCCTCAATAAAATACTGGCAAACCGAATCCAGCAGCACATCAAAAAGCTTATCCACCATGATCAAGTGGTCTTCATCCCTGGGATGCAAGGCTGGTTAAAATACACAAATCAATAAACGTAATTCATCACATAAACAGAACCAATGACAAAGACTACATGTTTATCTCAAATGATGCAGAAAAGGCCTTCAGTAAAATTCAGCACCCCTTCATGCTAAAAACTCTCAATAAACTAGGTATTGATGGAATGTATCTCAAAATAATAAGAGCTACTTATGACAAACCCACAGCCAATATCATACTGAATGGGCAAAAGCTGGAAGCATTCCCTTTGAAAACTGGCACAAGACAGGGATGCCCTCTCTCACCACTCCTATTCAACAGAGTGTTGGAAGTTCTGGCCAGGGCAATGAGGCAAGAGAAAGAAATAAAGGGTATTCAATTAGGAAAAGAGGAAGTCAAATTGTCCCTGTTTGCAGATGACATGATTGTGTATTTAGAAAACCCCATCATCTCAGCCCAAAATATCCTTAAGCTGATAAGCAACTTCAGCAAAGCCTCAGGATATGAAATCAGTGTCCAAAAATCACAAGCATTCCTATACACCAACAATAGACAAACAGAGAGCCAAATAATGAGTGAACTCCCATTCACAATCGCTACAAAGAGAATAAAATACCTAGGAATCCAACTTACAAGGAATGTGAAGGAATTCTTCAAGGAGAACTACAAACCACTGCTCAAGGACATAAGAGAGGACACAAACAAATGGAAAAACATTCCATGCTCATGGATAGGAAGAATCAATATCATGAAAATAGCCATACTGCCCAAAGTAATTTATAGATTCAATGCTATCCCCATCAAACTACCATTGACTTTCTTCACAGAATTAGAAAAAACTACTTTAAATTTTATATGGAACCAAAAAAGAGCCTGTATAGCCAAGACCATCCTAAGAACAAAGAACAAAGCTGGAGGCATCATGCTACCTGACTTCAAACTATATTATAAGGCTACAATAACCAAAACAGCATGGTACTGGTACCAAAACAGATATATAGACTGATGGAACAGAACACAGTCCTCAGAAATAACGCCACATATCTACAATCATCTGATCTATGACAAACCTGACAAAAACAAGCAATAGGGAAAAGATTCCCTATTTAATAAATGGTGTTGGGAAAACTGGCTAGCCATATGCAGAAAACTGAAACTGGACCCCTTAACTTAAGATGCATTAAAGATGTAAACGTAAGACCTAAAACCAGAAAAACCCTAGAAGAAAACCTAGGCAATCCCATTCAGGACATAGGCATGGACAAAGACTTCATGACTAAAACACCAAAAGCAATGGCAACAAAAGCCAAAATTGACAAATGGGATCTAATTAAACTAAAGAGCTTCTGCATAGCAAAAGAAACTATCATCAGAGTGAACAGGCAACCTATAGAATGGGAGAAAAGTTTTGCAATCCATCCATCTGACAATGGCTAATATCCAGAATCTACAAGGAACCTAAACAAATTTAAAAGAAAAAAACAACCCCATCAAAAAGTGGGCAAAGGATGTGAACAGACATTTCTCAATAGAAGACATTTATGCAGCCAATGAACATATGAAAAAAGCTCATCATCACTGGTCATTAGAGAAATGCAAATCAAAACCACAATAAGATAGCATCTCATGCCAGTTAGAATGGTGATCATTAAAAAGTCAGGAAACAAGAGATGCTGGAGAGGATGTGGAGAAATAGGAATGCTTTTACACTGTTGGTGGGAGAGTAAATTAGTTCAACCCTTGTGGAGGACAGTGTGGCGATTCCTCAAGGATCTAGAACCAGAAATACCATTTGACCCAGCAATCCCATTACTGGGTATATACCCAAAGGATTATAAATCATTCTACTATAAAGACACATGCACAGATAATGTTTATTGCAGCACTATTCACAATAGCAAAGACTTGGAACCAACCCAAATGCCCATCAATGATAGACTGGATAAAGAAAATGTGGCACACATACACCATGGAATACTATGCAGCCATAAAAAGGGATGAGTTCGTGTTCTTTGCAGGGACATGGATGAAGCTGGAAACCATCATTCTCAGCAAACTAACACATGAACAGAAAAGCAAACACCACATGTTCTCACTAATAAGTGGGAGTTGAACAATGAGAACACATGGACGCAGGGAGGGGAACATCACACACTGGGGCCTGTCAGGGGGTGGGGGGGTAGAGGAGGGATAGCATTAGGAGAAATACCTAATGTAGGTGACGGGTTGATGGGTGCAGCAAACCACCATGGCATGTGTATACCTACTTAACAAACCTGCACATTCTGTATATGTATCCTAGAACTTAAAGTATAATTTTTTAAAAAATAGTGCATAACAAGAAGAATAGCCAGGTGTGGTGGCTCACCCCTGTAATCCCAGCACTGTGGCAGGCTGAGGCAGGTGGATTGCTTGAGCCCAGGAGTTTGAGACCAGCCTGGGCAACATGACGAAACCTCATCTCTACTAAAATACACAAATTAGCCAGGCATGGTGTCACATGCCTGTAGTCCCAGCCACTAGGGAGGCTAAGGTGGAAGCATTGCTTGAGCCTGGGATGTCGAGGCTGCAGTGAGCTGAGGTTACACTACTGCACTCCAGCCTGGGCAACAGAGTGAGACCTTATCTCAAAAAGAAAAAAAAAAAGGAAAGAAAGAAAGAAAAGAAACAAACTCGTGGTGCAAATTAATAATGAGTGTTCTTGAAGAAATATGGACACATGACTGTAAATACATACACGCCTGTAAATACATATACACATTTACATACACCAGTTGTCAAAAATATATCAAGGCAATTTCTAAGCAATATCCTATGAACAACAGCAATATGTCTTATACTTAAAACAACAAAGTCCTTGAAAAATTCTCAATCTTGCAAAGTCCTGTATCTTTTATGAGCCAATAAAAATGTAATCCCAGATCCAAACATTTACAGATCATTCAAATTGCTCCCTTCCTCTACAAAAAGGCAGGAGACAGGATGAACTCTGTTAATAGGATTACACCTGAATATGTGTGGGAGGGCCCAGGGTCACAATCAAACCATTCAGTTTTATTCAGGGGAAAGATGACCATCGTGTGTGTGTGTGTGTGTGTGTGTGTGTGTGTGTTGGGGGGAATAATTTAGATTGAGTTCTGGGGTGAGAGGGTCTTAGAATCCTTTCAGCTCCCATCCACTGTCCATACCAGATACTTTTCTTCCTCCAGCACTGACTCCAATACCTTCTCTGGGCCAGGTCGAAAATCCGTTGTGGGGACTGGTCATTTTTGGGAAGTGAGAATGGTGACTGTGGAGCTTAGAGTCTGATGGAAAGTTGGACCATCTGGGTTACCCAGCAGGACCTCCTGGCTGAATGCCCCAAATATGTGACCAGAAACAAGGTCATAAGCATCAAAGAGCTCGGAGAAGAGAATGGTGGAGTCAAATCTGTCAGCTTAAAAAAACCAAACCATTGATTTGAAGGAACATCTTATTGTTCAGGCCTCAGCTTATTTGATCCTTATGGAGGAGTCTAGTTGTAACTCAGTGTTTCTCAACATTTAATGTGCTTGTTAAAAAAGTTTCCCAGACCTCGTTCCCATAGCTGCTTAGTCAGTTAAGTTAAGGTTCATGAATCCGCATTTATAACAAGCCTATTGTCACCTATGCTGATGCTACTGGTTCTTCAAGAACTACACTTTGGGAATCACAGCTTTTGTTTTAGCTCAGAACTTCTCAAGCTTCAATGTGCATATGAATCATCTGGAAATCTTGTTAAAATTTAGATTCTGATTCAAAAGGTCTGAGGTGGGGCCTGAGATTCTGCATTTTTAACTAGCTCCCAGGAAATGGTGGTGCTGCTTGCTGGTTTATAGACCACACTTTGGCTACCAAGGGTTTAGCATATGTTCCCTGTGATGGTTAATTTTATTATATATGTCAACCTGACTGAGCCCCAGGATATGGAGACATTTGGTCAAATCCTATTCTCAGTGTGCTCGTGAGGGTGTGTCTCGATGAGATTAGCATTTGAATTGGCAGACTAACTAAAGCAGATTGCCCTCCCTATTGTGGGTGGGCCTCATGCAATTGATTGAAGACCTGAATACAACAAAAAGGCTAACCCTACCATAAGTAGGAGGAAACCCTTTCCTGCCTGACTGCTTGAACTGGGACATTGGTCTTCTCTTGTATTTGGACTCGATCTGAAACACTGACTCTTCTTGGGTCTCAAGCTGGCCATCTTTCAGACAGGGACTACACCGTCAGCTCTCCTGGGTCTTCAGCTTGCCAAATGCAGAGCTTGAGACTTCTCAGCTTCCATAATTACGGGAGCCAATCCCTTATAATAAATTTCTTTCTATATTTCTTTCTTTTTTTTTTCTTTTTTTGAGATGGAGTCTTGCTCTGTCGCCCAGGCTGGAAGGCAATGGCACAGTGGCGCGATCTCAGCTCACTGCAAGCTCCGCCTCCTGGGTTCATGTCATTCTCCTGCCTCAGCCTCCCGAGTAGCTGGGACTACAGGCACCCGCCACCATGCCCGGCTAATATTTTGTATTTTTAGTCGAGACAGGGTTTCACCGTGTTAGCCAGGATGGTCTTGATCTCCTGACCTCATGATCCGCCTGCCTTGGCCTCCCAAAGTGCTGGGATTACAGGCATGAGCCACCACACCCGGCCTTCTTTCTATATTTCTATATATACCTCTGTCCATATCTATATCTATTTATTGTCTAAGATCCATGTTTATGTCCTATTTGTTCTGTTTCTCTGAAGAACCCTGGTTAATACATCCCCAGATCAAATTTGAAAATTCAGTCTCCCTATGATTGGGTACTGTGTTTCTATGTTAGGGGATATCAGTCCAAACTGGAATTCTGGAGGCCTAAAAAGTCATACTCTTTGGCATTAGAAGCAGTGACCAAAATCTGCTATGGGTTCTTGGGTTCCCTGAACCTTGTAAACAGTAACAATTCATATGAATCTCACATTGTGCCAGGAGTTATGCTAAATATTTACATGAATTATCTTATCTGAAACTCCCAACAGGTAGTACTATTACTATCCCCATTTTATAAATGGTAAAATGAAGACTCAGAGAGTTTGAGTAAGTTAAGTAAGTGAGACACAACCTTACTCTCTCTTTGATTTCCAAAAAGAAATCTTGGTCAATGCTTCAAGAGAATTTTGAACCCAATCTGTCTCACAGCAAGCCTAAGCTTCTAACCATTATATTACACTGTCCTTCCTGCTGACCAGTTATGGTATTGCCTAATTCACATGAGGGGTTCAAGGCAGATTTTGTAGACATGTCTGTCTGCTAGTTTCCCGGAAGATACACTGAAAATACTTACTGAGCTTTTCCTCTTTGTCAATGATTATGGGATGTTTACATTCTAAAATTTGGTGACAGCTCTCAGCTCTGCATGGCTCATTTTTGAGTCATGGCTATATGTTGGGTTTCCTGGTGTAGGCAGATTACATTTAGTACCTTATTCAGGCCCCCATCAGTCCAGAGGTCAGGCTGGCTCTTTTTCACAGGTTAACAGCATTTATGCATCATCTGTGCATGTCTCAATATTGCAATCCTCAGTAGGCATCAGTTTCCAGAAGGTAGGTTCTAGCACTTTGGATGCAAAGGGCCTGCAGATTTCAGTACTAGGCAATGTTTCCTATCTGTAGGTGGCAGCAAACAAAGTGATGGGCCAGATGAAACAAATGGTTGCAGGAGTGGCCCAAGTCCAGATCCAACAAGAGCTTTCTTTAAAGCTCCCATTTCTGAAACAACCCATCATTCCCAGAGGAGAGGAGTATGGCTGTTTCAAAAGCCAAGAACAAACTCTCTCTGAACAGATTAATCCTTCTGCCACAGAGGTAAAGCTCAAAACCAAAAACTGGCCAAGGAGCTCTGATGATGTCTATCCATCAGCCAATCCAAGTGCAAATGAGGCTGCACACAGGCTGGGGAACAGAGCCAAACCAGTTGAGTCAGCTGGGCCCTTAACTGTAAGAATGAAAAATATTTCTCACTTCAACTGGTGGCATTAATATCACAAGATACTAGCGCTCATTTACGGTGATAGTGGATACATTTGATTAAGGATCATATATACATGTAAATGTCCTTACCTCTTTTCTGTGCAGGCGTCGTCTTTTCCTCATGCAATTGCTGCTGCACAAACTCAAAAGACTTTTGGGCAGGAAGTCTGAGTGCCTTGACCTAACATTCACCTTTTGTGCCAAGTAAGGTTTTACTGAGGAAAAGGAACTGGGGCTGGGTGGACTATAAGCTCTGAACAAATTTTTGTGGGTTTGCTTGAAGATGCCTGTGCTGTTAACTCCTCCATTTCTATGCATTTGCATTTGACTTCTAATTCCAACCTTATCTCTGCGGAACTGAGGGATTTGTCCATGACTGGCCAGCTTAGATAGGGAAATAGTGGCTTCTCAGAGGCCAGGTGTCGGGGTGGTAGCATTCATCTCAGCTCAGGATTCTGGGGAAAGCCTGTGGAGGGGGAGGAGAGGCAGATGGAGACAGCTGAAGCTGTTACTGAGTCCTTCCTGTCTGAGACTGCCCTTCCCCTTTGATTTTTGTACCAGACATAGTTTCACTACTTAATTTTAATGTCTCAGCCCTGGCATGAAGAAATGCTGCTGGTGCACCTGATTCACAGTACCCAGGAAAGGAGAGGCCAACAGGATCACTGGGCCCAGGCCTCAAGTTCAGTGCAGCAGCAGATTTTGGCTGCTGCTCAGTGACCTGTTTGTTCCATGGAGCAAGATAGGAGATTTCCTCATAAATATTGATCCATCTATCCTGCACCGCTGACACCAGCACTAGCCAAATCTGTAGGTGAAAAGGATGGATCCAAGGGAGAAGTGCCTCAAAATCTGAAAACCACATGAGCTTCATTGAGAGGTTCTGAGGACTTGTGAGGTGGCATTTAAAAAATAATAGCTTAATCTGCATGTTGTCTGAGCTTGCTGATTCTTATTTATTTTCATTTATTTTACTTTTATTTCACTTCATTTTATTATGACACAGAATCCCTTGAGTGGCTTCCCTTAGTTAAATAAACTAAGGCCAGTGTGCACATTTGTGCAAGAGAAAGGGTGTTACACAGAGTCTTTTGCCCTAAGCTTCTCTAATTCTTTCTTTAAACAGAGCTTCAGGTGTGCGTGTGGAGTGGGGAGGGAAGGGTGGTGGCTTCTGAAAGGAAAAGGAGTGATACCCCAGGCTGTCTTCCTGGAGATTTCACATTAGGGAAATCTGACCAAGTGGGTAGGCCTGACCATAGTTTCTTGGCAGGAAAGAACACTGAAGGCCACAAGGAGCAGCTCAGTGTGATGGAAGGGAAGTGTGTCATTTTGAAGGCTTCTTTTTCTCTGCTTCCTACTCTGCTTCTGGCTTCTGCATCTGCATGTGTTTTTGTTTCCCTTGGGTCACCAGGCACAACCTTAGTTCCTCTTTGATTTCCAAAAGAAATCTGCTCATACTCAGTATTCAGCAAGTGTGGATAACCTTCACTGATGTTTTGGGAGGATGCCAGGGAGGGGTCACAGCAGGGAGCCCTTCAGTGTCTGTCAGACCTCTTATATTCTTCTTCCTATCCTTCCTTTTATGCTTATTTTACCTTCCTCTATCCTAGATTGTGTTCCTACCTCTCCTGCAATTTCTTCTCCCTCTCTTAGAGCATCTGGCAAGTCAATCCATCAAGGCCTCAAGAGGATTAAGAATCTTTCTTCCGTGTTCCAGTAGCCATCCTCTTTAAAAAGAGGTATTTATTTTTGCCGTTATCATTTGTCCTCATACTTTCCCATAAGAAAGATGGAAAAACAGAGGTAATAGAGAGGCACATAGCAATCCAACAGTATTGCGCAGGACCAGGCACAAGTCCTTTGTATACCAGCCTGGTTCTCTTTTCTTAAGAGCACTCTTTGTTCTTTCTAATAGGTTTGCTAACTGCACATGTTCTTTTATTTATTTATTTTTTTGAGATGGAGTTTTGCTCTGTCGCCCAGGCTGGAATGCAGTGGCACAATCTTGGCTCACTGCAACTTCCACCACCTGGGTTCAAGCAATTCTCCTGCCTCAGCCTCCCAAGTAGCTGGGACTACAGGAGTATGCCACCCTTCCTGGCCAATTTTTGCATTTTTAGTAGAGACAGTGTTTCCCCATATTGGCCAGGCTGGTCTCTAACTCCTGACCTCAAGTGATCTGCTTGCTTGCCTCGGCCTCCCAAAGTGCTGGGATTACAGGTGTGAGCCACCGTGCCCGGCCCCCAACTGCACATGTTCTAATGAGGAATCTTTTCTGGATGGTGGATAATATGGTTTGGTAGTTTTGTTCCCTCCAAATCTCATGTTGAAATGTGACTTCCAGTGTTGGAGGAGAGCCTAGTGAGAGGGGTTAGTGTCATGGGGGCAAATCCCTCATGAATGGCTTGGTGCTGTCCTAGCAGTAGCAAGTGAATACTCACTCTATTAGCTCACACCAGATCTGGTTGTTTAAAAGATCCTGGCACCTCCTCGCTTTTCTTTCTCTTGCTCTCCCTCTCACCAGGTGACATTCTGGCTACCTTTCACCTTCTGCCACGAGTAAAAGCTTCCTGAGGCCCACCAGAAGCTGAACAGATGCTAGCACCATGCTTGTACAGCCTGCAGAACTGTAAGCCAAATCTACCTCTTTTCTTTATAAATTACCCAGTCTCAGATATTCCTTTATAGCAATGCAAAATGGACTAACACAGTGGATGATCTTGTCATTATCCCCTAGGCTACATGCTTCTCTAGGTTCTCAGGTGAAAACACCACCTCCCTAAGAATTGAGTGTTCTTGGAATGCAGCCAGAGAACCTTTCAAGATCTAGGAGAAAATATAGATCTTGGAAGGAAGAAATATAGATATTGAAAGGATCTGCAAGATCTATGAGAGTTGTTTAAATTGTTTGGGGTATATTTCCTCCTTTTCAAAACCCACTTCAACACTAGCTAAGAGGGAAGAAATTGGGGAGGGATGACTGCAAAAGGTTGAAATAAGCACTCTTCCATAGAGGATTTTTTTTTTGAGGATTGTTTTAAAAGCCAGTTAAGCCACTTACCACTGTGGTCAAGGCAGTCAACCAAATATTGAATTTCTTCAAGAAGACCTATTTCTCCTCTTACACAAAGAACGTCTGCCCCAGATCTCTGTATGCAGGGAGACTAGAGCTGGGGAAGGCTTATAGAGGTAGTGAGTGTAGATGTGGTCACTAAATCTAGGAGACTCTTTCAGAGCCCACTTGAGGTTTTGAAAGAGGTATGTTTAGAGAAACACGAATCAATCTGATTTTATGCAACAGGAAACAAATAATGTATGGAATTCATTATCCTCAAGAGTTAGTATAAGCTGAAAGTATGTATAAATACCTTTTTAAAAGGGTTAGATGCTTTCATAAATTTATGCATAGCTGGTTACTAAGGGCAACGAGGATGTTTTCATGGGAAGCCAGAAACAGAAGAGATATTAGATATCAGCTAATCTCTTCCCCTCCACCTCTGTGTGAGGGGGTATCAATACAGGACCTCTTAGAGCCGAAGGGGAGACTAGATGGGAAATGGTTGATTTCTAGTGGTCTCCCAGGTAACCCCCACCCCAACCTTTTTCTTCAAAGTTAAATTTTAAGAGAGGGAAGGAGGGACCAAACACACTTAAAAGCCTCTAATTGGCTAAAGAAGCCACATTGACTCCAGGTGTGGGGGACTTGGTGGATGGGCAGTGGGGCTAATATGCAAAGATGGGTAGTAAAAGGAGCCTGGTCAGGTGCAGTGGCCCAGGCCTGTAATCCCAGTACTTTGGGAGGCCAAGGTAGATGGATCACTTGAGGCCAGGAGTTCAAGATCAGCCTGGCAACACGGCGAAACCCCATCTCTACTGAAAATACGAAAACATTAGTTGGGTGTGGTGGTGCACGCTTATAATCCCAGCTACTCAGGAGGCTGAGGCATGAGAATCGCTTGAGCCTGGGAGATGAAGATTCCAGTGAGTTGAGATTGTGCCACTGCTCTCCAGCCTGGGCGACAGAGTGAGACTCTGTCAAAAAAAAAAAAAAGCCTATTCTATATTCTAGCAGAGGCTCTCTTGGAAGAAATCAGTCTAATAAGGAAAATAAATAAATGAGAATATTAAGAGTTTATGTACGGCACAATGGATATAAAATGAGGGTGTGGAAGGGATGAGTACTGTGTACCATGAAGATGGAGAGCTGGGCCAACTGGCCTCAGATGTGAGAGAGAATCTGAAGAGAAGGACAGCATTTGGCTTAGACACATCAAAAGGCGGAACAATTAGCTCTGCCATCATCTAATTGGGGCCATGGAGGCAGTTTACACCTCACGTTCATTCAGGGGCAATGTAAATGGTGCCCCCTGGAGTTGTGCATCTCAGGAGCACTCCTCAAAAATCAGCTACTCCAACTCCCCCATTTCCAGATGAGGAAGTGGAGGCCTGGAGATGTGAATGAGAGGACTACTTGGGTTGCACGGCTATTTTACGTCAGAGTGGGTCTCTACTTCCTCTCCACCACATTATCTTGCCATGGAGGTTGAGCTATCAAAGGCAGCCTGGTCCTCTTATGAGACACACCTAGAGACCCCTTCATCAGGGAAACAGCTGACCAACACATTAAAATTACACATTAGAATTACCCTCATTTCCTCAGCTGGATGTCATGCATTGACCAACCTGCCCGACCCTACATGGTAGTCCTGACGATTACAGAAAAGAGTCGTGGGTTAAAGAAACTGTGAAGCTAATCCAGGAAGCATCTGTTATGCTCTGATGTTTCTATCAGAATGACTTAGGACTATGCCAACCTGAAGCTGCCTGTGGGCCTATGAACTGGAAATGAAACCCCTGGGCCAAAGCTGTCACTCTGTCAGGTAGAAAAAGGAGGCTAACTGCTTTTGGCTACCTAGGCTCCACCAGAATTGAGAGGTGACTGGAATTGCAAAGCTGAAAGTTTCTGCTAGGAGAAAGGCAGCTGAGTGAGCTGTTTATTCAACAGGCACTAAAAATGAAGTTTGGCACCTCATTTGAGAACTCCCAGTAGCGTGAAGAAAGCTGATTCGTTTGTTCAAATAAAACCCAATTGTAGTACTGTTTAACAGTGAGATAACAACATCTTATGTTTGTAAACTTGTCTCATAGCCTGAGGGAGTCCACACCACTTTACAGACTTCAAAATCTGAGAGAAACTAGGACTATGTCTTCTAACACTGACATGCCCTCCCCTGGGGTCTGGATGGCAAGGGTGGGGAGGGATCAGCCCCTGCAGCGGCTTTACAACAAATTCTCCCCAGTGCAGTCCCACAGAGCAAGTTCCAGAATTGGGCCTCCTACTGACATACAGCGGGAGGGGGCCTCTGCAGGAGAAGGGACCCTGATCAGTTGGGAGGTGCACCAAGATTTTGCTTGGAGAGAGAGAGAAAAAACACAAAACAAAACCCAGTCTGAACTGGGTGGGGTGTGCAGATAGACTGCCAACTGTTGGCAGAGGTGGTATAGTACCTGATCAAACTCAGAGGGGGGAATATTTCATCTCCTGACAGTCAAAACAGGGCAAGTTTTAGAAATAAAGGACAATTCAGTTGTTTTAAGGCATTAAGCAACACTCTGACTGCTATAGACAGGCCTAGCCTTAGAGTCGACGGCCTCAGCCTGACCCAGTCTGGATCCCTGTCCTCAGCACCTCAAAAGCACACAGCCTATCCTCCACTCCCAGAGTGTTCCTCAAACTTGACTGGACATCAGAATCACCTGGGGAGCTTGTTTTATATGCAGATTCCTGGTCCCTCACCACCACTCCCACTCGGACTCACTAGGTCTGGGGTAGAATTCAGGAATCTGCGTTTTTAGCAAGCATTCCAAGTGTTGTTGAGGATGCTACTCCTTTAACCATACTTTTAAAAAAATATTGGCTGGGCACAGTGGCTCACGCTTGTAATTCCAGCACTTTGGGAGATCAAGGTGGGTGGATCACCTGAGGTCAAGAGTTTGAGACCAGCCAGGCCAACATGGTGAAATCCCATCTCTACTAAAAATATAAAAATTAGCCGAGCATAATGATGCACACCTGTAATCCCAGCTACTAGGGAGGCTGAGGCACAAGAATCACTTGAATCTGGGAGGTGGAGGTTGCAGGGAGCTAAGATCGTGTCACTGCACTCCAGCTTGGGCAACAGAACGAGACTCCATCTCAAAAATAAATAAATAAACAATAAATAAATAAAATTAAAAAATAAAAAAAATTGATTCCAGATTCCGCACCACCGGCGTTGGAACAAATCTGGGTCTGCAGCACTTGCAAGTAACTCAGCACACAGTGAGCCTTGGTCTCAGTCACACTTTGCTTTCTGGGAAGAACTGAGATCTTGCCAGCACTTTTCACAGGTTGCTCTGAGAAGATCCTGGACACCTTGGGACACAGGAGAGGTCCCTGCTGTGTAAAATTTAATAATGAGGGAAATTCAGACTATAGTTTCTGCTGAGTAAAGAATGGACCACACCAAGTCCACTAGGGAGTAGGGCAATTACCACTACCCTCACTCTCCCCTCTCCCTTCTCCCACCCTCACAAGCCACTCTAGGGTCACCTTTCTTCCCTTGGAGTCAATGAAGTTGGCTCTTTCCTGCCTGTGGCAGCTTCATAATGTCTATATAAATGGGGTTTGTGGGGAACCCTTTGGTTGAAGGGGGAGGAGGTAGGGATTTTTCTTTGAGGCTGTGTTGGCAAAGCAAGCGAAGGTTTTTACTCAGCACGATGTTTTCTAAAGCTGCTTTTGTTTATGCTTAACATTAAAACTTCATTTGTGCATGTTAAAGAGCGGGGAGGGAAAAGCCAATGGAGATAATGAGGGACTAAGGACACTTCCCCATCTAACCTCTGCCATTGCCTCAGCCTACAACCATGACTCCGGCTGAAAATAATGCCAACTGTCTGAGGGCTGTGAGACTAGAACTAGGTCTTATTCTCTCCTATCTGGCCCACACAGCTTATCTCCCTCCTAAGCCATCTTTCAGAGATATGCCAATTAAGCACAAAAACAGAAACTCTTGAATTGGAGCTTGTCCATGTTCCTCTTTCTATTGTTCCTCAATTTCCTGTGGCTCAGAAGATGAGATTGAACACACAGCCTGGGGGAAATTTTCCCCACTGGTCCCAGCACTCACTAGTGCCTGGAATTCTCACACAAGTCTGATTTCTTCCTAACACGTGACTCCAAGAATCCCTAGGTAATTATAAATAGCTCTGATGGGGCGAACACATAGTATCAGTCACTAAAACTACAGTGTGAATGTGCTAGCCATCTCTTTTCCAATGGGATAAAAAGGGTCTATGAATCCAGAGGCATTCAATTATGCCACACTTTAATGGAATGTATCTACTCCACCAAAGTTAGCTGTAAAATGACTTCTGCTTCTTCATTAATTGTTCTCCCTTCCTTCCTTCCTTCCTTCCTTTCTTCCTTCCTTCCTTTCTTCCTTCCTTCTTCTTTTTGTCTTCCCTCCCTCCCTCTCTCCCTTCTTCCTTCCTTCCTCCCTCCTTCCCTCCTTCCTTCTCTCCCTCTGTCCCTCCAGTCTTCCAGTCCTCCCTCCCTCTCCTTCCTCACTTCTTCCTTGTTTTTGCAGATGTCCTTTAGCAAATTGAGTAATTTCCCCTCTATTCCTAGTTTTCTGGGAGTCTTTATCATGAATGGTCATTGGATTTTGTCAAATCCTTTTTCTGCATTTATTAATATGATCATATAATTTTTCTTCTTTTGCTTGTTGATATGATGGATTATACTAATTGATTCTTGAATGTTAAACCAGCCTTGTATACCTGGAATAAATCCCAGTTGTTCATAGCTTATTGTTTTTATACATTGTTGGATTGGATATGCTAATATTTTATTGAGAATTTTTGTATTTATATTCATGAGAAATGTTGGTCTGTAGTTTTCCTTTCTTGTAATGTCTCCGTATGGATTTAATATTAGGGTAATGCTGGCCTCATAGAATGACTTAGGAAGTTTCTTCTGCTTCTATTTTCCAGAATAGATTGTTGAGAATTGGTATGATTTCATCCTAAAGTGTTTGGTAGAATTTGCCAGTGAGCCCATCAGGTTCTAGTGCTTTCTGTTTTGGAAAGTTAGTAATTATTTTGTTTCTTTAACAGATGTAGACCTACTCAGATTACCTGTTTTTCCCTGTGTAAGGAAAAATGTAGATGTGTCTTTCAAGAAATTGGTCCATTTCACCTAAGTTATCAAATTTGTGGGCATAGAGTTGTTGAGAATATTCCTTTATTTTCTTTGTTATGTCTATGGGATCCCTTCTACTTTTTACCCGTTCACTCAAGAAATATATATTCAGTACTTACTATTAAAAACATTAGTCCAGCATATATTTATTAAATGCCTATTATGTACCAAGTACTGTGGTAGGGCTGGGAATAGCATGACATTGATGTCTTGGAACTTACTTTCTTGTAAAGAAGATCAAAATTGAACGAATAATAGACATATCAACCAATTGTAATTGTGACTAGTGCCAAAGAAGGAATTAAACAAGATTGGAGAGAACTTCTTTAGCAAGTGTGGGCAGGGAAAGCCTCTCTAAAGGAGGTGACATTTTAGCTGAGAACTAAAAACTGAGAAGGATCCAGCCTTGAGAAAAGCCTAGGAAAGGGTATTCCAGGCAGAGGAAACCACACGTGTAAAGAAAGACACTCCAGAAAAGGAAGAGATCAGCATGTAGGAGGGAATGAAATAAATTCAATGTGTCAGTAGCATAGAAAGCAAGGCAGACCAGAAAGGTCTAAGAGGTGGGCAGAGGCCAGATCCTGTAGAACCTTATAAGCCATGGTAAGGAGTTTGGATTTTATTCTAAGTGGAATGAAGAGCTTTTGAAGGGTTTTAAGCAGGAGAGTGACATGATCTAATTTACATTTCTAAAAGATTACTCTGTGATCTTTCCTCACTGCTGTGGGGAAAATAGAATAGAAGGGAGCAAGAGTGATGTCACAGAAATCAGTTAGGAGCTATTGCAGTAATCTAAGCAGGAAGAGTTGGGTGGCCTGGATTTGGGCAGGGGGACAGTGACAGTCAAGATGGAGAGAAGGAAAAATGAATAAATGGGAATTTGTTTTGCCTGGCACTAGACTGGGCATTTACAAACTGCATGAATTGGGCAATCTCACTGCCTCCATCCAGCCACAGGAGGTTGCCTTTCTCTACCTTAAGTTTGAGAGTTTCTTCCTCAAGAGCCAGGAATCACAAAGTCACCCCATTGGTTCCACACTTTCCTCCAATAAGCTCTGGGAGTGACTCTTATAGATCCCTGGGCCGATCAGTGACATATGTTCAGGGGATCACTGGTTCCATTCCAAACAGGTGTTTCTACATTCTGGGCACATCCCAAGCAGTTCATACTCTGAGGATCATTGTTCTCATCTCTCCCGGGTGGGTGACATTTAGAATGATTATTGTTCAGTAGCACTCAGGCTTCTACTAAATGGTATGACAGAAGGAAGAACTTTGACTATCGTGATTAGACAGTGGAATGGATTGTCAAAGGAGGTTATGAAGGTTCCTTCAGCCAGACAAGCTTCTGAAATATGAAGACATTATGTATCAACGTGAGCAGCATCTTTATATTCTAACGGTGGGTAGAGAAAGCAATTCAAGTGACAAGAGGAGTAAGGTGGAAGGGTGCTGTCAATGCTAGGTCATGGGTGGCTGCCAAACAACACATGCCAGGACTCACAGGCAGGTTGGGCCAGCAGGCGAATAGGGAAGCTAGAACGAATGACCGGGGAGCTAGTAAAAGTGCATTATGAGGGGGAAACCAAGGTCTGAATCCAGGGTGTAAAGCCAAACTGGAGGACACAGACAAGGTCTGGAGTCTGAAAAGATAGGCAAGAGTGAGGCTGCAGAGGTCCAAGCCAGGCAGAAGGCAGTGTCAGGAGAAACCCATTCTAATAGTGGTGTTGCTCTCTGGCTGGGCTTCAAGCCAGGAAGAGGGAAATAGGTGGAGAGAAAATCAGAGTGGGAAAAGTGTCTCCTGAATCAGAACAGCTAGGTGCAGCCACATCATAGTCAGCCAGCTTGTATCAGTGGAACCTAGAACTGGTACCAATCTGCTTTCTGCCCTGTTTTCCAGCTTCCTGAGAGAGTCAGAGTCTCATAGCTTTCTGTGACTTCAGCACAGTGCTAGCTCTCTAGGGGACCGGGCATCACTGGGTAATTTACTGTCCCTGTTCCTTGCATTTCTGTGGCCGGTGGATGTCCTTGTGAGCTGGGAAACAGGCTGAAAATAAAATCGAGTTCACAACATAATCTCGCATAGAAATTTCTCTGTTTCTGTCCCTGCCTGTATTGGCCCCTCTTCGAAGTCTTCCACCAACCCAACTATTTCTGCAAGTCTCCCAGAGGTCTGTCCGGAAGGTTCATTAACAAAACCCCTTTGCCTCCCCAGTGGCTTCCAGCATTTCCTCTGTTCCTTTTCTAGCTCCCTAGGGTGATAATCCTCTTCTAATGCCCATAACAAAGCCATCCATACAATGAGGTGGCTGCTGCTGCTGCTGTCACAAGCTGCCTCCTACCCAACTGAAACTACTAAAACCAATGCTTCTGATGTGGCTTTGTGTACTCAGTGCCCCACAGAGATTTTAGTGAAATAGTCCTTTAAATTGGTACTTATTCTTACAAAGCTCTCTCTACTTAGGACTTAGGTATGAGATCCGGGAGGTGAATCAGAAGATAAGCAGGATAGTGTCCTCTGGTAGGTATTGTTTTGTTTTATTTGTTTGTTTTTGGTCTTCCCAGCAGGCTTTCTCTCTCCCCTTCCTCTACTCTTGACCTTAAGGGTAAGCATGTGAAGTAGACCTGGACAAACACAGAGTATCCATTCTCCTAGTGACAGTGATTGGACCGAATTATGGGCACATTACCAAGGAAGGCCAATCAGAATTGTTCCCTGGGATAGATGAATGGACTCTGGGAGATAGAAATTCTCTTTGTTAAGCTGTGGCTGATGGCAGCTGTGTTTCCTGCAATATGGAGAAGACCAGTCTACATCAAGAGAGTGAGACAAATGGGAAAGGAGATGCAGAGACAAGAAGAGATAAAATACGGACACAGTTCTGACAATGTTGAATCCCTAGGCTTGGTTCCTTTGAGCATTCCACTCTCCTTCCCAGCCTTTTGCACCAATATAGTGCCTTTTTTTTTCATAAGCTGTGTTGGATTCAGTTTCTGTTATTAATTATTTTTAAATGTCCTGATTAATTACAACATGAGAGCTGTATTGAAAATTTTCTCTCTCTTTCAATCCTGAGGTCTAGGAGGACCCTCCTTATATGGCTATTCTTTCTTCCATTAGTATGTATCTTTCCTGAGAGGCCCCTTAGGCTCCTAAACAAATAGTTCCCTAGTGGACCTGCCTCCTAGACCCCCCAGATACACACAAGATGAATATGAATCTTTGGGAGAGTACAATTTAGTCTGCCATGTTGGGCCCTATTCACATATCGTTTATTCATTTAACAAATATTTGTTGAATTGTTATGATGTGCCAAACACTGTTATAGGAGCTGAGAATATAGAAATGAATAAAATAGGCAACATTTTTGTCTATATGAAGCTTGAAATAGATTGCAAACAAATAATTACATGTATAATATAATCTCATGAGCATTATAAAAAAATAGAGCAGGTAAATAAAATAGAAAGTAATGGAGCGGAGTTGCTGTTTTAGGCAGTATGATCTAGGAAGGCCTTCTGCAGAGGGCACAGACCTGAATGAAGTGAGGATGTGAGTCATGTGTGTATTTGAGGAGAAAATATTATAGGCTAAAGAGACAGAGAGTGCAAAGGCCTGGAACTGCTTGACATGTTTGAAAAAGCAAGAAACGCCAGTAAAATGAGGTGAGCAAAGGAAGAGTGGTGGGATACTAGGCCAGAGAGGTAGCCAAGGGCCAAATTGTTGGTTAGGCTCAGAACTGTGTAGTTTTTTCTAATTGTGATGGAAAGCCATTAGAATGTTTTGATCTGGGGGTTGACAGGATCAGTTTACCTTTTAAAAGCCTCCCTCTGACTTCTGAGTAGAGAATGGGCCATAGGGAATAAGAGTGGAAGCAGGAAGGCCACAGAGGAGACTACTACATTAGATATTTTTTGGTGTTGTTGTTTGTTATTGTTTTTTGTTTGTTTGTTTGTTTTTACAGAGTCTCACTCTGTCACCCATGCTGGAGTGCAGTGACACGATCTCAGCTCACTGCAACCTCTGCCTCCCAGGTTCAAGCGATTCTTGTGCCTCAGCCTCCCGAGTAGCTGAGATCACAGGCGCGTGCTACCATGCCCAGCTAATTTTTGTATTTTTAGTAGAGACAGAGTTTTGCCATGTTGGCAGGGCTGTTCTCAAATTCCTGGCCTCAAGCGATCCTCCCACCTCGGCCTTCCAAAGTGCTGGGATTACAGGCGTGAGCCACTGCGCCCTGCTGAGAAACTACTGCATTAGTTTATGTGAGAGATGATGGTGGTGTCAACTAAGATGGGAGAAATGGAGGCAGTGAAAAGTATATGGATTCAGTATATATTCTAAAGATAAAGCCAATTAAAGCTAACAGACTATGCTGGTGAATTGGACATGGAGTATGAGTAAGGGTCAAGGATGACTCCAAGTGCTTTGGCCTGAGCAACAAAGTGAATCAGGATGACAACTATTGAGATGGGAAAGAATGGGAGAGGCACAGGATAGGGGACTGGGAACATCATGGATTTTGTGTGGAATCTGTTAAGTTTGAGATGCCTATTAGTCATCTAAGTCGAGATGTGAAGAGGTTAGGAAAAAAGAAATATATGTCAAACAAAGGGATGCAAAGTATTAGGACAAAAAACCCTGAGAAACAAGGAGTATCCCAACCATCACCGTGCAGAGCACATCATACTTCCAATAACTTAAAGAGAGAAATACATCTCTTTTCTCAGGATTTCCCCAACCAGGGCCTGGCAAAAATTCAAGCTATCACAATAGGAAGGGGTTTCGTTACTATAAATCAAGGTGGGCAAAGGGACAGAGACTGTATTAGCATAATAATCCAATGAAGGAATGCTAAGAGAATATCAATATTGGTAGTGTGGAATAATATTAGCTGTCTCATAGATATCCCACTCTGAGGCTAGTCTTTAGTCAGGGCCTCTATTCCTGCCCCTACTCCCCCAGAACTGGAGGAGCTTCCCCCATGTACACTCCAATTCATTGGAACTGGATGGAACCAAATGAGTGACAGTGACTGATTACCCAAACTGGAGACTCACATCAGAAAAGGAGGTTCCCAGAGGCCATCGGGGAGGAGAAGTAGTAGTCAGGGGAGGTTTCTCCACTGTCTGCAAGAGGAAAGGAGTGCTACTGATGGTCTTATGCCCCCTGAGTAACTAAGAATGAGTGGCATAGTGAGGGGTCACTCAAAAATCTACATGTCCGCCCTTGCACAGTGGCTCATGCTTGTAATCCCAACACTTTGGGAGGCCGAGGCTGGTGGATCACTTGAGCTCAGAAGTTTGAGACCAGCCTGGGCAACATAGGGAGACCTCATCTCAAAAAAAAAAAAAATTAAAAAGTAGCCAGGCGTGGTGGCCTGCGCCTGTAATCCCAGCTACTCATGGGGCTGAGGTGGCAGGATCTCTTGAGCCCAGGAGGTTGAGGCTGCAGTGAGCTGTGATTGTTCCACTGCACTCCAGCCTGTGCGAGAGAGGAAGACTGTCAAAAAAAAAAAAAAAAAAAAAACAAAAAATCCGGGAACTTTCCAGAATGCTCCGTGAGAGGCAGAGAAGTGGTAGCTGCCCCAGCTGCACACAGCTCCAGGCTCCTTCCTGCTCCCTCACACACTGGCCTCAGCCTGCTCACCAGCAGAAGATGGTGAAAGAAACCACTTACTATGATGTTTTGGGGGTCAAACCCAATCAATGCTACTCAGGAAGAATTGAAAAACGCTTATAGGAAACTGGCCTTGAAGTACCATCCTGATAAGAATCCAAATGAAGGAGAGAAGTTAAACAGATTTCTCAAGCATATGAAGTTCTCTCTGATGCAAAGAAAAGGGAATTAATTATATGACAAAGGAGGAGAACAGACAATTAAAGAGGATGGAGCAGGTGGCGGTTTTGGCTCCCCCATGGACATCTTTGATATATTTTTTTGGAGAAGGAGGAAGGATGCACAGAGAAAGGAGAGGTAAAAACGTTGTACATCAGCTCTCAGTAACCCTAGAAGACTTATATAATGGTGCAACAAGAAAACTGGCTCTGCAAAAGAATGCAATTTGTGACAAATGTGAAGATAGAGGAGGTAAGAAAGGAGGAGTAGAGTACTGTCTCAATTGCCGAGGTACTGGAATGTAGATAAGAATTCATCAGATAGGACCTGGAAAGGTTCAGCAAATTCAGTCTGTGTGCATGGAGTGCCAGGGCCATGGGGAGCAGATCAGTCCTAAAGATAGATGTAAAAGTTGCAATGGAAGGAAGATACTTCGAGAGAAGAAGATTCTAGAAGTTCATATTGACAAAGGCATGAAATATGGCCAGAAGATAAGATTCCATGGTGAAGGATACCAAGAACCAGGACTGGAGGGAGAAGATATTATCATTGTGTTAGATCAGAAGGACTATGCTGTTTTTACTCGACAAGTAGAAGACCTTTTCATGTGTATGGACATACAGCTGGTTGAAGCATTGTGTGGCTTCCAGAAGCCAATATCTACTCTTGACAATTGAACCATAGTCATCACCTCTCATCCAGGTCAGATCGTCAAGCATGGAGATATCAAGTGTGTAATAAATGAAGGAATGCCAATTTATCCTAGACCATATGAAAAGGGTCGCCTAATCATTGAATTCAAGGTAAACTTTCCTGAGAATAACTTTCTCTCTCCTGATAAACTGTCTTTGCTGGAAAAAATCCTACCCAAGAGGAAGGAAGTGGAAGAAACTGATGAGATGGATCGAGTAGAACTGGTGGACTTTGATCCAAATCAGGAAAGATGGCGCCATTACAATGGAGAAGCATATGAGCATGATGAACATCATGCCAGAGGTGGTGTTCAGTGTCAGACCTCTTAATGGGCCAGTGAATAACACCCACTGGTGGCATTTTATGTGCAGTAGTAAGTGAGTGAAGGACTGTAATCATAATATGCTCACTACTTGCTCTTGTTTTTGTTTAATATTCAACTATAGTAGTGTTTTTAAAAATTTAAATGAAGAATAAATGCAAATATAAAAGCTCTGACTTTGCCCTGTATGTATGATGATTTTGGTGTGCAAGATGAAGTTTAATACCTGTAAAGACTACTTTACAAAGAAGGTCCCCTAGCATTTACAGGCCAAACCTTGTGATTGACTTCAGCTATGTACGTGGACAAGCTTAGACTGAAATGCTAGGTATGTGTATTGGCTTCAGTGTATGACCCTTCATCGTTAAGCTATGAAAGTAAAACTCTGTATTTAACTGGCAATGAGGAAAAAAAAATTGTAGAGAAGTTTTGGTCTGTATAGTTCTTTGTGTTAAGTGGGATTCATGGTAATGCCTCTGCATTTATTCTATTGCCTCAACTGTTACTTGAAGATGGCGTAATATATAATTTGTCCTGTGGCATCAGTGATAAAAATGATACCTTTCTATAGGAGAGGATTATCATAATAATGCTGCTTCTTGAAGGCTTGCACTTCCAGAATTGTGTTTCCTTCTGCTGTGCCATCTATATATCTATATCTCTCTCTATATATATATCTATATATATCTTGACCAGTCCTTGTTATTTGGCCCCCTCCTTGTCTGTGGACCATGATAAACCTGAGTAGTGACTTCAGAGCTGGGTAATGTAGAAATTAAAATGAAAAGACCTTTACATGGAGAAATAATTTGTATGGGTAATATAGGAAGGTATTCTTTAGGTATGTTACAAGATTACTTTAAACCATTTGGCTTACGCTCCAAAGTAACTAATGTTGGTAGCATAGCAAATTATGATGAATAGCTTTAATTGTATGTTTAAAAGTCTCATCATATGTTTACATGCTTAAATCTGGGTATCAGAATTTAAGCAATTCTTGAAATGTATTGTCTCCTTAATATACTAATTACAAAGCAAAAAAAAAAATTCCAACAAACAAGATAATTACATGTCCTATTGACTCCTATTGGTTAGAATAAGTGATGTAGACTGAGAGTAAAGGCCATTTTGTACATTTTCTTGAACTTCATGTATATGTCAATGACCAACTAACAGACTGGTTTAAGCATCCTCTTTTTCCCTCCCTGGAGTAACACAAGTGTTTAAAGCACATTGAAATACTGAACTCCTTGAGGGCAAGGACTAGCACTTGGTTCAGTAGTTGAAACATAGTAGGCACTCAGTAAGTGCTTGTTGAATTGTTTTAAAGCTACTAAAAGAATAATCCAAGTAAAAATTGAGACGAGAGTCAAGTCAAAGGGACAAGTGAGCAGAATAAGAGGAAAGGAGAGAAAAAAATGTAAATGTGAAGGATAAGAATTCTATGACTGCACCTGGGAGGAGGATAAGATGCAATAGGAGGGGGGAAATTTAAAAAGGAAGCAAATTAGAGGGGTTAAAGTTATCATTAGAAAAGAAAAGTAGAACTGAGCAAGGTTTGGCTGCCAGCTTTTCTGCCTGATTCCTGCCAACAGGGTGTGTAGCTTCGTTGATGAGAACCTTTTCTTGGCCTTGTACAACAATAGAGCAAGTACAGAAGAAAACTCATAGTTTCAGCATTCAGAAGTTGCAGCCAGGCAGTGGGGACAGTGGCCAGCCTTGATCAATGCAGAATTGATTTACAATTTAATGTTTTTGTGTTTCAAAGTAATATACCCAAAGAGGACAACTGGGGGGCAGACTTCAAATTCCTTCTGCCAACACTAAAAATGAATAGGAGAAGCCCAAGTCACTTAAAGCAAGATATATAGTACTGGGAAAGAGTGACCTGTGAATAGGACGTGACAAAGAAAAGGTAGTGGGAAAAAGAAAGGGTAATGACCTAAAAGGGGAGGCTGAGAAAGTGATATACAGAGAAATATCAAAGGAGGGCTAAGCCTATAAAATTGAAATTGATGGATGAGGGGATGAGGACATTAAACAGATCTTTAAGAGGCTTCGGGGAATGTAAGATCGAGGGCAAAGCAGAGATGTCATGTGGAACGCATTACATAATAAGCAGCTTGTGAAAGTTAATGCATAACATGATAGAAAGAAGGGTACGCACAGGGTAGAGGGGCCAGGGCACCCCAGCACTTTGTGTCTGAATATAAAGAGTGGAGTGCCATGACTGCAGAGCTAATGGGATCTTGTGAAGACAAAAGAGGATGTTATAGGCTCTTTTTTATATACAGAGAGGATACTGGGGTAATCGGGTTGACCAAGCATTGGTGTCAACAGAGTGGCATTAACATCTCACTCCTGTCACTTAAAAGGTAACTTCTTTGGCCAAACTCCTTTGACCTCTGAGCCTCAGTTTTCTTATCTGTAAAATGGGGACAATAAAACTCTAATCACAGTGTTGTCATCAGGATAAGCAGTGCATGGACAGTGACTTGCACATAGGAGACACTCAATACTACCACTACTACTACTACTACTATTGCTTTTTCTGTCATTTTGCAATCATCCTTTTACTTAAAAAAATAAGGTGAACAGACAAAATACACTGTTGGAAATTATGCTACCCCTAATAAAAAATTCCTTTTGTTTCAAGGTAAGGAAAGAGAGTGGATCAAAGGGGAAAGGGCAAATGCACGATCTTAGACATAAAGGCTCATCCAAATATGAGAATGCTGATGTATACAGGCACAGCAGAGTCGATGCAGGAACAAGCATATATTAAATACGGTGTAGGGGATGGTAGATGGGGAAAGAATAAACATTAGAGTTTAGTGTGTTTAAAAGTGATATTGATCATTTGTGGAAAGGTGTTTGGCAACAGAAAATAAACTGTAAATGGGCAAAATATCTTAAATCTTTTATAATTAAAAACTCCACGACATGGCCTTCCCTGGAGCTCGTTAAGAATTAGCCCCACATCTGTTTGGCATAGAGACGGAGGTACCCTCCTACAGGAAGAGGGAGAGAGACTGAGTCATCTCATCCTTTTCAGAGTTTCCTCGTTTTGCTTCCCTTCTTTTCCAACCCAGCCCTCACCTTTATTTAACTGTCCAAGAGCCTCAGAACTAAGCTTGTCCACACGTCCATAAAATGCTTGCCTGGTAGAGCCTGGGTGGTTTCTTTTCTTTTCTTTTCTTGGCCATGTGTCTTATTTTAGTAACAAGCAACAAGCAATACAGAGAATGCTCAGACTGAGGGGGAAGAGGACAAGACAGACAATCCTCACAGCTTTGGTGAAAGTGTGTTCTTGGGGGTGGGGAGGAAGCACTGCCCACAGAGCAGTGCCTTTCACCAGCGGTTCTGAAAAGGAAAAGAAACCCTAGGAGGGTGCAGAGACTGAAATTAGCCACACAGGCAACCAAATCAGAAAGCTGTCAGTAAGAAGAGCAAGGCTTAGGGCACCCAAAGGAGAGTTAAAGATGAAAGCTGCCAGGCGTAGTGGCTCACGCCTGTAATCCCAGCACTTTGGGAGGCCAAGGCAGGTGGATCACCTGAGGTCAGGAGTTCGAGACCAGCCTGGCCAATGTAGTGAAACCCCGTCTCTACTAAAAATACAAAAATTAGCCAAGCATGGTGGCACACACCTGTAATCCCAGCTACTTGGGAGGCTGAGGCAGGAGAATTGCTCGAACCAGGGAGAAGGGGGTTGCAGTGAGCCGAGATCACCCCATTGCACTCCAGTCTGGGCAAAAAGAGCAAAACACACACACACACACACACACACACACAAAAGAAAGGAAGGAAGGAAGGAAGGAAAGAAAGAAAGAAGAAAGAAAAAGAAAGAAAGAAAGAAAGAAAGAAAGAAAGAAAGAAAGAAAGAAAGAAAGAAAGAAAAGGTGAAAGTTTAGACATGCAAAGGGCTATCCACCTACTGCTGCACTGCAGGGTGCAGGCTGGTTGCTTGGCTTGGGGTCAGGGGTAGGGGCCCAGAGATGCCCTAGCTACATAATTTGCAGAACCCATTGCAAATTATGTTATTATTATGATGTTATAAGTGTAATTATTGTAAATAAACATATTATTATTGTGTTATTAATAACATATAATTATTACTATTTGTTTAAAAATTATTCAGAATTTCAAAATAGTAGACCATTAAACCAATTGGACACTTCTGAGCATGGGGCCCCCAATTGCACCAGGCCTCATGCTCGTGAAGCTGGCACTGCCTAGGGACATTTTTATGTGGATCACCAAACGTAGGCTCATTATTTTATTTAATAAATCAAGATGATAGGGCTAGAATAATTTTTTGTTATTTTATTCAAAGTTTTGTTTTGTAAATTTTAAAACTTCTTTTATGATTTTATATTATACTTAATATATATTATGATAATGCAATAGTATTCTAATGACAAATAAAAAGATTTTTTTTTTTTTTGCAAATTTGTGTGAATGCCAAACACCTATCCTTTAAATAGGAGCTACTTCCTATTTTCTTTAGTTTCTCTGGCCCCGTGTGATTTTGACTGAGGCTCTGTAAGATGGATAAAAAAGACAAAGAAAGCTATTTCCAGTGCTCTCCTTCTCCCAGCCTCATGCTGCTCTGTGTGTCCTCATTCTGGGCTCTTCTCCCAGCTCTCCTCCCTCCCAAATCTTTCCCTGAGCTCTTTAATGTTCTTTCCACTTATTTGTCACCCCTTGTGGCAGCTATAAAACCAAATCCTTACTTTGAGAATTGGTAATTAAAGGGAAAGAATTAAGCATTTATTCTGCCTTTCCAGTAGGGACTATATTTCAATATAATCAAATAGCCATAGTTTTGCTTTTTGTTTATTTAACACTTACATAGTGCTTACCAGGCAGCATGCTTTATTCTGATTGTTTTACTAGTATTACTTAATTTAATTATCATAACACAACATTTTATAGATAAGAAAATTGAGGTATGGAGAGGTTAAGTGACAGTCACATAGCTAGTAAGAGGTGGGACCAGGATTTGAATCCAGACCCTCTGGCTCTAATGTCCATGCTCATACCCACTGCACTGGGCTGCCCTGGTTGAACAAGGTAAATTCTACTTTCCTGAACAACACTGGCTTGGAAATAGAGACAGGGTGATAGAATTTAAAAATCGTTTTTAAGCCCATCATGAATTCATTGATTCAGACAAGAATCATCAAGTGGGATTAAAACTATTAGGTGAATAGCAGATGGGGACCTGGACATTTATATGGTGCCAAGGTAACAGCACGCAGACTATTTTCTCGTCATCAAGAGGAAAGCAACTGTACAATGGGTCTGGCTGCCATGATACAGATCTAGTTGTCAACCATAGCATTACTAACAGCGGGGCAACCAGACACTATGTGTCTTCTGACATTCTGCTGTATTTGATGCAATGTCACGTGGATGTGCTCTAGCTGAAGATATTTAATTTGAATGTGTCAAGCCTTTTGGTCTAATGTGCAGTTTCTGGGAAAAACAGGAGGTTGAGAAACAAGCTAAATAACACCACAAAAAAGCACTTAGACAAATATAAAAGGTGGGACATTTTTTAGAACCACTGGCCTGATTTCCTCAATGAGTCAATTTAATGTGAAATAGAAAAAGAATGTTCTCTAGTTCAAGAGATTGAAGGGACATAACAAGATGACTGCATGATTTGAAACTGAATCCTGATGTGGACAAACCAGCCCTAAAGAACATCTCTGGGATAATTGGGGAAATTTGAATATGGCTTGAGCACTTTCAAGTGTTAAGGAATTTGCAAACTGAAGTAAAGAATTAATAAAATATTTTTAAATGTCCATTCCAAAGTAAATGAGGTCCTTCTCTCTCTCTCTCTCGAGTTGTCACCGGTGGATCATGCACGGGATCTCACGTTGATCGCCTCCAGTTCAGTCTTGTCCTGCCTCAGCCTCCAGGTAGTGGACTACAGGCCTGCCACCATCCCGCCCAATTTTGTATTTTATAAGGTGGGTTTCCCTGTTACCAGGATGGTCTCGACTCTGACCTGTGATCCCCCCACTCATCTCCAAATCTGAGATTCCAGGTGATTCTGTGAGCCACGCTTTTCCTTTTTTTTTTTGAGACAGGGTCTCACTTTTTCACCCAGGCTGGAGTGCAGTGGCACGATCTCGGCTCATTGCAGCCTCGACCTCCCGGGTTCAAGCAATCTTCCTGCCTCAGCCCCCCAAGTAACTGGGACTACAGGTGTGCACCAGTACACGCGGCTAATTTTTGTATTATTTGTAGAGACAGGGTTTTGCCATTTTGGCCAGCTGGTCTCCAACTCTTGAGCTCAAGCGGTCTGCCTGCCTCAGCCTCCCAAAGTGCTGGGATTACAGGTGTGAGCCACCACGCCCAGCCACTTTCACTCTCTTTACAGAATGGTCCCTCCACTTTGCCCCGAGTGAATCCTGACTCCTTCCTTGCCCATTTTTCCTATAGCAGATATTAGTGGTGCTCTACCCATATCCCTTTGGCCCTCATCATTTCTGTCCATGTAGCCTGACTTCCAGCTGCCAGCACCTGCATCTTTTACTGGAGGCTTTTCTCTGGCCTCCAGAGCCCTCTTTGCCTGCACACATAGGAAGTCAGAAGTTACAGGGGATTAACCCTAGGACAGCTCTGAATCAATGACTGACAGGAGTAGTTGATCCCTTAGGTGGGATAACTCTGAGATGCGTGTTCTACACAACCTCCTGGAATTCTCCAGCATAATTAAGCTCCACTTACCCACAGTGGTAACTTGACTTATAACATGCCCCTTTATTGGCTCAGTCCCCTACTCCTTTTGGGTATTTCCTGTGATCATCTCCAAACTACTTATGCTGGCTGGAATCTCATATCTCAGAGTCTGCTTTGGGGACAATCCAGACGAATATATTTCACCTGGAGCCCTCTTCTATGGGAATTGTTCTTTCTCCCATAGCCTGAGAGCAAGAGACAGTACCAGCATATTCCTAGTGCCATGCTTTTATCCTCATGCAACATTCTTTCCTTCTTTGACACACCGTTTACCCTCTATGTGTCCTCAGTGTTAGCATTTATTGGCATCATGGCTATTATCCCGTATCCACAGAAAATTCTGGTGCTCTCCTCTACACCCAAATCCTATCATTAGCCTGAGGGTTTCATATGGAAGTCCTAACCTCCTCCTGGCCTCTTGGCTTCAGGACCCCCTCATCTCAAGTTATCTTTAGCTCTGCTCCATTTTACTCACTGCCTTGGCCACACTGTGGAAGTCATCATCGCCCTGAACTGCTTTACTTCTGAAATTCTAAACTTCTATTTTCATTCTTAGAGTAGAAGAACCCATTTTTCCAGCTCTCTTACTCTTTCAATGCTTGCTCATGGGCTTCGCTGCATCTTTCCTACAAGCCTCCACCCAAAGCCAGTTCTGCAATCTACCTTTTCTGTTCCTGAGGACTGCTGGAGAAGATCACCCACGCTTGCATATTGCATGGTCTTTAGCCTCAGTTAAACTCTCAGTTTTTGGTCAATCATTCTGCTTATTGTTGGGCAGCAACTTCTCCTTCTCTCCAGTAATGTTCCTGCTTATTACCTGGGTCCCTTTTCATTTGCCTCAGCCCATTCACTTCTTTTCCAATTTGGTTTCCATCTTGCCTCTGACTCTTGGCTCTATACTCTTTTACAATCTGCCTTTTGCCACCTAGTGGTTCTATTCTTCTCAAAGTCTTGGCTCAAGTATGTATGTACAACATTTCTTCTAGTGTTGATGGAAAAATACCAAACTGCAAAATATTTTAAAGAGGTTTATTCTGAGCCAATATGAGTGATCACAGCTAGGGGCACTCACACCCAGGAAGCTTTGAGTAAGTGGTCCTGAGACAGTCAGAATGTAACTTTGTTTCATATATTTTAGGGAAGCAGGAGTTACAGGCAAAGAATACATTCCTTCCACATAAAGGAATGTATACTTTTCATGTAAAACAATACATGGAAGGTATACATTGGTTCGGCCTGAAAAGGTAGGATATCTTGAAGCAGGGGTTTACAGGTTATAGGTGGATTCAGAAATTCTTTTAAACTTTTAAGTTCAGGGGTACATGTGAAGGTTTGTTACATAGGTAAACTTGAGTCATGGGGGGTTGTTGTGCAGATTATTTCATTACCCAGGTATTAAGCCTAGTACCCATTAGTTATTTTTCTGTATTCAGAGATTTTTAAAATTTGCAATTGGTTAAAGGAATAAAGCTTTGTCAAAAATACTTGGAGTCAGTAGAAAAGAATGTTCAATTTAAGATAAAGGTTTGCTAAGCATCATGTGATGTTATGCTAGAGTCAGGTTGTGAGGGCAAGCCAGAAGATACTGGGTCAGAGTGACCTGTAGGGGTGTGTGCCTTAACCCCTGCCTGGCATGGCCTTAGGTTCTGTTTATAATTTGTTATCTTATTGTTTCAAAGAGTCCATTTTGTCAGTCTTATGATTTCTATTTTAACATTAATACTGGTCAATTGTTGTGAATAAACTGCAAAAGGGAGGGAGTGTAATGAAGCATGTTTGACCTCCTTTTTTGTCATGGCCAGAAACTTAGTTTTCTATTTTTATTTTTATTTTAAAAAAGTTATTAGCCTGTCCTTTGGAAAGGAACTCCATTTTAAAGGTTTCTCTGCCATCCTCTTGGCCAAGAGGGGGTCCGTTCAGTCAGTTGGGGGGCTTAGGTTTTTATTTTTAGTTTACATAACTGTACCTTCAGGACCCGAAGTCTGGCTCTGGCCTCGGACTGGCAGGCCTGCTGGGCCCTTCCAGCTTCACTCATTCCATAGTACTTTCCTTCTCCCCTCTCAATCATTAAGAGAGGATTTAGATAACTTCCATTTGTTGATTCATCATTTCAACAGTTATTGAGTATTTTTTGAGCCCAGTGACAGGCATACTGCTAGGAGCTGTGCTAGGTGCTGGAATACAGTGGCAAATAAGAAAGACAAGGTCTCTGACCTCATGGCTTGCACATTGTGACAATATCATTGAAAAAAGAACTCATAGAAAATAGTATGAACTACTTCAGATAAGGTAGTCAGGGAACACCTCTATAAGGAGGTAATATGTGATTCAAGTCCTGAAGGTAGAAAAGGAGCTAGACATGGGAAGAACCCAGTGAATGAGTGTTTCAAGCAAAGGGAACTATAAATGAAACAGTTCTGAGACTAGAAAGAGCATGACACATAGTGCAAGTACAGAAGGCCAATATTGGTGGAGCATAGTCAGTTGAAGGGAGAAGAGTAGGAGAAATGAGAATGGAGCAAGAGTCATTCAGACCACTGGGCTAGATCATGCAGAGATTTGCAGAACAGACTGAAAAGTTTGAATTTTATTTTAGATGTGATGGAAAAGCATTTAAGAATTTTGATAAGGAGAGTCACATAATTTGATTTCCATTTTTAAAAGATTACCTTAATTTACAACTTGGGCAAAAGATAACGGTCCCTTGGACTAGGGTAGTAATAGTATAGATGGGAGAAGTGGATGAATTAGAAATTCATACTGGATATAGAATGGTCAAGATTCACTGATGGATTGAATTTGGGAAGTGAGAGAAGGAGGAATCAAGGATGACTCTCAGGTTTCTGACATATGTTAATGTCATTTTCTAAAATGGGAAAGTTGGGAGAGGAACAGATTGGGTGGAGGGAGGGTGTCAAGAGTTCTGTTTTGCATGTGCTATGTTAGACATGTCTAATAAATATCCAAGTGGCGGTTTTAAATGGTCAGGTAGATCTATGAATCCTAATTTTAGAGTCTTTTTAGGGTCTTCACTGAAAATCGTCAGCATAAAGATAGTATTTAAAGCCAAGGGAATGAATGAAACCACCTAAAGAGCAATTTGAGAAAGAGAAGAGAAGCCTCAGGACTAAGCATGGATAACTCCAGTAGTTAGAGTTCAGGTAGAGGACATTGAGAAGGAGTGGCCAGATTGGTAAAAGTGTGGTATTAACAAAACCAAAGGAGGAAGGATTTTAAAGAAATAGTTTTTAAAGAAAAGTATTAGAGATCATCTGTATCAAATGCTGGTGACAGAGCTGTTAAAATCAGGACAGAAATATGAAAACTGAATTTGGCAAAATACAGGGCTCTGGGGATCTTGAGAAGAGAGGTTTCAGTGAGTTGATGAGTATGGAAGCCAGCCTGGAGTGGACTTACGAATAAATGAGAGATGAGGAGAAAGAGATTGCATGTGTAGACAATACTTTGGAGAATGTTTGCTGTTGGGGGGTGCAGAAATGTGGGGAAGAAGCTGGAAGGACAGTAGGATAAATAAGAGTTTATTTTTGGGTTAATAAATGCTAAATCAAGTTTGTATGCTGATAAGAATTATTTAGTGGAGAGGGCAAAAGTCCTTAAGAAGGGAAGAAGTTATGTTGTGGCATAGACTGTTAGATATCCCCTAATATTTTTCTCCCCTTCTTCACAATAATAAAATTCCCAATTTATAGCTGGCTTCGTGGCCTACTAGAATAAAGATTATACTTTCTAGCCTTTCTTGCTGCTCGATACAGCCTTGTAACTTTACTATCTCTGGCCAATAAGATGTAACCAAAAGTTGTCTCCTATCACGTGACAGCTCTTGGGAAACTTTTTTGAAAGATAGCTGGCATAATGCCCTTTGTCTCATCTTTTGTCTCTTTCTCCATCCTACTGCCTGAAATTTGGATGTGATGGCTGGAACTCAAGCTGCTATTTTGGACCTTGGCCACACCCAAGGGACGTGGTAAGTTGAGAGAAGCCTGGGTTTCTGAAGACTCTGTGGAGCAGGGTAACCAGATCAACCCCGAACTGCCTACCTTTGGTCTTTTATGTGTGAGAGAAATATGCTGTCTTGTTTAAGCCACTATTATTTTGGACGTCTGTTGCTCTCAGATAAACCTAATGCTAACTGATTGAAATGGGATCCAGTAAACAAGTGAAAGGGATGGCCTTTAACAGGAGACAGTTCATTCAACATAGCAGAAGGCAAGAGTACAGATGGTAAATGTGGTGGTGGGAAAGTGAGAAATTTCTCATTTAATTAATTCTCTTTTTTCTCAATGAGCTGGGAGGTGAGGTCTTCCACTTAAAATGGAGATGGACGCTATAGAAGGTTGTATGTAGAAGAGAGATGGTATAATATAGATTTCTTTATATCTAGGAAAGTGGGGAGAAGTCTTTGATACCTGTAAGGAACCCTATACTGGATCTGAATTATTTCTTTCTTTATTTTTGGCTGTCCTGTTATCCTGGATCCTTGACCCTATGGCCAATTTTTTATTCTTTATTTCCTGCAAAGTACCCTTATTATGATGTTCTCATGGTTCTCACCCTGTACCTCCAAAGCTGTGCCCTCTTTCTTGGTTCCCAGGTAGGATTCCCCTGGGATTTCAGTGCTGTCCTAAAACTGAACTAGATTTGCCAGGCCTTTGTTGGGCTGTACTTGCAATTTTTAACACCCCACCCCCACTCATTCTGCCCATTTACATTTCCAATGTGCCTTGTTGTCCCTCTACCTTTCTCTTAAGCAAACTCCAGCTGTTAGCTGACACCTTGTGAATTTCTTGTGCCAAAATCCAATTTGTCTATCCTTCAAGGCCCACTCTATGTCCCACCTCCTTCTGGAAGCCTTTCCTAACTATTTCAATCTACCTTGAGTTTTTAGTCATTAAATGAATAAGCTGACACTATTATGTGCCTAGAGTTGACTGCTGCCTCTAAAATATCCATACATAAGTATCCATACATTGATCATTTGTATCACATAGTTGAATACTTGTAACATATGGGTTTCTTCTCTAATGCAGCACAGATGACATATGGATGTTTCCTCGCACTCCCCCACTCTCTCCTTCTTTTCTTGTCCCTTACCCCTTTACTAGGAGCAGACTTTTTGTAAGTAAAAGTGAAGATTCAGAGGATTTTTTTCCCCTTCAAAATAAAGCATTAAAGTCATGCTTCAAAATGAAGTCAATACTAGCAAGAGAGTTTTATGTTGTACATGTATCACTCTGAAGAATGTGAAGGACCAAAGAGAGTGTTTCTTGGACTGTTTACATCAGACTCAATCTGGGAAGCTGGGTAAAAATGAAGATTTCTGTGTGCCAAGAGACATATATAAGAATGTTTATGGCAGTATTATTTATAATAGCAAAACAAAACAAAACAAAAGCTAGAAACAACCCAAATGACCACAAACAGGAGAATAGATAAATAAATTGTGCTATATTCATGCAATGGAATACTGTAGAGCAGTGAAAATAAGTAAACTGCAACTAAATGCATCGACACGAATGCATCTCAAAAACAATGTTGAATGATAAAGTTGCTAAAGAATATACGCAGTATAACACCATTATACAAAGTCCTCCAACAAGCAAGCTAAACAGGATTTTTTTGTTTTTTGTTCACAGACACAATCATATGCAGGAAACACTAAAGAAAGGTGAAGAAGTGACAATCGTAAAATTTGGTAAAGTTTGCCTCTTTGAAGAAGAGGGGAATGCAGTTGGGAAAGGGTACACAGAAAAATGTTCTATTTCTTAAGCTCCGTGGTTGGTACATGGGCGTTCATTTTATTGTTATTACTTAAATTATCTGTACTCTCCTTTGTATGTATACCTCAGAGTAAAAAAAATTGAGTGCAGATTTCTACACCCTGACCACACCTACTAAACCTGAAATGCAGATTTCTAGGCCCTGGGCAGACCTAGTGAACCTGACCTTTAAGGTGAGGTCCTGGAAGCTGCATTTTTATTTGGCATTCTAGGTGGTTCTGAAGTCTAAGAACTACTGACATGAAATTTCTTTAAGAAACTCACAGGACCTAAAGGATCACACACTGCCTCTCCCTGATAGGGCCAGGAATCTGGGGCTGAGAAGCAGGCTAGAAAAAGGCCCAGGGGTATGTGGGAGAGGAGATAAACTACAGAGATAAAGATCCCATGCTGTTTCTAGATGCCCTATGTGTGTAGTAGGACCTGAAGTTTTAGAAAAGTCAAGGGACTTTTTATATTCTTTGAGCTTTGTATTTTAATTGATTGGTGATAGAAAAGACTTTCTGGAGAAAGTCTATATCTATACATCCTCCCAGATACTATCAGCAGTAGTAAAGTGTTAACATGTGGGTTCTTTTTCATTTTACTGCAAGCTCCACAAACTTTTTGTGTATATATACACAAAAGTTTTCTGGGGCTGCCATAACAAAATATCACAGGCTGAGTGGCTTAAACAGCAGAAATGTACCTTTTCATAGTTCTGCAGGTTAAAAGTCAAAGATCAAGGTATCTGCAGGGTTGGTTTCTTCTGAGCCCTCTCTCCTTGGCTTGCAGATAGCCACCTTCTCTCTGTGTCTTCACATGGTCATCTCTGTGCATGTATGTATCTTGTTGTCTTTGCTGTCTGTGTCTTAATCTCTTCTCATAAGGACACTAGTCATATTGAATTTGGTCCCACCCTGGTGACCCCATTTTAACTTAATTACTTCTTTAAAGGCCATATTAGTTGTATTCTGAGGCACTAGGAATTGAAGCTTCAACATATGAATTTGGAAGGGGGGATACAATTCAGCCCATAGCAGTATGAAATATATATTTTGTTTTTATTGGTTTGTTTTGATATGGCTTTTGTAATAACCTGTATAGAGCTGAGCATACAGTTGGTGCCTAATTCTTAACGACTGATTGATTAGTAACTCAGCTAAAAGATTTGGTGGGGAGAAAGCCATAAAGCAATGAGTTAAATGAATTCATCTTTCTGCAGAGTTGATTGTAGTTGTCTTGTGTTTATCAGATTGACTAACCGATCAGTTATTTTCAATTCTAAATAACCCAGGCATTAAGAATCCATGAGACATTCATTCCAAAACATTATAAAGCATTAAGCTGCTTGAAGCCTGAACTCTTAACAGTTTGACATATCCTTTAAAAGCTGCTGGAATCCCTCTCTCCAGGAAGCCCAGTCAGAGGGAGCTTAGGGTTTTACTTATCCAAGTCTTTGCAGCAATGAATTAAACATGTATCGAAAAGGGAGGCATCAAATCTTGCAGCATCTCCCTCTCCCATGCTGAGCTGGTACGTCCCAAGGGCAAGGCCAATCAGCCTCATCATGGAACGGTGGAGGCAGACAGATTTATTGGAGAGGAGGAAACAAGCAAAGAAAACACTTTCCTTGGCAAAGAAAGTCTTTGATTTCTTGGCTCATCATCCCAGACAGAGCTGCTGAGACTGTTCCTTCAGCTCCCACCAGGGCAGGTCTGACTTCTGCGGAACTTACAGGCATGTGGGGACTGGGAATGAGGGAAGGAAGCAGGAAGTAGACTCTGCTGCCACAAGACGTAGAAGAAGGACACAAGGCAAACCTGGCCAGATCCCAGTAATAAGCATCAATTCTGCTCACCATACACTTTTAACTTTGCAGAATGCATTTACATCTATGACTTCATTTCACCTTCACAACAACCTTAGGAAACAGACAAGACAGGTAATATTTCTCTCTCATTATAGATCATGAAAAAGAAGTCCAGAGAGATGGAGATGTGTACAGTTGGTTGGTGGTAGACCTAGGACTAGAATCCAAGGCTCTGGACTCACAATTCAGGGCTCTTTCAACTATGCAAAACAGATGACTCTCCTTGGGATAAGAATTAATGTAACTTTACCACTACCTAGATTTTATACAGGGAGGAGGAGGGGTGGATTTGCACCACTGACTTTTAGAATTGGAAAGTAAACTTTAAAATCATCAGAAGAGAGTACAAGAATTCAGGAAAAGACCCAACAGGGCTCCAGAAGTCTATTATTTTCCATAAGCCACTTTGTAAAGCTACCTCTGTAAGCTTGCCTTGCTTCTGCCTCTTCTGCAACATCCAGCTCAAATAGTGGCACATGAGACCTCCCTACATCAAGCCCTGCTTATCTCTCTGGCCTCCTCATTCTCTAGGTCTCCTCAATTTTCTGGGTCTCCACTATTGTCCCATGATTCAGCCAAAAGGAAGAGTTACTGGAAAATGCTTGTCTGTTTCCCACCTCCCAGCCTTCTAACACCTGCTCTTCTACCTCACAGCAACCTTCAGTCTCCTGATTCCTCCATTCTCCTAGTCGGTTAGTCCCTTCGTGTTCCCTCTTCCTTCCATACCAAGCAGGAACCTATAGCTGAGCACCCAAATCCCTGCTCAGCTTCCCCTCCCTTTGCTGGCACCCTATGCTTCTGCCACATCCACCCACCCAAACCCCAACTGTGGAGTCACACAACACTACCTTCTCTGCTCCTACATTTGAACAGCTAAGCACTACTGAATGCAAATCCCACAATCATGGAGACTGTGGCCTTTACAAATTTCCACTCCTTAACTTCAGCTGGGCTTGCAGCCCCACTCATCAATCCTTTCACTTGTCCTTGGTCCAATGCCTCTCACAATCCTCTCAATGACTCTTCCAAACTTTTTACTTCTTTCCTCAAGCCCCTTACTTGACCTTGCTTCCCTCACTCTTGGCAGGAAACTTTTCCTCCTACCTCATTGAGAAAATTGAGGCCAGCAGGATAGATCTCTGTAACTTCCCACTCCCACCAACTACTATCTCATCTTCATACAGACCCATCCTTCCTTTTTTCTCTTCAAGTTTCAGAAGGTAAGGTTCTATCTTTCTGTTTAAGGCCAACACCTTTAACTAATCTAGGCCTTGGACCCTCCAGGATTTTGCTCGGTCAGATGACTTCTCTCTCTCTCTCTCTCTCAACTCAATTCAACTCAACTATGTTTTTCCTCTAAGCCTAAAGACTCAAGCCTCTCTTATAAAAAAATAAGCAACAGAAAACCGCAACAAAGCAAACACAAAGCAAAACATTTTGGGGCTCTTCGTCCCCTCTAGCTAATATTCAGTCTCTTTTCCTCTCTTCCTCATGTAATTTTCTCAGAAGAGTATTCTACATTGGCTAGCTCCACATTCTTACTTTACATTCACTTCTTAACCAACTGCAGTCTAGTTTCTGTCTCTCGCCTACCACTCTGCTAAATGCGCTCACCAAAATTACCAGTTACCTACTAATTTCCAGCCCAGTGGGCACTGCTCAGAGTCCTTATCAGACCTCTCTGCAGTTTTTGACACTTCTGATCACTCTCTCTTTAAAGAAAAACAAACAGGATCTCTTGACTTCCACGGCCCCCTCTTCTCTTGGTAGTACCCTATGTCCATCCCTCTGTATGTGTATGGGTCCCACTTCCTCTAGTTACCTGTTCACTGTTAGTATTCCCCACTGCTGTCCTTAACTCACTGCTTTTATCATGCACTAGTTTCTCCTTGAGTGATTTCATGTGGGTGACTCCTCTTTTGGTTGGAAAAAAAAAAAACTCACTCAAACTATCCTCAGATGGCTGGGGTTTCATTTGAGACTACACTGACTGAGATGAGAACACTTACCAGATAGTTAAGCAGCCTCGAGAATGAAAAAGTCTCTCTGTTTTTTCCTTGGGCTGTGTGCTCACTTTCTTTGTCTCTCTCTTTGGTATCTTTTTCTCCTGTGTCTATTCCATTCTTCTGCCACCAAACATCCTTTGCTTTCCTATCATTTCCATCCCATTCTTACCTCAGCTTCAAATGGTCTCTGCTTGTCATGTCCCAATTTTCAACAATCTTCCAGCTTTGACTCCCATTGTTAACTGGCCTGGAGTCTCTGTAGTTCTTAGCTCAAAATCCTGAGACAGGGATTCCAAATAACCCAGTTCATCTTTTTCACCAGATCTATATCATCAGGCTCTGGTCAACTTACAGATTGGCTGCCCTTGGGTCAGTGACTTGGTAGGTTCCGTCAGCTGTAGCCAAGCCAGATAGGATGGATTGTGTAGAACAAACTACGGCTGCATGGGCAATAGTGCATGCAGCAAGTTCCCTTAGAAATGGTATGATCATGGCAGGCTATGACTAATATCCTTAGTATAATCTCAAATCTAAATCTTTATCACAGATCCTCCCCATAGCTTTAAACTATTCAAATTGGGTGCTAGGTGTCTTCCCTTGTATGCTCCATGGGCACCTTCAACTCAACATGTCCAAAAGAGAATTGTCCATTTTCCACTAAACTAGCACTGCCTTCTGCATTCTCTATCACAGTTGATGGCACCGCTATTCCTATTACTGTCTTCATTAGTGCTATTATTATTATTATCTCCATAGCTACCCAAGATAAAGATCTGGATGTTATTGTTGATAGCTACTTCACACATATTGTATTAGTCTGTTTTCATACTACTATAAAGATACTATCTGAGACTGGATAATTTATAAACAAAGGAGTTTTAACTGACTCAGTTCCTCATGATTGGGGAAGCCTCAGAAAACTTACAGTCATGGCAGAAGGGGAAGCAGGCACGTCTTACAAGGTGGCAGGTGAGAGAGTGAGCAAGAGCAGGGAAAACTGCCTTATAAAACCATCAGATCTCATGAGAACTCACTCACTATCAGGAGAACAGCATGGGAGAAGCCGCCCCCATGATCCAATCCCCTCCCTCCCTCAACAGGCGGGGATTACAGATCCCTCGACATGTGAGATCACAATTCAAGATGAGATTTGGGTGAAGACACAGAGCTAAACCATATCACATATTCATATCCAATTGATCACAAAGCCCCGCCAATTTTACCTCCTAGTTTTTTCTTAATTCAGTCCCCTCCTTTCCATACCTACTGCTCCAGTTTAAGCCACCATCATCTCACTTGAAAAGCAGCAACAGCCTCCCAACAGGATTGCCCTTTTCTGGGCTTGTCCCCCTATAACCCATCCCTCACACACTGATAAAGTTATCTGTATTTCTAAAAACATACATGACCATTCTTCATTGCTGTTTTAGATCTCTCAGTGACCCTCTATCACAGGGGTCCCCATCGCCTGGGCCACAGACCAGGACCAGTCCCAGTCTGTGGCTTGTTAGGAACTGGGCCACACAGCAGGAGGTGAGCTGCAGGACAGTGATCATTACTGCCTAAGCTCCACCTCCTGTCAGATCACCAGGTGCATTAGATTCTCATAGAAGCATGAATGCTATTGTGAACTTCACATATGGGGGATCTAGGTTGTATGCTTCTTACAAGACTCTAATGCCTGATGAGCTTCTGAGGTGGAACAGCTTCATCCTGAAACCATCCCTGCACACCACATCTGTGGAAAATTGTCTTCCATGAAACCGGTGCCTGGTGCCAAAAAGGTTGGGGACCACTGTTCTATCATCTACTGGATAAAGACTAAGCTCTTAAAATAACATGCAAGGGCCTGCTCTGCCTTCTGCTTCAGCTGATCCGACGCCATTACTTACCTTTCATTTTGCATGCCAGCATCACCACATTGCTTGTTCCCTTCGCTCAGCATTCCCTTCACTTGCTTCTATGTCTTTGCTTATGTTGACTCCCTCTTTTTGTAATACCTTCCTCCCAGTCCTTCTCACACAACCTCTGCCAGGATAATTCAGATTCTGTTCAGGTATAACTTCATCCAGAAAACTTCCCCTGTCTTCTCCCATTTCCAATCTCAATAAGGCATGTTCTCCTGATATCCTGGTCTTATTTCTGCCATCACATAACCTCCCTACAAGTGTTTTTTTAGTTATTTAGAGAGTAGAGCCTGTGTCTCACTCATCTATAGATTTCCAACACCTAGCATAGGTCCTGGCACACAGTAGGGGTAAAATTTTTGTTGGAATGTGTATTAGTCCATTTTCATGCTGCTGATAGACATTCCTGAGACTGGGCAATTTACAAAAGAAAGAGGATTAATGGACTTACAGTTCCACATGGATGGGGAGGCCTCGCAATCACAGCAGAAGGCAAGGAGGAGCAAATCACATCTTACATGGATGGCAGCAGGCAAAGACAGCGAGATTGTGCAGGGAAACTCCCATTTTTAAAACCATCAGATCTCATGAGACTTATTCACTATCACAAGAACAGCAGGGGAAAGACCCACCCCAATGATTCAGTCACCTCCCACCAGGTTCTTCCCACAACACGTGGGAATTCAAGATGAGATTTGGGTGGGGACACAAACAAACCATATCAGAATGCATGAAAGAAGAAGGAGGAGAAAGGAAGCTGAGGCAAAAATAGATAGGCCAGTGAGACAAAGAAGAGGAAGAGAGAGAGAGGATAGAGGAGATGGGAGAGGAGAGAGAGAGAGAGAGAGAGAGACTGTGTTGAAATAAACTTCAATATAACTCAGAGAAACTAGCTAGAGGGCTGGGACCTGATTCATCCGCCTTTCCTCTCCCCTAGAATCACAAAGGCTGGCAGAGCCATGTCAAAGGCTGGGCACAAAAAACCCCAGAGATAGCCAGAAATGCAAGCTAAAGGATCATCTGCTTGGCCAGCTGTAGCAAAAGGGCAGCAGACTGTAAGAGGATGAGGTCTTGCTGGGCTGCTGAAACTAGGGATGAGAGAACCATCAGTTATTAATAACCATAACTGGGCTGTGGGGGCCCAGAGAGGGGACTGACTCCACTGGGCTAAGATTCCAATTTTCAAACAAGCCATTGTTTCACACATCTGTGGGTAATGATGCAGTTCCCAGAATGAAACCAGAGTCCTATCAACCAGTCCCAGGGTCTTGGCTTCCCTAACCACACAGAGAAAAGACAAATGGTAAGGGCTTTGAAATAAGGGGCTGAAAGGCTAGAAATTATGACAGTGTGGCCTGGACTCAAGGAAGCCCAATCCTAGTAGAAGCAGAAAGAAGGCATGCCACCCTGAACAGACTGCTCCTCCATCCTCCTGTCACCCCCAAACCACTCCCAGGCCAGGCTTCTCCATTTCTGTCAAGGGTGTCAACAGCCTTTCAGTCACTAGGCTCTTCCTCACTAATTATCATTAATTAGTCAAGAATTGCTTATTCTTTCCACAAAATTTCTCTCTGCCTTTCCCAGTTAAGTTCCTATCCCCTCCCACACAGGCTAACATAGCTGCTCTTAAAGCCCAAAGTCTTCAGTGGCTCAATGCTATCTGACAAATGAAGTCCACACTGCTGATCCCAAGCCTTCTTTCCAATTATGTTTCTTACCATCCCAGCATGAACTTTTTATCCTTTCCCATCTTGGAATTCACCGTTCTCTGAAACCCCCACCCCTGTGCTGTCCTACATCTGTGCTTGACTGGAGGATTCCTTCCACCTGGCACGCTTTTCACCAATCTCTCCCTCCAGCAGAGTATAGGCAAGTAGTGGTAAGTCCATACTCAGAGTCAAGTCCAGGCCCTCTCACTTACTTTCAGGGCAATATTGGGCAAGTTATGTTGCCCACCCCCTCCCCCAAGTTTCAGTTTTCTCATCCTTAAATAGGGATAATCCCAACACCAGAGTATTGGGAGAAATACAAACATTTTTAAAAATATTATTCAGTCTTATTGCAAATGACAAAAAAACAACTCTAGCTGTATTCAGAAGAGTGATTTATTGAAAGAATAGCAAATTATTCACAGAATCAACTGAAAGGCTGGCTTTCCAGTTCATAAAATGGTTAGGTACTATGATGACCCTTAACTAGCTCGGGGCCAGCGTAGCTAAAATGCCACCGCTGATGCTACCATGTCACTGGCACCATCCATAGACTTCTGACTCATCTCTGTCTTTCTGCTACTCTTCTAAGATTCAAAATCCTGGACAGAAACATCAACTTGGCCAAACATATTGCATACGCCTGTGTTCTAGGAGCCAAGGAGCTAGAAGACAGACTATCTGCCTCCTCTGCTTCCAGTATATATACATAGCCTGGCTCCTGGCATTTGGCTAAGTGCTCAGTAAATGGTAGCTTTCATGTTAAATCTTTACTATCCTTTAAGGCTCAACTCAATAACAATAATAATATCCACAGTTTTAAATATCCATAAATGTTTATTATCGCACATGATCCTCCCAAGAACCTTGTCAGGTAGTCAGCAGGGGCAGAACTTATTTGCCCTAGGATACATAACTAGTAGTGACAGGCTGAAACTCAGGTCTTCTGCCCCTAAATACTATAACAGTAAAATTTACCTGGTGATTACTATGTGCCAAGCACTGTTTTAAGAGTTTTGTGTGTATTAACTCATCAAATCCTAATGTAACCATATGAGGTAGGTATTATATTTAGTCCCATTTTACAGATGGAGTACGTGAGCAACAGAGAGGTTTAGTAATTTACCAAAGTCATTTAGCTATTAAGAAGCACCAGATTCCAACCCAGACAATGTAGCCTCAGAGAACATCTTCTTAACTGCAATACCTAGGCAGTCTGATTTCAGAGTCTAAGCTCTTAACTGCTACACCATATTACATTGCAAGTCCTAGATCTTTTTTTAATGCAGAATAATGTTTCTCCTCCTTCAATGACTAGTCCAATCGCCCCAACTAGAAGTGATGCCACACACCTAGTTCATCTCTAACCTTACAGGTAGATATGTACCAGTTATAAGACTTTAAGCTCATTAGGGCAGGGTGCTATATACCTTGCAGCACCTCAGAAACTGTTCAATGAGGAGTGAATGAAGGAAGGAAAAAGAGAAATGAATTAAACTATGAAGAAATAGACAGTGGGCCTGGGGTGAGGGTGTGAGGAGGAGCACAATAGTAGATGCCCAGAAGATTCAGGCTGAGGGATGGGTCTGAGGTTATCCCAGGCATTCCAAGGCTGAACTGGAGTCCAAGGTTTACCTATGAATGGACCCTGCCTTAGTTTCCTAAGGTTGCCATAGCAAAATACCAAGGACTGGATGGCTTAAACATCAGAAACTGATTTTCTCACAGTTCTGGAGGGTAGATGTCCAAGATCAAGGTGCTGGCAGAGTTGGTTTCCTCTGAGGCTGCTCTCCTTGGCTTGTAGATGGCTGCCCTCTTGCTTCCCTCTGTGCCTGCATGCCCCTGCTGTCTCTTATGTGCCCAAATTTCCTCATCTTATAAGAACACCAGTCAGATTGCATTAAGGCTCACCCTAATGGCCTCATTTTAAGTTAATTATCTCTTTAAAAACCTTACCTCTATATACAGTCACATTGTGAAGCACTGGGGGTTAGTGCTTCAACATGTGCATTTTAGAGGGACACAATTCAGCCCATAACAGTCTCCAACCCTCATCTTCCCTTGGCTTTCTTCCAACAGTGGTAGGTGGGAAATGGTGTGGAGTGAAGCTGGCTTAGTCTCCCAAGGTAGGTAAACAAGAACCTGAGTGACTCCATGCATTTGCCTCCACCCAGAAGTGGGTAGAGAGTATCTTTTGAGACTGGACTTAAGGTTGAACAGGACAATGCTGGCACTTAGTGCTTCTCTTTCAGATATATACAAAATGAAATTTGTGCCATCTGGCTTTTAATATTCCACATGGGTGCTGTCTATTTAGTTAATAAAAGAAAACCCTCATAGCTGTCCTTTGCTAAGTGAGCTATTATAACATCTGTTTGAACTCCCCCCCACACACAAGTAATTAAATAAGCACAGTGTCCTTTGGGTGTGAAGCAGGGAAGTCCTAGTTGCACTCTCAAAGTTCTCCAGTGGTACAGTTCCCAATGTCCCAGAGTCCTCGTTCATTTAACAACTGTTTCCTCAGGACCTACTACTGACCAGGCCTGGGCAGGGGTGGCAACAGAGGCAGAGACAAGGCATAGCTTTTGCCCTTAAGGAGCATACAGTCTAGTGGCAGAGAAAGACAAGTTGCCAGACCATGACAGTATGGTAGGACCAGCGCTATGACAGAGAGAGGCATAGGGAGCTGTGCACGCAGAGGGCCACTCAGCTGGATTTAGGGGCCAGAGCGGACTTCGTAGAGGAGGAGAAGATGCAAGAGCTCGGTCTAGAAGAAAGATAAGTTAGCAAGTTAAAGAAGGGACAGGCTAGGGTGGGGAGGTCACCAGATGCTGCAAGCCAGGAGATTGTGTTGCATAAATCCAGGGGGTGCCATTCACACTGTAGTGTATAAAGTAAACAGTGCTCACTGGAGTTGTAGTACTTAGTGACCCAAAGGAGTCAGTCTCCCAATTTTCCAGAAAATCTTCAAGAAGTTAGGCTGAGAATGTGGCCAAGGTCATGTGATAAAGGCAAAGAAGAAGTCTTTAGGAGGGGGCTGCAGCAGAAAGGATGGGAGTGGGAATGGACACGTAGATTCCTACAAAGATCAAGTCCGAGCCCTCCACTGAAAGCATTTAAAAACGCCACCGGGACCTGTAAACAGTGCAAGGACTAGACTGGTGAAAGGTGAGGCTATCAGGAGGTGAAGCTAGAGAATGCTGGAACCTCACACCCAGGAATAAGAATAGACTTGGCTCATGCCTATCAAAAACCATGCAAAACATTCACACTTAGTCTCATGTTTTACAATGTGGAGTTGCTCATTTTCATAAGCTCATTTTCAGTAAGTGATAGCCCTGGGCAAGATTGCAAGATAAATTCATACTGCCTTGTATAGTCTACATAAAGTTTTGTTATTCATTTTTTTTATCTGAGCCTCATAATAACTCCATAATAACTCCATGAGACAAGTAGAATAGGGATTGCCATTCTCATCTGGCATATGAAGAAACCAAGGCCCAGAAAAGTTAGGTTACCCAAAATCAGAGAGCCCTTAAGTGGAACAGCCAAGCTAGATCTCAGGCCCTTGGAGATCTCGTCCATGCTGTTGCCTCTAGGCCATGGAAAAAGGTTTGCCTTTAAAAACCTTCCGACCTGCTCCCTTGCCCATGCTTCCTGCCCTGCCTTGGTGCACCCCAGTCCTTATAAGCACCCTTTGGAACCTTCTGATTTTCCTCTCTCTCTCAGGTCTACCTTTTCTAGGCCACAGCCCATTCTTCACACCTAGCCTTTCTCTTATCTCAAGAACCTGTTCATGCAGAGGAGCTCTTTTGAAGGTTCTATCCACATGGAGTTCGGAGTTGAGGGGGGAGAACCTATCCACTGACATCATTTACTAATTCTTTCCAAGAAGTTTGGGAAATGATTGTTATCCCTTTAAGTTCAGAATGCTTTAATCCAAAGGATAGATCCAATGGTGGGAATTGTAGCATTTTGAAGCAACTTTGAAGCACCTTGGTATAATATCATGTAACTGCCCCCACCCTCCCATCCCTAACACACACAAACACTTCAGGGACCCTACCTGGATGAGCTAACAAGCTACTCATCTAGTACTTTGTGCATAGGTGAGACAAGTGCCTTCTTCCCACTGAACACTGCACACCCAGAGAACATATCTCCTTGACTCACTGCAGAAGGCTGGCACCTGTGGCCAGCTGGCACCAAGAGGAAAGACTCCCAGGGACAGCAGCTTGTAGTGAGCTAACAGAATGCCTGCCTGGTCTGCAGCTCTCTTCTCCCTATCATAGGTCTCCCCTGCCTGTCCCATCACCTCTCATGGTAGCTGGGGCTTCCCTTTTCTTCCCCCTGAGATGCTCTGAGATCTTTGTCAGGTAAGAACCAGGAGGCAGGCCGCCCAGATTTGTCAAGATGGGAAAACAGAAACCACTGAGCCCACATGCTCTGCGCTGAGCCAAGGCCCATGTCCTGGGGCAGGTGCACTCGAGCCCCTGAGGAGACTCCAGGAAGAGGAAGACAGGGAGAGTTCCTTTTAAACAAACAAAACTCAAGCAGGCGAGCGGCTTTCTTCAGGAAGGCCTTATGCTTGGCATTGAGCTGGACAGCGGTGTGGAGCCCCAGGGGTTCATCTTGGCCTCTGTGATAGTTTCCTTCCAAGTGGGAAAAGGGAAGGGGCGCACACAGACCTGGTTGGGGCGCAAGGGTGCTGAGAGGAAAGTGAAGGAGACTCTAGCACTTTGCTCTTGTCATCTCCCTCAGACTGGCAGGTACACAGGGTGAGCTCTGACCTCTCCCCCAGCAAGCCTTTGCTTCTGTTTTCAGGGCACACCTTTGCCCGCTTGGCTCTTATGCAGCCATCGCTGTGGCTGGAGAGGGAAGTCCTTTATCAGGCCACACTTTCAGACCTTAGACCTGAGACCCTGGCTCTGCTCTGCCCTCCCGGGCTTCACCCACAGAGCTCTCTTAAGGGCCTGGTGTCTCCTATCCATGCCCTTAGCCAGCGCTGCTATGTCCCACTCCTCTCCTTCCTCAGCGAGGGCTCCTCAGCTGAATCATGCCCAAGCCCCGTCCCTTGTCCCCTTCACTATAAAAAAGCCTGACTAATTGAGCTCCCTGAATCTGTTTCGATCTCTAATTTATCTGCCAGCTGGGGAATAGGCCTCCCCACTTCTGCCCCTTATTTTCTGAAATCCCTGAGTCTTCACAACTGGAACTGAAATCAGCTGTAAAACATGCCATGCCAGTGGCTGTCATGAAAGTGGTTTAAATCTCTGTTCAAAATGCTTGTTTGTATTACAGTCCAAGTGTTCTGTGTTGTGTGCCAAGGCTTTTACCAGTGGCAACAAGCTATTGGAGAGATAAGTATCAAGTACAAATCAAGTGGGACCAGCCACAGGTCCCATTCAAAATGAATGGACAGAACAGACAAGTCCAAAGAGAAGAGTGGAAAGGGAGTTTCTCCTAATTAGGAAGCATGGCTTTCTAGATCCTCTCATCAGCATGTCTTTGTTTTACTTTTTATCTCCTGTGTAGTAAAGAAGTAGCCAGAGAATGGGAAGGTTTAAAAAGCATTTTTTTTTGACACAGAGTCTCACTCTGTTGCCCAGGCTGGAGTGCAGTTGTAATCATGGTTCACTGCAGCCTCGACCTCCTGGGCTCAAGCAATCCTCCTGCCTCAGCCTCCTGAGTAGCTGGGACTACAGGTGCACGCCACCACACTCAGCTAATTTATTTATTTAGTTATTTATTTATTAGTACAGACAGGAGTGTCTCACTATGTTGCCCAGGCTACTCTCAAACTCCTGGCCTCAAATGATTCTTTTTCCTTGGCCTCCCACAGTGCTGGAATTACAGGCATGAGCTACAGCATCTGGCCTAAAAGGCAAATTAAGTTAAATTTGTTTGCAAAGTCTAGGCCAGTAGTTTTCAAACTAGAGCCTGTATCAGAATCACCTGTAGTAGGTCTGGGGTGGGGCCTGAGAATTTGTGTTTCTAACATTGTTAAGGGATCTTTGGGGTGTCGTTGTTCTGGCTGGAAACCTCTGTGGCCAGTGGCGCCTTTGCCCGAATTTTGCTTGGGCCTGATGGGCTTGTTTCGCCCACTTGGCTTGGCAGGGGCACTCAGCTCATGCTACCAGCCTGGGCCCCATGCCTGCCAAGGGTGAGTCAGGTGTGGAGTGGTGAAGGGTGTGTGAGCGAGCATGGGGTCCAGCCACTGTGCATTCAGACACGCCGCCTGCTGCAGTGGGGCAGGCAGCTCCAGGTGCCAGCATGGGTGTCAGCTCTCTGCAAGGCTGTGGCCAGACCAGGCGCACTACAAGCAGCTTCCATGCTTGGCACCAGGGAACATGTTGGCACCTGGAAGCTTAGAGATGCTAGGAACCACAGGGCCCCAAAGAGGGAGTTACAGCCCTCGTTTGCGGAGCTCCCAGGTCTGGGCTCCCTGAAGGGCTGTAGCTCTTCTTTCTTTCTCTTCTTCCACAACCTAGTGAGCAACGGACATGCCTCAGCCCTGTTTGTGTTAGCCTCGCTATTCAGCAGGTCCCGAGTTTTTGTCCTGCAGGAAGAATGAGGTACACAGACAAGTGAAAGGTGGGCAAAATGAAGAGGTGCTTTATTGAGCAATAGAACTGCTCAGAGGAGACCTGCAGGGGGCAGCTCCTTTCCACAGCCAGGGTGTCCCATCAAGTATTTAGCTCCTAGCAGAGAGGGTAGCTCCTCTCTGCAAGCAGGTCGTCCCCAGGAGTGTTCAGCTCCCAGCAGAGAGGGTAGCTCTTCTCGGCAGCTGGTTGTCCCATCGTGTCTCCTTCCTCTGCTCTACTCTGGCTGATCCAAGGGCTTTCATGGACCTCAGAGGGGAGGAAGTGCACACCGATTGGTCCATGGGTTGACCATAGGCGGGCCCGGAGAAGGCACCACAAGTCCCTACTCTGGTCTGCCGGCCTGGCAGCCCGGCCCCCAGCCTTCAGGCACACCCTGGCCTGAAGATGGGGCCTCACTGGGGACCCGCCCCCTTCAGCCCAGAAGCCTGTCGGCCTCCTGCCGCTGTCCATGGTGCCCAGCCTGCTTATGCCAAGGGGCTCCTGCAGGCCAGCGCGGAGCTGCTCTCAGCCTCCACCTTGGCGTCCCCTCCTGTGCGCGTCTGCACCCAAATTCTGGAGAAATCTGAGGCAGCAGGGCGCTGGCATGTCAGCGCTGGCCCCAGTACATGCACCCCTGGCCAGGCTGCGACAACACCAAGGCATGGCCCCACATTGCTCGGAGATTGGAGTGGGTGCCAACAGCGGGGAAAAGCCAGGCAGCAGGAACAGGCACTCTCAAGCCTGCAAGGGTGGAGGGGCAGCCTTCCCAGGCCCTCAAGAGGGCAGAGAGGTCTGGGTCCACAGCCCTGACTTGGGGGCCTGCTGCTGCACCCAGAGGGGTTGGGTGGGGCTGCTGCCTGCTCCTGGCTCCTGCGGGCTCCTTGGAGTGTGCAACACCGGCTGTGCCCCCTCGCAGCCTGACGCAGGGGCTTCAGGTCCTCGCTGGGCCCAGGGTGTCATCCAGGGCAGGGGCGACGTTGCTGCGAGCTTTCCCCACAGCCCTGTTGCTCAGGGGTGCCCCAGGGGTCCGCCTCACTTGGCTCATGGCTTTATCTGGGCGGGGGGGGGGGGGGGGCGCCTCCGGGAGCAGATCGCGGCCACAGGTCCTGGGCCTCGGCCCTGGCTGTCGGGACTGTCAGGCTCGACAGTCACCCGGATGCTGGGTGGACCCTGGGGAGGCAGCCCCAGGTGGCCTCACCCAGAGCCTCCTCCCAGGGCACAGGAACCTGGCACCCTTGGCAAGGTGGGCACAGTGGCTGCACCACTGGCTGGGTCCCCAAAGCGGGCACTGCTCCTACTTCCAGCCCCGGGCCCCAAAGTACGGCCCCAGCTCTGCACTCCTCCTGCCTCTCGTGCTCCATGTGTAAGCGCAGCACCACCCTGGGCCCAGCTCCGCCTCGGGGCCCCTCTCTGCTAAACCACATAGCTCCGTCGCTGACGGGTGACCTGGCCCAGCTCCATTGAGGCAGCCCCCAGGGAAGCAGGCTGCGGTGGAGGTAGGGAGGGTGGGCGGGGGCGGGTTGCCTGCCTCTTCCACACACCCTCCCCACAGCCCTGGCGTGATGGCAGCAGCCGCTCTGGACAGCACACCGCTGTCGTCAACATCTTTCCAGGTGGGGCTGATGTTGGTCTGGGACCACACTTGGAGAACCAGTGCTTTAGGGGTTGCGTAGAGTAGGCGTGAAGTTCGGGGTCTCTGGTCCTACGAGGCCTTGTGCAGAGGCAGGGACTGTGCCACATGACCTGGAGGAGGGTCTAGTTCTGGTAGGCAGGGCTCTGGGTGGAGCTCCACAACCTGCTCCAGAGGCTCCTACAGTTGTCAAAGAGCACGGGCCACCTCCAGGCCTCCTGGCAAAAGTTCAACCTCTTCTAGAGTTCTCTAGCTGCTACTGTCATACCTCCCTCTTCTTGGGTGGGGAGAGGGTGGTGGAGGGAACCCTGGGGCACATGGCCCAAGAGGAGCCCCGAGCCCTAGAGCAGCGATGGTTCTCAAACCTGAGCAAGCATCACAATCATCTCGGGTAACATGCAGATTACCGGGCCCATCCCCAGAGTTTCTGATCACAGGTCTGGGCTGATAGTGGCTGAAAATGTATATTTTCAGCAAGTTCTCAGGTGATGCTGGCTGATGCTTCTTGGCAAAGGGAATAAAAAGGCATCTATGTTCTCATGTTTTTATGACTAGGTCCTAGAGGCCTTGGACACTGACAGTCGCAGTCCAGGGAGCAGTCTGAACATAGACTGGGAATTCATCTGGTGCCAGACTAAGAATTCAGAATGACTTGATTTTTCTTGAGTGAAGGATTGGCAAAAAAGCTACCAAATTACATACAACATTTATTCTTTGAAAGTATTTTTGAAAATAATCATTGGATGATGTTGTTTAGGTTCAGCCATTTCAACAAAGGGAGGAGGGAAGAGAACTCACATTTATCGAGCTCTACTAAGCTTTTTGCTAGGCGATTCCCCTACATTATCTCATTTGCTTCTTGAAACGACTATCAGAAGAGGAGGAAATAGGCTCAGAGAGCTTAAGTGACCTGTCTAATGTCACACAGCTTATGAGAGCCAGACTTGGATTCCAACTAAGGTCTGGCTCCAAACACTTCTTACTGTACTGGAGAAGGGCTAAGAGGGTACCTCTGACCCCACCTGCCAATTAGGAGGCCAATCTCTTGGGAGGACACAAAGCTTTTGTTTAAACACTAAATCCCACAAGCAGTAAACACGCCGATACACCACGTCTGACAGCAAGCAAGACAGACAGGCCATCCAAGCACATCTTTTAGAAGGCAGTAAATGGGCATTTCTAGAGGTGCAGAGTTTTGAGTCGAACAAGAGTGAGGCTGAGCAAGGCTTTCAACATGTGCTGTGCTTGGGGAGCAAGAAATGGCAGTGGGTCACTCCACAAGGGAGACTATGAATGCTCAATCCAGACATAAGGGTTCTGGTTAAAACGACTCCAGATTAGACATCTATTGTCCTTGCTTCTATGTCCTACTTAATACATTTCCCCCATCTGGAAAGATCAATCTCTGTCTTTTAAAAATATTTTATCATGAAATAATAAGATATACAAGCAAAGTGTACAGACTAGTATGAGAACACCTATTTACCACTGTGTTTAAGAAATAAAACCCTACTAATGTGATTGTCATCTTCTGTTTACTTCGTTCCCATCCACTTGCCCATTCCCAGTAAATAGCACCCTGACTTCAGAGTTTGTCATTCCTACACATGTGAAAGCCCTTCTTTCATCTATGTAAATCCATATTCATCATATTCATCAGTAATTTCAAATGTAGTACAAAAAACTCACCTCCTTCGCAAATTGTCCTTGATTAATCCCACCACACTTAATTTCCTCACTGTCTCTTTCCTGGCTTACATCTTTCATTTTTTTAAACTCCATTCACTTTTACTTGTGGATTCATTCTTTGGAAATAGTTCACTTCCTCCATGAGCTTTTTTCATCACTCCAGGCAGCACTAATATCTGTTCCAAAGGCGAAATATAGGTGGCTTTTAAGTTAAAATGGTTGTGGATTCAAATATGGACTCTGTCACTTACTAGCTCTGTGACCTTGAACAATTGACTCCTTTCTCTTGGTGTCTAGTTGCTCATTTATAAGATGAGGTTATTGTAAAGATCAAGTGAGATTGTATATTGTGGTGATTCATTTACATGCATGTGAATGTTACCTTTAAGATATTTAAATCCATGACCATCACCAATTTTTAAATTATAAGCATTGATTTGGGTGCTTGAGCTTTTTTGGTTCTTTTTTTGGTTACATACTGTCTCCTAATATGCTATAATGGCTCCATGTGCATAAATAAGACTTGTCTTCCCCCAAAAAAGCTGTGTTCTCATGGAAAGCAGAGAGAGCCATGCAGAATGACAATATAACTTACCATTCAAACCAAGAACTTTTGAGAGTGAGAAGAGGTGCTATTAATAATAATTGCCTCAGGTCTCATCACAAACCAGGACTGTCCCTGGGAAGCCAGGACACATGGCTATCCTAATCATATATTTCTTCAGAGTCTCTCCAACCCTCAGTCCAGTGCTAGCTAGGAAGTAAGTACTTGCTAAATCAATACTTGTGGAGTGGAATTGAAGGCCTGGCAGCCTCAGAAGTTAGCAAACATGGCTAGTCTTATATAGCTCCTCCTTCCCTCCCTCTGTCTCTTGTGTGCTCTTCTTATTCAGCACTAATGTCACCCCCAAATGGCACATTCATCATCCCAAATTAGCCATTATTAAAGACATCCATTTGCGGGGCTGCAGCTAAAATGAATTGTATTATTATTCCAGTTACGGCAATGAGTGGCTGAACATCAAAAGCCATTTTGATTTTGTAGCAAGAAGGCAATCAATTATTGTGTTCTGTCGGCTTGTCCAAAGTAGTGCCCAGCCTGCTGCTTGTGAGTATAAGCGTTCTTCTCCACCTTGTCATACACTCACACACCTCCTTAGACCTCCCCTCACGATACTGGACAGCCCAGGAAAGGGAAGCATATATTCTTTCTACCAGTCTGGATCAACTCTTCCTCCCAAAAGTTGGGGTCTTCTCGGCTTTGAGGCTAAAGAGGCTTCTCCTGACTTACACTGCCTTTCTCTCTCCCACTCCTGATCCCTATAGGCCTGGAAGTGAGCCAGCCTGAGTTTCAGTCTTGGTTCGGGTCCCCCTCCACTACCCTGCTACCTACACTACAGATTGGTCTTATCTGAGGCAACTTTGTGAGGCTCAGTACCCCCAGTGACTTCATTTCTCAACCCCTCCTTTTGGAGTCACACAGTTCTCAGGACCCCACCCCAGCTGCCCAGTCTCCTCACTCTGGAAAGTAACTGATGAATGAGAGGCTTGAGGCAGCTCATCTCCCAGAAAACCCCTGAATTGTAATAGGGTCTTCACTATTTTACCTCAAAGGGATGATTTAAGCTCCCCAGAGTAGGACAGTGCACAGGAAAGGAAGAGGGTGATGGGAAACACTGTCTAGACAGGGGACTGGAAGAGGTATTGATCAGAAGGCACTTTCTGTGGTGGAAATAATGATAATGTTGGTGAGAATAATAGCAGCTACTGCTTTTCAGCTGTTTATACTGTGCTAGACATAAACCTATCAGTCCAGGCCCCTCTAAACCTCACTGTGCCCAACCTCTGGCTGTTGGAAAGATTAAATGAATGAAGGTACTGCAACTCTCCAATGCATATTTCCTGTGGGCTACACTGGGTGAGGTGCTGTGAGCTCTGCTACTTCACATCACATTACACTGCAGCTCTGCTGCCTTTAGCCAAATCTCCCCATTCATAGCCTTGTCTCCCTATCACCCATTTTGCTTTAGGAGTCAGGCCTGAGAGTAAGATTTAGCAGGAGTGTGTAAGGTAGAGCAAATTTCCCCGGCTCTTCTCCCCATCAACAAGTAGAAGGCAACTAGGACCATGTTAATGAGCTGAAATTAAGTTCTCTCAGTTGGATAATGTCCCGAAGGGCTACCAGTATAGAATTCATTTGTCTGTGCCCAGTGACAGAAATTACGCAAGCCCTGGCATCTCCCTCAAGCCCCTAAAACAGGTTGTCAGCCCAATGGCTCTCTGATCACTAATATCTCCCTGTCATCCCCTCCCACCCCCCCAACACACTATAGACACACAGTCACACATTCTGACGAAGTTATCTAATGAGATCATTCTAAGATGTTCACATTGCTTGTGGGGACAGAATCAAGATTGTGAAGTATTTGATTGATGATTTTTGTTTATGGTTTTAAATTCCATTCCTGCCATTACCAGGAAGAGGAAGAGTAGAAGGAATTCTCCCCATTTACAGGTGAGAAAACAAATATGAAAGGTGAGCGACTTGTCAAAATTATGTTAGAAAAACAGACACTGGACTTGAGTGACAAATGTAGCCTTAGAGTTTCTGATTTGTTTTCTCACCTTAAGTAATCTGAGTTGCGAGTACTTGGCTATTTGTTCTGTTGGGCCAGGAAGATCCAAAGATTACTATGATCCTTCAAGTATTGAGTTGACTCAGATTCAACCTTGTTTTGCTCTGTTCCGACCTCTTTTTCTCTCAATAGGGAGCAAGAGCTTTCAAAATACTAATAATTGTTTTTCACAATTTAATAGCAATGCCAGCTTATTGCAGACATTTAGAAGCTGAAGATAAGCAAAAATATATATAATCTGCAGTTTCACCACTCAGTGATAACTGCTGTAATCACTGTGGTGCATTTCCTTTTTGTCTTTTTTCTGTGTCTATATACCCATATGTGTACATATTTCATACCATATTTCCTGCATTCTAATACACATATTCTTCATTTCTGAAATCAGGATGCATCTTATAATGATGTCAAAATGACTTGCAAATGGCCAGGCAGAGGAATCTACTGTGATATTGTTGTCATTGCTTATAAGCATGCAGACTTAGCTGTACTGAGACGTTATCTGTACATCATGTTGTCACTTCAGTTGAGTTATTTGCATTGGTAGAACCATCATGGTTAAATTTTTAACTTAAATTTGGCTTTCTCCTTAATTGTCACTTAAAATGTCTTCTAAATATTACACTATGATGCATCATTGAAATGAAACATTATTGTGTCTGCAGAATATTGCCTGTCACATGCCAGACAATGCAATTAAAGGCAGTAGAAATTGCCAAATCTCTTGGAATAGATCATAAAAATTTCAAAGCTAGGAAAGGTTGGTGTGACCGTTGCATGCATTGTGAGGGACTATCACTCAGGCACTGAACGTCTATCCATCAACAGTTCCTTGGTGACTTTCAAGAGAAAGTGATTGATTTCTGGCTCATGTAATTGAATTGAAAAACAAGACAAATAAAAGAAAAAAGGAAAAAATATTAACAATGAGTTTAGCCAAATAGGAAATGTGGATAAACCCCCAGGATTCTTCTACATGCTTTGATAATCTTCTTGTCACATTATCACAAGGGGAGGTTATGAAAAGCAGCAACATGTCAGCATAGTACACTGCATCCCTTCCAATGGTCAAAAGGAATTCAGAAGAATCTTTAGAGTCTGGAATGCGAAGAAAGCTTAGACTCTGTTTTTGGTGGTGTTACTTAAGAAGAAAGTGGTATATAATTATATGGATATATATGTATGTTACCATCAGCAGAATAAAATTTTGGTATATTAAATATACTGTTTTTTCTTTCTACCAAAGCTATTAATAAATCAGAGTCTTACAATATATATCATCTCTGATGAAGAAGTAGTTGGGATCATGCTGTATGTATAGTTTTACATTATGATTTTTAAATTAATATTATATAATGAGCATTTTCAATGGCATTGAATATTTGAAAACATGGTTTGATGACTTGCTATATCGAAAAATTGTTTCTCAGAAGGTTGTGCCAACTTACAATCCTACCTGTAGTGAATAAGAGTATACTCTAATTAATACGGTTAGTGGACCCTAATTAACATGGTTTTCATTAATTAAAAAAATTAGTATTTGCTAATTTGAGAGGCAAAAAAGACAGCATCTCATTTTTATTTAGAGTTCATTGGTTACTACCAAGTTTAAATTGAAAATGTAATTGGTGGCCATTTAAATTTTGTGTGCACAATTTGCCAGTTCATATCCTTTGCTCATTTGTCTATTGGGGTCTCAAGGTCTATCATATTTATTTGCAATAATGCACCAAATGCTGTTGATGATGCCCCGCCCCATGTTCCCCTGGCCCACTGATTTTACCTGCATCTGCAGTTTCCAGCATCACCTCAAGTTGCTAGTCTCTTTTTTGCTTCAGAGTTTTCTCAAGTACATTGGCAGCTTACTTTGCTACAGTCAGTTGCAACCTGGAAGTGCAGGACAGTTGATGCCACTGGAGCTAACCTTCAATCAATGGGGATGGAAGTCCATGGATAAATACCACAGACTCTCCATCCTCCAGTGGGATGATTCTAAGACTGTTCCACACAGTTTCTCAGAGTCTCCAGAAGGACTGAGTCCCAGTTGCCCACAGGGTAAGCTTCTCATTAACACACTATTAACTTTCCTCCCTTGTTTCACTTTCACCATTTCCTTTTTGTGTTTCCTAAGATCACCTCCCAAATAAGCCACCTCTCTCCAGATCTTTTCCTCAGGGTCCACTTTTGGGAGCTGAAAGTAAGAAAAAACAATAATATTTTCTGTCCACACAGCTTTTTATGGCAGTGATCACTCTCTCTCAAATTGAACTCCTCAATACGAATGGCATATTTGAAAACAAGCACTGTCCCACCAATAAATTTTGGAGTGCAGGACACAGCAATGCAGAGGCCTCTGTCACCTGGAGAATGCCAGTTGGCTGCTTCCAAAACCCTTGCAGGAGATGGCTGGACTCTCTAAGTAGAAACGAAACTGGCTTCCTGAACTGCGAGGCTGAATAACAGAGCCCAGACTGAGTACATTCAATAAAGCACAGTCAACTTAAGCAGGCTTACATGCCTGTTTGATATATAGAGACTTTTAAAAATGTTTGTATTTGTATATTTGTATCTGTCTATCCCCATATATATGTAGGCATTATACACACACACACACACACACACACACACACACACACACACACTTATGTATTTGCCAGGATGCCAATTTATTAATTTACTACAAGAAATACAATTGTTAAAAAGGCCAAAATGCTTGACTAAGCAGATCAGTGCGTTCTTTCCCTGTAGGCAAGTTGTGTAGGGAGCCAAATAAATTATCAAAAGATTGCTTGGTGAGCATAAAATCAGCACAAGGGAGTTCGTTGATCTTAAGAATGGTCTCTCAGCTAAGACAACTTGAAGCACTCTCATCAACTATAGGGCCAGCCTTGCCAAGGAACCCATCATGTTGGGTTCACTTGGCCAAGATCATTCTCCTGGATGGAGCTTGGCTGGTAACTGTCATTTCTTTGCATTTAGCAGGCCAACTACTTTCTATTCATTCCAAGTAGTGTATAACACAATTAACTTCGTTCCCACTCAGAAAGTTACAGTTGAATTTCAGTCCTGCCTCCTTAAGGTTTGTCCTAGATCACCTTGAATAGAGTTTTGAGTGTTCCCAAAATTTTTAGTCACACTTTTACAGATAACTTCTTGGTTAATTTCCACAGATATCTAACTGTATATCCTACATGTGGATTTTTACTAGTTTAACTCTCAGATGGCAACTGCATTTGCTTTTTGTGGGAGGGGGTAAAGTGTGTACAGAGAGCATCATAAATCTGTCCCCTTCCTGTTGAGATGGGAGCTACTTTCAACTCAACAGATTTCTGCCTTTTTTTCCCAGCTTCATCTTCCACAATCACTCTGTGTTCTAACGTACTTTACAGCTTACCACTCCCAGGATAGTCCATGCTCTCTCTCTCTCCCATATGCCACAATGCTAGATTGTTTTCCTGCCCTCATTTCCCAATGAACTGATTCATTTTTCAAGATCCAGCTCAAATATCTCTCACTTCTCCTAAGATTCTGTATTAGGCCATTCTTGCACAGCTATAAAGAAATACCTCAGACAGGATAATTTATAAGAAAAGAGGTTTGTTTAGTTGGCTCACAGTTCTGCAGGATGTATAGGAAGCATAGAGGCATCTGCTTCCAGAGAGGCCTCAGAAAGCCTCCACTTATGGCAGAAGGCAAAGGGGGAGCAGGCATTTCACATGAAGGGAGCAGTAACAACAGTGAGAGAGTGGGAGGTGCCAAACACTTCTAAATGACCAGGTCTCAGAGAACTTACTCCCTTTCATGAGGACAACACCAAACGGATGGTACTAAACCATTCATGAAAAACCACCCCCATGATCTAATTACCTGCCACCAGGCCCCATCTCCAATACCGGGGATTACAATTCAACATAAAATTTGGCAGGGACACACATCCAAATTATATCAGACTCCTTCCTTGAACCACTGCCATCTCTGCTCCAACATCAAAGAGTTGGACCTTTTCTTCTTAGTGTTACCACAACACCTAATTCAAACTTGTAACATCCCATTGTACTACAGTTATTTATATGTCAATTTTCCCCACTAGAGTATACATTATTGAGAGCAGAGGCTATTGTCTTATTTATTTTTGTATTCCCAGAGCTTAGCATAGTGCCTGGCCCTTAGAAAATGCTTGAATAAATGAATTATCCAAAGTCCTACAGCCAAATATTCAGGAACTGCTGTATTTCAAAAACTATAGTCCTGAAAGGTATATGACAGCAAATCACCATGAGTCATTTAGCAAAACTGACGGCGAGCTAGGGACTAGCATCTTGTGCCATCAATTTACTAATTTAACAAATATTTATTGAGCACCTACTATGTGCCCAGTGCTGGGGATATAGTAGTGAGCAAGACACACAAGACCCGTACTTTCATGTAACTTACATTGTACTGGGGGAAGACAGATGATAAGCACATAAGCAATTAAAATAATTCCTAGATTTTCGTAGCTATTGTGAAGAAAATAAAATAGGGTGACATAAATGTAAGTGACTTGAAGGAAAATGTTTTTTTGGGGGTGTTGACTGTTAGGAAAAGCATGTATGAGAGAGTGACATTTGATCTGAGAGCTGAATGATGAGACGGAGCAAGCTATGTAAAGATGTAGGGACACAGTGTACCAGGCAGAAGGAGCAGCAGGTGCAAAGTCCCTGAGGTAGAAATCTGTGGTTATAAAACAGAACATTTTGTGGTGCTGAAGAATATGTGAGTGCTGGAGGCATGGTACAAGATGAAATCAGAAAGGTAGGCAAAGGCTAGGGCATGTAGGGCTTTGTAAGCCATGGAAAATTGTTTGGATTTTCTTCAAGGTACAATGGAACGCCACTGGAGGGTTTTCAGTGACAGAGTGATGAGTTTTGATTTACATTCCTAAAAGATAACTAGCCTGTCACAGGATAATCATACATAGAAACAAAGATTCTCATCTGCAACACAAAACTAAAAGCTATCACTGAATTCTGCTACTCCAGCAGCACTTAGTATAATGATGTACTGATTCACAAGGGAGTGAAAAACCAACTTAAGGCTCTAGTATATCCTCTAGAAAGTTAATTTACAGATGGTTGGGGCAGGTCTTGGAAGCCATACCCCTTTTCAAAAAAAATCTTTAAGCTGAAGAATGCAGAATTCATCCCAGCTGTATACTTAAAAATGAGGAGGAAAGAAGAGTAGTCAACAAAATTGCCTAGAATAAGCTTTCATTATTAAGGTGTAATTAGCTTTCGGCTCACTGCTAGTGGTCAATAATCTGTGCTGAAAACTCCACCTCAACTCCCTAAGATTCAGGAGTTTAGAAGAGAAAAGGGCTAAGCAGGCAGTAGTCCACGGAGCATCTACTTTCTCCTCTTGATAAACCACTGCAGAGAAAACACATAGCAACCAGGTCTCATTCTCAGCTCCTCTCTGCCAAGTACAGGATTTGTAGCAATATAGGTGCAATTACAATTCCACCATAACATATTCTATGTACCGTGTGAGGTTCTGTATGTGGAATTTTCCTTAAATAAACCTTAGGAGAGATATTGGAATGCAGTCCCACCGGAATATTCTATCAGGAGTTAAGCTTTTTGCTTAGAGTGAACCAAGGCTTCACACTTCTGCTGACTCCTAAGCAAGACAGAAAAATATCACCAACTAGGGAGACTTTTAAGAGGACAGAACCATGGAGGCCATTTCAATCCCAAGCACCCAACAGAGGCAGGAGCACTGGATAAGGAAGGCAGCCCTAGGACTCATAGCGTAGGAACAGTAAACATGGGGAGTTGAAACCAGAGAGAGAAAGTAGATTTAGAAGGCAACAAGGAGGAGGTCCAGATGGAAGCTGCAAACTGCCAGGAATCTAAGGGAATGGACTGCCAGATGTACTAGCGATGCTGATAAGATGAGGTCTTCACATGTAAAAGAAGAAAACAAAAAGTCCAAAGTATTGGGGCTGCCTAGGTAGAAGAAGGGGGCTATTCATATTGTTTGTCCCCAAAGGACACTTAAAATCCAGGGTATTACAGGCAAGGGGATCAGGGACCAGTAGTGGAAGTGAGGAAAGGTTTAAAATTCTTTCCCCAATAGGTACACAAAATTAAGCTAGCATCCAGTCCATGGATGCAATTGAAATGTTAGGTGGGAGAATTGAAGCTGTTTCTTAAAAATCCAGGGGTGTTTGGCCACCCACATAGATTATATTCAAGACACAAAGACTTAAACAGTAATCTGGCATCTATCTGGGAGCCCTAAAGAAGGGAAAGACCTGAACATTTTAGAAATGAGCATCTGGGGAGGGGTTATGCTGGTCCCTGAGTGAAAAGGAGCCCCAAGATGAGGTCAGGAAGAAAACTGAATGAAGGAGTTTCATGCTGTGAGTAAAATGGCCTACCTAGTGAGAGGAACCTAATGGCAGTGCGTGGGAAGAGCTGATTAATTAACTGAATTGTATGAAAGGCTATAATTATAAATCCCCCACAATTCTATTACAGTCACTCCAGTAGGGGCAACTATTTACTTCACAGCCCTTGAGCACCTGAATCAACAGTGCATTCAGTGCTCTTTCCCTTCCATATGAGACTATCATCCAAAATTGACTGGAGAAGATTACAGATCAGGTAGGAGCAGTGCATGAAATTGTATTCAGCCAGGAAGATGTGGGATGGAGAGTGGATGGGGAGAACAGTGACCTCAAGGTGAGGAGCCCATTTTTGAAGCTGCTGATTGGCCACTCTGGTGCCAAGGGCCCTTTCTTATGCACAGAAGGCCAGGATGACGGGCTATTAAGAAATATCCGAATTAATTTCAACCTCCCCCATGCTTTTCCCAACATACATTGCAGAGCTACTTCAGGCTAGGGAAATATGACACCTGGTAAATTGGTGGGAAGACAGGATAGCAATTGGATGATGTGCTGTCCATAACATGGCTAAAACTGCAGGTTGGATACAAGATATTAGGGGAAATAGTGAATATCACAGCTCCTATAAAGGGACATATCACAAAGGAGTCAATTTTTATTATATTGTTTGACCCGATGTGTTTGAAATATAGCAAGCTGTCCAACTCTATGGCACTTGAAAGATTTTGGCTTGACAGTTCCTGAGCCCTTCAATATGGGTGGCATTTCATTTAGAAAAATAGATGACCATTGTCAGAGGAGATATAAAGCTGAAGGAGCAATTCCAGAGACAGTTAGCCAAAGCTCTCTTGGCCTTTTCTCAACTTTGGGTTGATCTGTTAAGTTGAAATTGTATTGCATTTTCACAGAGCCTTTAGTTGTTCTTCCAAAGCGTTGAGAGAGTCAGTGGGCTATAGGGGCAAAACACTGAATCACATTCAGACCATCTGAGTTCTATCAAGTGATAGAGCAAGGATATGAGCGGTTTAACCTCACCAAGTTTCCCCCTCTATGGAGAGGAATAACACCTCATCTATTTCACAAGGTTGTTCTGGAAGTCAGCTGAGAGAAAAATTGATGTGCCTTGTAAACTGAAATGTGGGCTATAAATGTAAGAGCTTATCGCTAATTATCACCATAGATAAGAGTCAATAATCTTTTTCAGTAAAGTGCCAGATAGTAAATATGTTAGTCTTTGTTGCCATCAAAATTCTTAATCACAAAACCTTCTTTGTTTTTGTTGCTTTTAACCACTTTAAAAACTATAAAAACCATTTTTAGCTTACAGGCCTTATAAAAATAGGCTACTGGCCAGAATTCACCTGTAGGCTACAGATCACCAAGCCCTGTCCTAGATTATTGACATACCATGGTGCCGATGCTCCATCCTCTCCATATTTGGTAAGATTCCCCATAAAGTCTACTGTCTTGGCTATATGACTGTAAGAATTACCTAAATCTTTGAATTTTTTATTGAGGCAAAATTTGTATAACGTAAAATTCTCCACTTTATCTATATTAAAGTGTATAATTCAGTGGTTTCAAGTACATTCGCAATGTTGTGTAACCACCAGCACTAATTCCAGAATATTTTGATCACCCCCAAAATGAATCCATACAACTAAGCAGTTATTCCCCTTTCTCCACTTCCTCCAGCCCCTTGCAACCACCAATCTGCTATCACTACCTATGCATATTTTATATAAATAGAATCATGCAGTATGTGGCTTTTTGTGTTTGGCTTCTTTCACTTAGCATAATGATTTTAATGTTCATTGATGTTGTAGCATATATCAGTACTTCATTCCTTTTTATGGCTAAATATTCCACTATATGGACATTTTGTTCATTCATTAACTGATGGACATTTGGGCAGTTTCCATTTTTGACTATTAAAATAATACTGTTATAACATCCTTGCATAATTTTTTGTGTGGGTATATATTTTTATTTCCCTTGGGTATATACTTAAGACTGAAATTGCTGGATCATATAGTAATTGTATGTTTAACTTTTTGAAGAACTATCCAACTGTTTTCCACAGTGACTGTACTGACTGTTTCATTTTATATTTTTGCTAGCAATGTATGAGAATTCCAATTTCTCCACATCCACACCAACGCTTGGTAACGTCATTAAAAAATTACAGCCATCCAAAGGACATGAATAGACATTTCTCAAAAGAAATACAAGCAGCCAACAGATACATGAAAAAATGCTCAACATCACTAATAATCACAGAAATGTAAATTAAAACCACAATGATTTATTATCTTACAGCAGTGAGAATGGCTATTATTAAAAAGTAAAAAAGCAAACAAATGATGTTGACATGGATGTGGAGAAGAGGGAACACTTATACACTGTTGGTGGGAATGTAAATTAGTTCAACCTGTATGGAAAATAGCACGGAGATTTCTCAAAGAACTAAAAATAGAACTACCATTGGATCCAGCAATCCCACTACTGGGTATTTACTGAAGGAAAATAAATCATTACATAAAAAAGACACTTGTGCTTGTTTGTTCACCACAGCACTATTCATAATAGCACAGTCATGGAATCAACTGAAGTGTCCATTAACAGTTGACTGCATAAGGAAAATATAGTACATATACACCATGGAACACTATTTGGCCATAAAAAAAGAATGAAATCATGTCCTTTGCAGCAACATAGATGGGGATGGAGGCCATTATCCTAAGTGAACTAATTCAGGAACAGAAAATTAAATACTGTATGTTCTCACTTAAAAGTGGGAGCTAAACAGTGGGTACACTTAGACATAAAGAAAAATAATAGACACAGGGGACCTCAAATGGGGGGAGGGAAGAAGGGGGAAAAGAGTTGAAAAATTACCTATCAGGTAAAAAGTTAACTATTTGGGTAATGGGTACACTAGAAGCCCAATCCCACCAGTACGCAATACACACAGGTAACAAACATGCACATGTAATCTGGTAGATACCCAGTAGTGGGATTGTGCACCTGAATATAAAATAAAATAATTTTTTTTGAGACAGGGTCTCACTCTGTCACCCAGGCTGGAGTGTAGTGGCACAATCCTGGCTCACTGCAACCTCTGCCTCCTGGGTTCAAGCGATTCTCGTGCCTCCCAAGTAGCTGGGATTACAGGCCCATGCCACCATGTCCAGCTAATTTTTGTATTTTAGTAGAGACAGTGTTTCACCATGTTGGCCAGGCTGGTCATGAACTCCTGACCTCAGATGATCCACCTGCCTGGGCCTCCCAAAGTGCTGGGATTACAGGCGTGAGCCACCTCACAAGGCCTAAAATAAAATAGAAATTTAAAAATAATTATAACCATCCTAGTGGATGTGAAATGATATCTCATTGTTATTTTGCTTTCCATTTCCCTAATGACTAATGATTTTATGTGCTTATTAGCCATTACTAGATCTTCTGATGTCTACTAAAATGTCCACTAAAATCCTTTGCCCATTTTTAAATTGGGTTGTTATTCTTTTTGTAGTTGAGTTGTAAGCATTATTTTATGTATTCTGGATACTGGACCTTTATTTTAAATATTTTTTACATCCAGTGGGTTGTCATTTAGCTTTCTTGATAATGTCTTTTGATGCTCAAGAGTTTTTAATTTTGATGAGGTCTAATTTATCTATGTTTTTTCTTTTGTTGCTTGTGCTTTTGATGTCATATTAAAGAATCCATTACCAAATCCAAGGTTACAAATATTTCCACTTAAGTTTTCTTCCTAGAGATTTATAGTTTCAGCTCCTACATTTTAGGCCTTTGATCCATTCTGATTTAATTTTTATACGGTGTGATGATAATTTTATGAGTCAACTTGACTGAGCCACAAAGTGCCCAGATAATTGATCAAACATTATTCTGGGTGTCTATTTGAGGTGTTTTTGGATGAGATTAACATTTAAATCAGCAGACTGAGTAAAGCAGATTGCTCTCTCTAATATGAGTGGATCTCATCCAATCAGTTGTAGGCCCAAATAGAAAAAAGGCTGACTTTCTTTTCCTGCCTGACTTGCCTTTGAACTGGGAGATCAGCTTTTACCTGCCTTTGTACTTGAGCTGGAACATTGACTCTTCCTGGGTCTTGAACCTGCTGGCCTTCAGAACGAACCTACACTATCAATTCTCCTGGTTCTCAGTCCTTCAGACTCAGACTGGAACTACATCATTGGCTCTCTTGGGTCTCCAGATTGCTGACTTACCCTGCAGATCTTGGAATTTGTCAGCTTCCATAATTGCATGATCCAACTCCTTATAATAAATCTTTTTCTAAATATACATATATACATCCTATTGGTTCTTTTTCTCTGGAGAAGTCTGACTAATAAATATGGTGTGAGTTAAGAGTCCAGCTTCATTCTTTTGCATGTGAATGTTCAATTGTCCTGGCACCATTTGTTGGAAAGATGCTTCTTTCCACATTGAAGGGTATTGGTCCCACTCTTGTAAATCAATTGACAGTAGATGTATGGGTTTATTTCTGGACTCTCAATTCTATTCCAATGATCTATATAGCTATCCTTATGCCAGTACCACAGTGTTTTGATTAGTGTAGCTTTATAGTAAATTTTGAAGTATAGAAGGGGGAGTCCTCCAGCTTTGTTCTTCTTTTTCGAGATTGTTTTGACTATTTGGAGTCATTTACAATTCAGTATGAATGTTAGAATCCCTTTATTTATGCCTATAAAAAGGCATTTGGAATTTTTACAGAGATTGCAATGAGTCTTTAGACTCCTTTGAGTAGTATTGTCATTTTAATAATATTAAGTCTTCCAATCCATGACCATGAGATGTCTTTCCATTTATTTAGGTATTCTTTAATTTCCGCAATGTTTTGCAGTTTTTAGTTCACAAGTTTTACACCTTTTTGGTTAAATTTATTTCTAAGTATTGTATTTTTTGATGTTTTTATAAATGAAATTATTTTCTTAATTTGCTTTTAGGTATGTTCATTTCTAGTGTATAGAAATGCAACTGACTTTTGTATGGTAATCTTATATCCTGATGCTTTGCTGAATTTATTTATTAGCTCTAATAGTAGTTTTTGTGTATGAATTTTTCTTAGGGTTTTCTATATGTAAGATTATGTAATCTGCACATAGAGATAGTTTTACCTTCTTCTTTCTAATGTGGATGACTTTTATTTCTTTTTTGCCTAACTGCCCTGATTAGAACCTCTGGTATAATATTGAATAGGAATGGTGAGAGCAGAAATTCTTGTGTTGTTCCTGACTTTAGGGTAAAAGCTTTGTCTTTCACTATTTTTTTTTTTGTTTTTGAGACGGAGTCTCGCTCTGTTGCCCAGGTTGGAGTGCAGTGGCGCGTTCTCGGCTCACTGCAAGCTCCGCCTCCCGGGCTCACGCCATTCTCCTGCCTCAGCCTCCTGAGTAGCTGGGACTACAGGCGCCCGCCAAGACGCCTGGCTAATTTTTTGTATTTTTTAGTAGAGACGGGGTTTCACCATGTTAGCCAGGATGGTCTCGATCTCCTGACCTTGTGATCTGCCCGCCTCAGCCTCCCAAAGTGCTGGGACTACAGGCATGAGCCACCGTGCCCGGCATCTTTCACTATTAAGTATGACGTTAGCTTTGGGTTTTTAAAACAACACTATTGAGGTATAATTGACATGCAAAAACTGCAAATATTTAATGTATACAATTTGATGAGTTTGGACCTATGCATATATCTATGAAACTATCATCACAATCGAGGCAATAAATATATTCATCATCCCCAAAAATTTGTTCATGCCTTCCTTTTTCTGTGGTAGTAACACATGAGACCCACCCTCTTACAATTTTTAACCTCACAATATAGTATTGTAACATCTCCTCTTTGATTTCTAATTTTATTTAAGTCTTCTTTCTTTTTTCTTAGTCTAGCTCAAGTTTTGTCTATTTATTTGTTTTTAAAAAGCCAACTTTTAGTTTTGTTCATTTTTCTATTATTTTTCTATTCTTTATTTTGTTTGTTTCTACTGTAATCTTTATTATTTACTTCCTTCTGCTATATTTGGGCTTAATTTGTTCTTATTTTTCTAGTTCCTTGTGGTATAAAGTTAGGTTGCTTATTTGTGATGTTTCTTCTTTTTAAATGTAGAAGTTTATCATTATAAACTTTTAGTAGTGCTTTTGCTGCTTTTTTCATTTTCATTTGTCTCAAGATATTGTCTGATTTCCCTATCGATTTTTTATTTGACCAACTGATTGTTCAAGAGTGCATTGTTTAATTGCCACATATTTGAAAAATTTCCACTTTTCCTTCTTTTATTGATTTCTAGTCTCTTTCCACTGTGGTCAGAAAAGAGATTTGGTATTATTTCAATCATCTTAAATTTGTTAAGATTTGTTTTTTGACCTGGCATGTGATCTATCCTAGAGAATGTTCTTTGCGCACTTGAGAAGAATGTGTATTTTGCTCCTATTGGGTGGAATGTTCTGTAGATGTCTGTTAGGTCCATTTGCTCTATAGTACTGGTCAAGTCAGTTGTTTCCTTACTGATCTTCTGTCTGGATGTTTTATCCATTATTGAAAGTTGGGTATTGAAGTTTCCTAATATTATTGTATTGCTGTGTATTTCTCCCTTAAGTTCTGCCAATGTTTGCTTTATATGTGTGTTACTCTAATGTTGGGTGTGTCTATATCTCCTGATAAATTGGTCATTTTATCATTATTATATAATGTACTTCCTTGTCTCATTTGATAGTTTGATTTAAGGTCTACTTTGTCTCATCTAAGTATAGCCACCCTGATTTCTTTTGTTTACCATTTGCATGAAATATCTTTTTCCATCCCTTCATTTTTAACCTATGTATGTCTTTAAATCTAAAGTAAGTTGCTTATAAACAGTGTATGATGGCATCTTTTTTAAAAAACCATTCATCCACTCTCTGACTTTTGATTGGGAAATTTGATCAATTTACACTTTAATTATTGATAGGGAAGGACTTACTATTGCCATTTTGTTAATTGTTTTTTGTCTGTCTTGTAGTTCTTTTCCTTTCTTGCTGTCTCCCTTTGTATTTCATTGATTTTTTTTTTGTAGTGATATACTTTCATTCCTTTCTACTTCTCTTTTGTGTATCTTCTGTAGGTATTTTCTTTGTGGTTACCAAAGGGCTTACATAAAGCATCTTATAGTTATAACAGTCTATTTTAAGCTAATAACAACTTCAATCACATTTTACAAACTATATTTTTACTCCCCCCACTTTATATTATTTACATCTTTTGTATTATGCATTCATTAAAATTTTTTTGTAATTATAGTTATCCTTAATAACTCAATAACTATTTTAACTTTTATACTAAAATTGAGTGATTTACATGCTATCATTACAGTATTCTGTATTTGCTAATAAATTTACCTTTACCAGTGAGTTTTATACTTTTATATGCTTTTTGTGTCATTGTTTAGCACCCTTTCATTTCAACTTGGAAAACTCTTTAGCATTTCCTGTAAGGCAAGTCTAGTGGTGAAGTCTAGTGGTGATTAACTCCCTCAGCTTTTGTTTGTCTGGGAAAGTCTTTATTTTTCCTTTATTTTTTTGAAGGATAGTTTTATTAGGTATAGTATTCTTGTTTAGCAATTGGTTTCCTTGCTCTCTCAGCACTTTGAATATATTATCCCACTCTCTCCCGGCCTACAAGGTTTCTGCTCAGAAATTCACTGATAGTCTCGTGAAGTTCCCTTGTAAGTGGCAAGTCGCTTTTCTCTTGCTGCTTTCAAAAACACTTTCTTTGTCCTTGACTTTTGATAATTTGATTATAATATGTCCCAGTGTAATCTTCTTTGGGTTGGTTCTGTTTGGGGATGCTTGGGCTTAATGAATCTGGGTGTCTATTTCTGTCTCCCAAGACTTGAAAAGTTTTCAGCCTTTTTTCTTTAAATAAGCTTTCTGCCCCTTTCTCTCTTCTCCCTCCTCAGCTCCCATATTGCATATACTGGTTTGCTTGATGGTGTCCAATAAGTCATTTAGGTTTCCTTCACATCTTTTCATTCTTTTTTTTTGTTGTTCCTCTCACTATTTCAAATGATCTTTCTTTGAGTTCGCTGATTCTTTCCTCTGCTTAAGTATGCTGTTGATACTTTATTAAAAATTTCAGTTTAGTTATTGTATTCTTCAGCTCCAGAATTTCTGTTTGCTTTTTTTATGGTTTTAATCTCTTTATTGATAGTTTCATTTTGTTCATGTATCATTTTCCTGATTTTATTTAGTTGTCTGTTTTCTCTTGTAACTCACTGAGCTGCTTTGAGATGATTATTTTGAATTCTTGTCAGGCAATTTGTACATCTACATTTCTTTAGGGTCAGTTAGTGGACATTTATTTTTTTCTTTGGATGTGGCATGGTTTCCTGATACTTCATGTTCCTTGTACTTTGCATTGGTGTCTGTACATTTGAAGAAACATCCACCTCTCTCAGTCTTTGTGGACTGACTTTGACAGAGAAAGACCTTCACCAATCAGCCTGGCTAGAGATCCTGGGAGCCGCTCAAACATTTTCTATGGATGTGCACACTCTACTCCTCTTCCTGTCTCCCTCCTGGGGAAAGACTCTCAGTGTTGTGCACCTTCTTCCAATCTTGCAGAGACATGGTGACTTGCAGTAAGCTGCCCAACCCTTTTCCCTAAAACAGTGTGCTGAAAGGCTGCAACATTGAAATAACACTCTACTCCTTTTCCTCCATCCTGGGGGAAAAGTCTCATGGTTGTTGTCATAAGTTTATTTAACATCGTTGCTGCCTCAGTATCCATTTTTAGCCCTGACACAAGTTGTTTGAAACCCAATCATACCTTGTCATCTTTGGTCTAGTAAAAACTTCCCTATGTGGTTGTCTATGATACAGCCTGCTTGTTCCTCATCTCACTGACCCTAAACCCAGCACATCCCACAGCTGCTAACCATGATAAAAACCTAATGGTCAACCCCAGAGTCATACAAATAAGTTCCCCCCTTTGCTTGTGTTTTCTTTAAACGAGCCAATTTAGAACTCCCATGGGAAAGCCTAAGGAATAATACCCATGGACCTTGATCAAAGCACAGCCCCCAGTCTCTCCCCCACCCACCCTGCTCTTTTTTGCTTCTTACCCACTGTTTGAGCTCCCAGCTTTCTCTAGATTTGCTGTCTGCCTTCCAATGGCACTCCTAATATTTTATCTGGAAATGTCTTAATTTTTTCTTCATTTTTGAAGGATAGCTTTGCCATATATGTAACCATTGGTTGATAATCTTTTACTTTCAGCACTTTGAATATGCCATCCCACTGCCTTCTAGCATCTGTGGTTTCTGATGAAAAATGAGCTGTTAATCTTGAGGATCACTTGTATGTGATGGCTTGCTTCTCTTTTGCTGCTTTCAGAATTATCTTTATCTTTTGACAGTTTGTTTATAATGTGTCTTAGTTTTGATCCCTGAGTTTCTCCTTCTCAGATTTCTTGAGCTTGACATTCAGATACATGACTTTCATTGTATTTGCAAAGTTTTTCGCCATTGTTTCTTCAAATATTTTTTTCTGGTCCTGTTTTCTCTTAGGTCCTTCTGGGACTACTGTTATGCATTGTAGATATCCTTGCTGGTGTTCCACAGGTCTCTGCAGCACTGATCATTTCTCTTCATTCTTTTTTTCTTTCTGTTGCTCAGTCTGGATAGTTTCAATTGTCCTGTATTCAAATTCACTTGTTCTTTCTTCCTCCTGTTTAGGTATGCTGTTAAACCCCTCTAGTGATTTTTAAAATTTCAGTTGTTGTATTTTTTAGCCTGAGAATTCCTATTTTGTTCCTCTTTATAATTTCTATCTTTTATTCATATTGTCTATTTGCTAGACATCATTATCATGGTTTCTTTGATTTTTATAGTATTTTATCTACTTGAATATATTTAAGATAGTTGACTTAAAAGTTTTTTTCTAGTAAGTCCAATGTTGGGGATTCCACAGGAACAGTTTCTACTAGTTTTTTTTCTTGTGTATGGGCTCTACTGTCTTGCTTCTTTGCAGGCCTTGTAATTTTTTGTTGAAAACTGTACATTTTAAATATTATGATGTGGCAGCTTTGGAAATCATGTTGTCTCTTATTCCCATGACTTGTTGCTGCTTGTTGTGGTTGCTCTTGTTTGTTTAGTGACTTCTGAACTAATTTTGTAGAGTCTATATTCTTTATTGTTTATGATGATTAAAGTCTCAGTTAAGTTAGCTTAGTGGTTAGGTTAATTAGTGAATAAAAATGCCACAAAGCTCCCCTTCCAATATGCAGCCATCTTCATCTTGATTAAACATTGGCCTGGTTGCTATACACCTTTTATTAGTTTCCAGAGCTCCAATAAAGTTAATGATAGCTTTTGCCCATTTATTCACTCTTTTTTGTGGAGAGATGGGCTCTTGGAGTTTCTTACTCTGACATTTTCATTGTTATTACCTGAATCTTTAATTTTGAAAGAGAATTACAAATCTGTAAGTGTATGTAGTTTCTTGGGTTGGATAAGTCATTGAAATAATGGTATCATATGACAAGCCTGGACTCAAATCCCAGTGCCTTTATTTGACTTGTTCAATTTACTTTGCCCCTCTAGCCTTAGTGTACTCATCTGATAAGCAGGAATAATAGAATTTATCTCATCAGGTTGTTGTGGAAATTAAATGGTGCAGTCTAGCACAGTAGGTCATGCTAAACCATTATGGATCATTACCCCTTCTGCTCTAATTGGTTTCTAGGGAGAAGGTACACCTTAAGAAAAAAGAGACTCAGAACAGGTCAACTGGATTAAGTAGAGGACAGCAACTTGGGTACCATTACTTATCTTCTAAGCAACCTGAGCAGTATTAGCACCCTGCCTAGGGTCAGGGGAGGATGAGAAGGCAGGAAAAACAACTTCTTACTTCATAATTTTGTCCTAGGTCAATCACCAGTGGCCACCACTTATAACTTAACTCCAAAGAAAGCCTCCAAAACACACACCCAAAAAGCCCAAGGTACTTTTTGCTTACAAGACCACACTTAATTTCCTACTTTTTCCCTAAAGCCTTCCTGATTTGTCCAATGAACAAAGATTTATTCATCATTAACCTGACTCTTTGCTTGTGTCATTAATTTGGCATTAAATTTTAAATCACCCTTGTACCATTGTAGTGTTAACTTTTCATGGATTCCAACTCAACTCATCCTTCACTGCCCCTCCCTTATTGTACCATAACCTCCTTGAGAGTGTGTTTGGCATGTTGTTCATTGTGTTTTTTTATAGGTCTCAACACAGTGCTATGCATGTAGAAGGTATCCAATAAATATTTTTAAAAATATTTTTAAAATGATAAAAACTTCTATCTCAAAAGATGGATGGAATTCTCCAGCATCTCTATGTCAATGCAAATCATTTGAGTGATCATTAGTTCTCTGAGCTCAGCTATGAGCTTTCACATGCTTCAACAGAGAACAAGGGTCTTAAATAAGACTCAGAACAAACAAAGCAAAATTCTTAGCCCAAATGGAGGGAATTATCTTTCAAAGAAAACCCATTCTATCTTCAAGTCCTACTGTTCTCTGTTAATCCAGAGCTACTTCTTGCTATATCAAAAGCTCTAGAGGCTCTTTTAGCTCAAACAACCCTGGATTCAAAATCAAACTTCCTAGCACATGAAGTGTTGCTTCTCTATCTCAGACTTTGCAACAAGCAGCAGAAACTTTGCACTTGCCCATTCCTCCACAGCCTATCAAGTCAGTTATCTCTGGGACACATCAGTCCACCCCTACAGTATCCAGGCTGTCAGAGAGTGATTATTAATGATAGAGATACTTCCTCAGCCTGTTAGTTTCCTTACCCCTTTTGATTATATAGGGCAACCTGGCCCATTCTACAGGACTGCATCTTGCTATCATATTATTGGCCCTTAGTTATGAAAGCTTTTGCCTGGAAAGCTGTGTCAGAGGTTAATGTGACTATTTTTTCTCTCTTCAAATTCACTTTACTGGAAACAAATTCCCCAGAATGCTGCTTAGAGAGTTATTTATCTTTATAACTTGAAAAGGTCATGTTCATGCCAGGGACTCTGGGTAACTCTTACTATTGTTATTTTTCCTCTGTCACCTCTCACTAGTCTCTTCAGCTAAAAAGATCCAAAACAGACTGTGAAAGGGAGTAGGTCAATAGAATTCAGGCTGGGCCTTCTAAAGGGCATGGCTTTTTTCCCAAAACGGTTTGTTACTGGACACTGGAGGACAAGGACCTGAATGGCTCTCTAGGGCTTTTCCATCTTGAATTTGAATGAGCCTGGCTCAGGGTGAATCAATAATGATCTTTGATTCATGCTTTTCATCCACCCTAATATGCTGCTCAGATCTACACTCCTGTTAAAACATGAGGTGGAGGGCAGTTTCTTTCTCTTGGAAGGGCAGTCACTCACTTTTTTTCCCGGGACTTTTCAATCTTCAACTCACGATCTCAGCTTGGTCATTTCTCTAAGGCTTGAGTTTTGAGGGGAAAGTGAGTGGTCCATCCTATTTCAGAAACCAAATTGCAGCTTCTCTAGAAATGCCGCCTTCATCTGGAAGGACAAGAATATGAGAATTTGAACTATGTACTAGATACGAGAGAGCCATAGGGATGGATGGAGAGCAAGGAGTAGGCTAGCCCCAAAGTCTGTTTCAAAGGCTGCTACCTCTGGGAAGACTTAATGTTTCTCTCTCTTTCATTTCTAGTGTACTTGCCTAATCCCCTGGCCCTGCAATCCTAATCCCCTCTACAGAGGTAACCCCTGTTACTAACTTGATATATCTGCTTTTAGAATTCCTCTATGCATATGCAATGCAAATATACATGAAACATGTAGGTTTTTTTTTTTCTTTCTTTTGAGACCGAGTCTCACTCTGTCACCCAGGCTGGAGTGTGCTGGTGCGATCTCGGCTCACTGCAACCTCTGCCTCCTGGGTTCAAGTGATTCTCATGCCTCAGCCTTCCAAGTAGCTGGGATTACAGGCTCGCTCCACCATGCCCAGCTAATTTTGGTATTTTTAGTAGAGACGGGGTTTCTCCATATTGGTCACGCTGGTCTTAAACTCCTGACCTCAAGTGATCTGCCCACCTCAGCCTCCCAAAGTGCTGGGATTACAGGTGTGAGCCACTGTGCCTAGCCTAAACATGTAGTATTTTAAAAATAAATATTATCATGCTGTACATTTCATTTAGCAACTTTTTTTCCCTTCGAAACCAGTGGTTCTCGAACATTAGCATGCATTGGAAACACCTAGGAGACTTGTTAAAGCACAAATTTCTTGTTTCCACCTCCAGAGTTTCTGATACAAGAGGTTTGGAGTGGGACCTGAGAATTTGCATTTTTAAAAAGTTCTCAGATTAGCTGAAGCTGCTGGTCCGGGGACTATACTTTGAGAATCACTGCCTTAAATAATAGGCAGGGAGACTTTTCCATGAATACATTTCATTTTTACAACTGCTGTATAGCATTCCGTGGTAGCACTTTGTATATACTCCTTCTATAGTGTCTATCTTGTTTCTTTACAGTTAGGAATCCTCCCAGCCATTATTGCCAACTCACCTCGCCAGTACACTCACAATAGATTGAACTCTGAAAGAAAACATTGTGTTTTTTGCCCTTATTGTGCCTGGCATGTAATGTACACCCAATATATTAATGAATGAAAGGATGAATGACCAACTGATCTGAAGCCCCTCAGAAGCTGAATGGGTATGTGGGCTTTAGGGGAAGTCCAGTAAAATTTCTTGATATCTGGGACTCCCTTTGGACTCTGATGAGACATTGATATTATATCAGTGGGAAGTATGTGTACACATTGGGGTGAGGATGGTGTATGTATACTTGTGGGAAAAGCTTGTAAGATGATTCCTATATTTCCCTCACCTTTTGCTCAACCCTCCACCCCTCACTGTCCACCTGCTGTTAAAACAAAGAAGTGGCTATATAAGAGGGCAAAAGAAAGATCCTCTCTCTGTGCTCAGATGTTAATTCTTTGCTGGTTACATGTTACCAGAGGTAGAAATCACTCATCCTGCACTTTAGCATTTTCATTTGCAATATGAAGTAGTACTGGGAAAGGATACTAGTTTTACACTTTGAATTTAGCACTTTTCATTTGAGAATCATAACGCATTCTTATCACTTTGGTCCTTGTCTCCTCTGCCTAGAGTGTGATAGCTTGCTCTCAGAAATACACTTTACTACAGTCATATGCAGATACATGACATTTCTACAGTGGACTTGCAATATGTTTCTACTGATCAGCCACATTTCTTTATTAGTGTGTGAATTACAATCCTCTGCTCATTGAATAAGCTAACTGAAATCACTTATTCATAATATTACCTACTACCAGTGTGGCACCATGCTAAAATTTGAGGGCCACAAAAGAATTTTAAGGCAAGATTTCTGTTCTGAAGGAGATTATTTGTTAAGTGGGAAGATTAGACATTTACACATGAAACATTCCAGTAGTAATATATGATGATGTGTTATTAGATGCCAGTATGTATAGAACAAATCTGTGTTGTCCAGTACTGTAGCCACTAGCCACATGTGGCTATTGAGTAATGACAAAGATTCTGCTTGGCCAACTTTAGTCAGGTTCCTGAACCTTCTCCTAAGTCAATCTATGCACTTCCCTGTAAAATCCAGTTTTAGCAAAGGACCCTGCTAAGTCTGTTTAGCAAGAACCTCCTACCATTCTTCTCTTCCACCATCCCCCAGATGATGTCTGATCACCCTGGCCTGCCTTCAGCAAGAATCCTGTTAGGTTGGTTTAGCCAGAATCCCCTTGACCCTTGACGTTTCCTCTTAGTAATTTTCCATCCACTGACCGTGCCCCCCCCAACCCTGCTCCTTGGCTATAAAATTCACTAGCCCATGCTGTATTCAGAGTGAACCCAATCTCTCTCTCCTACTGCAAAATCCCATTTTTGTGGTCCCTATGTCTATCACGATGGTCCTGAATAAATTCCTCCTTACCATGCTTTAACAAGTGTCATTAAATATTTTTTTCCTTTAACAATATCTGAAAAGTGACTAGTTAGAATTGAGATGAGTTATAACTGTAAAATACACACAAGGTTTCTGTCTTAGGACAAAGAAAGAATGTAGAAATAGTTCATTAAGAATTTTTATATTTATTATATATTAACTGATACTTTAAAAATATATTGGGTTAAGTAAGATATATTATTAAATGTATTTCACCTATCTCTTTCTACTTTTAAAAATACGGTTACTAGAAAATTAAAATTATATGTATATATGGTTCATACTATCTATTGAACAGAGTTGTTATAAATAAGTGTTGTAAGAACTAGTAGGAAGAAAGGAATAATGAGCTAGAGTAGTTTTTTTTTTGGAACTCTTGATTACAAATGATGTAAAGTCAACTCAGACTAGTTTATTCACACACACACACATACAGAGAGAGAGAGAGAGAGATGGGGGAGGGTATTTTATTGGTTCACGTAACTGGGAAGTCTACGGAGTATTTTGGGACTGTAGGCGGCCATCTCATCCACCATATGAAAAGAATAGAGTCAAGACAGGCAGAATTCTGATGATGCTGTTTGATTCCCAGCTTCACAATGTCCTAGGTAAGCAAGGCAAGCAGGAAAAAAAAATCTCTTTTCCTCTAGCTTCAATAGAAATTTCCTAGAGAAGATCCTAATTGGCCTGGCCACACCTGTGGTTGGGAGAGGCCAGAGCACTGTGATTTATAGCTTAATTAGGGTTACACCGAAAGGGGGAATTGTTCTCTAGCAGAACCAGAGGAAAGGAAGTAGGAAAGAGTATGTGGAAGACAAAAACCATAGTTACTATGCCCACCACAGTTGGACTATACACATGTAAATACAAGCTAATGTGCTACACAATGCCAAGCACAGACATTTTTTTTCTTTGATTAACTTTCCTTTCTTTTAATTAAAGTCAAGGAAATTTTTTTTTAAAGTTTTGCCTCACTGCTTCTTTCTGACATTAATGTTTCCTCCCCGCTACAGAGCCAATGTGGTATAGTGCAAAGACAAGATTTGTATTTGTCTTAGACCCAAGAATGAATTTAGGCTCTGCCATTTACTTCATACACAACATTGATAGAATACTTCATGTCTTGAGTCTCAGTTTCCTCATCTACAATATGGGTGGAATAACATATACCTTACAAACTTGTTACAAAAATTATATGAGCTAACAAATTTAGTAGGTGCACAATTGATAGTTCTTCATCTCCTTAATGATAGAGAATATGTTTTGGAAAGAAATGCACAGAAGTGAACTATTAAGTGTTTATGAACCAATTTTCTGGGTTAAAAAAATGCTATAAATTTGTAGTGTTTGCCATTCTCTGTGGTGTAAATACTCCTGTTACCAGTAGAGGGTCTTGACTACAAGTCATCCAGGTTCTTGGCATTTTGAACAGAGTTGGACAAAACATGCAATAAAGCAAGGAAAGAATGAAGCAAGGAAAGAACGAAAGCAGGGATTTGTTAAAACGGAAAGTACAGTCCGGGCGCAGTGGCTCACGCCTGTAATCCCAGCACTTTGGGAGGCCAAGGCTGGCAGATCTCTTGAGTTCAGGAGTTCGAGACCAGCCTGGCCAACATGGTGAAACCCTGTCTCTACCAAAAATACAAAAATTAGCCAGGCGTGGTGGTGGGTGCCTGTAATCCCAGCTACTTGGGAGGGTGAGGCAGGAGAATTGCTTGAACCCAGGAGGCAGAGGTTGCAATGACCAGAGATTGCACCACTGCACTCTAGCCTGGGTGACAGAGCAAGACTCCATCAAAAAAAAAAAAAAAAAGAAAGAAAGAAAGAAAAGAAAAGAAAAAGAAAGTACATTCCACAGTGTGGGAGTGGCAGAGCAGCAGCTCAAGGGCCCAAATACAGAATCTTCTCAGGTACAAATATCCCTTAGATGTTTCTCATTGGCCACTTGGTGCTCACCTTATGTAAATGAAATGGTGGCCTGCAATCAGTCTGATTGGTTGTGAACAGCAACCAATCAGAGGCTGAAGTGAAGTTACAAAGGTTGCACTCCTGTGCAAACATCTGATTGGTTGCAACCAATCAGAGGCTAAAGTGAAGTTATGAAGTTGCATTTCTGTGCAAATGAAGACATTGAGTATTTTATTAGTTGCAGAAAGCAACCAATCAGAGGCTAAAGTGAAGTTATGAATTGCACTCCTATGTAAATGAAGGCTTGGCTGGCAATCAGTCTGACTGGTTGCAGGCAGCAATCAATCAGAGAGGCTGGAGTGAAGTTACAAAGTTACACTCCTATGCACACGTCTGATTGGTTGCAAAAAGCAACCAATCAGAAGCACTTTGAATTTCCCATCTGCCGGGCAGAAAACGTGGGGGTTTGCAAAGGGAGTAGCCTCTGGTCGTTTTGTTACTTAGGCGTGGATAGTTAGGGTTTTCCTTTCAATTTAGTTCTAGGCGTGGATAGTTAGGGTTTTCCTTTCAATTTAGTTCTAGGAAGTCCACACGAAAGGGCCCTAGGTTCCCTGCCTCCAGACCCGATTCTCCTGCTTCATTCCCACCATGACAGATTTCAAGATATCAATGTAAGGTCACTTAACACAAAGTTGGGAGTAGATGTGCATAATCAACTTTCATTATACCACCTTTATGACTCAATTCTCTCCTCAGATATTTAAATCAGACTACTGTTCCCTTCAAAGGGGGCTATAGAACAAAATGGAAAAGTAATTATTTGCAAATATTGTCACCGAAATTACCTCTTTATACCCCTTCTGTGCCTGGTTGTTCTGCTTCCTCAAATGAATCCATAGCTATCTCAGCCTTTCTTTAGGCATAGAAGATTGGTAATTGCTTTGTGGCGTTAGGGAAACTGGCTCCCAGATGAATGGAGAAGATCTTTTAGTGTAAAAGTTCAAAACAGCTTTCCAGGCAAAACCAGTTAGGAGGAGCTTAAACTGAAACAATAGGAGATCTTATTTCCAAGAAATTCAAAACAGTTTCTCCTCTCTGGTTTACCTCTTCTAAAAATAAAAGATTAACACCAGTACATTCTTATCAAAATGACTAACATAAAAGATAGTGACACCACCAAGTGCTGGTAGGAACGTAGAGAAACTGGATCACTCATTCATTGCTGGTAAATATGTAGAATGATACAGCCACTCTAGAAAACATTTTGGCAGTTTCATAAAAAAACTAAAAATGCAAGTGCCATATCACCCAGCAATTGCACTCCTGGGCATTTATCCCAGAAAAATGAAACTATATTCATACAGAAACCTGTACAAAAATGTTCATGGCAACTTCTACATTTGTGTTCCCCTATCTCCCCCCAAATTAATATGTTAAAATCCTAATCCCCAAAGTGATGGTATTAGGAGGCAGGGCCTTTTGGAGATAATTGGATCATGAGGATAGAGCCTTCACGAATGGAATTAATGCCTTATGTAAGGGACCCCAGAGAGCTCTCTTGCCCGCTTTCTGGCATGTGGGGATACAACAGAAGTCAGCAGTCTGCAACCTGCAGGACAGCCCTCACCAGAACCCGATCATGCTGTCTGATCTCAGATTTCCAGTCTCAATAAATGTGAGAAATAAATTTTGTTGTTTATAAGCCACTGAATCTTTGGTACAGCAGCCTGGACTGACTAAGATGAGAAAAACTGGAAACCCAGATACCCTTCAACAGACGAATGGTTAAACAAACTGTGGTACATCTATACTATGGAATACCACCCTGCAGAAAAAAAAAAACAAAACTATCGATACACGCAGCAACTTAAATGAATCTCCAGGGAAATTATGCTGAGTGAAAAAAAGCCAGAGTGACAAAAGGTTGCATGCTCTGTGATTCCATTCATATAACATTATCACAATGACAAAAATATAGAGATGGAGAAGAAAGTTGTTGTTGCCAGGAGTCAGGGACTAGACATAATGTGAGGTAGAGATAAGTTTGGCTATAAAAAGCAACATGAGGGATATTTGTGATGTTCCAACTGTTAAGTATCTTGACTGCGATGGTGGATACATGAACCTACATGGGTGACAAAATTGTATAGAATGTAACACACAACACAGACAATGAGTACAGGTAAAATTGGGGAAATCTGAAAAAAATGGATTATATCCATGTCAAGATCCTGGTTGTGGTAGTATACTATAGCTTTGCAAGATGTTACCACTTGGAGAAACTGGGAAAAGTGTGCAAGGGATCTCTCTGTATTATGTCTTATAACTGCATGTGAATCTACGGTTTGAATTAAAATTTCAATTTAAAAAGAAGTCAGAGAAAAACCAAAAAGGAAAAGAAAAGAAAAAAAGAGAAGTTTCTCAACTCCAGGGTTCTCCAATGAGAAGTCTTATTTTAATAGAGGAATTTAATTTACTTGCTTCCCCCAGATGTCCCCTCTCCAGCACTGACCTTTTTGTCCATTAATATTTTCATTTAAATGCCTATGGGTATTCAGTTTCTCCCAATTTGCAACTGCGTGTTATGTGCATCACACACAGTGTTTCTTGGTTATCTTCTCGTGTCTCTCATCTTACACACTCATTCTCACCTGTAGCATTCCTACTGGTTGACTGTTTTACAAATCTGACGACTTAAACATAACAACAGTGTTGACAACACTGGCCCAGGCCATTGCACGACCAGCCTATTTCAATCTGATCTGGCAGCCTCACTTCATTTTCCAGGGCAAGACTTCTTTAAACTATGCCACTCTCATGCATGTTATCTACCAGGAAGTAGTCTAGAAAAGTCTTGTATTCCAGTCATTTTTGAGAGTGTTGGTGAAGAATAAGAGCTTTGGAATTTGATGGACCTAGGTTTGAATCAAGAGGTGTCATTTGTTAGTTGTGGCCTTAGGTTGAGTGTTTTCTCACCTGTAAAATGGGGATAAAAATAGTATCTATCTGCAATAAAAAATGAAAAAGGGGA